>NW_020664435.1:8928307-9120521 GCF_002925995.2 Terrapene triunguis | reverse complement strand
GCCCTGTCCTGGAAGCCAACAAATATTTACTGTGGAATGCCCAGGTTTGTAATAGGGATCATTTCTCTGGACACAGTTTGAGGATAAAAATTATGAGGCAGCGATAACCTGACCTATGTGCCAGATCCTCCGATGTTGCCAGTTGATATAGATCTGCTAAAAATGCAGCGACACTGGTTTGCACAAGCTGAGATCTGACCCTGAACTTTTAAATAAAACATAGTCATTATATTCTCCTTCCTTAGCTTTTATAAAAGAAAGCTGCTGTGTAAAGTAACCTCTCTGCACATACAGGGA
Source organism: Terrapene triunguis (assembly GCF_002925995.2). Taxonomy (NCBI): domain Eukaryota; kingdom Metazoa; phylum Chordata; order Testudines; family Emydidae; genus Terrapene; species Terrapene triunguis. The sequence continues at coordinate 9,120,224 of NW_020664435.1, read as the reverse complement.
ATAGCTATGTGCAGCACAAGGAAATTCTCCTAATTGCGTGAGGAATCCTGGTGGCTGCAGAAGGCTGATAAAGTACCAAACCACTATGCTTCTGTTGCTTAGGAGGACCTTTAAAGGCCAATGAATGCAGCGAGACATGCTCCCTAGGGTTATAGAAAGAGGGCAGGACATGGTCTGGGTTCAGCAAACTCTGCAGACGTAGTATGCATGTGTGTGGAGTCACTACTTTACCTCACCTCCCACTAAGCTTCTGTGTTCATCCCGTGTGTAAAATTCATTTACTGTGGCCTCTCATAGCACTAAGATTCCACATTCAGAATTTATCTTGGTTAACTGGAGAGGCAATGTGGTCCAACAGATAGGTCACTGGACTGTGGATCAGCAGCCAAGTTTTATTCCAACCTCTGCCTTGACCTGCTATATTCCCTTGGACAAGTCACTTTACCTCTTGGTGGTGCTGGTTTCCCCTCCCAACCTTTGTCTTGTCTATTTATATTGTAATCTCTGTGGCAGGGACTGGCTCTTATTATGTTTGTACACCACCTAGCACAATGGGACTTTGAGCCCAGTCAGGGTCTTTTAGCACCATTGTAGTACAAATGAATAAATAATAAAACAAATAAATAAAATCCCATCCACAGTACACACACAAAATAGTCGATTTTTTTTAGCATGCATGTTTAACTGCTCATGAAACCAAGTCACATCAAATCTAGGACACTTAGCTTCCCAGTCCCCTATGGCATGAGCTTCAGTTCTCAGGTCTAATTGCTCACACCTTCAGAGTGCCCAAATTACAGATATGACAAACAGAACAACCGTGCATATACTAATGTGGCAATATTTATTTGCTGAGAAATGCCGTATACTCTGGTTTTGACAATAATTAAAAAGCCAAGAGTTGAAATTGTTTGGCCTCAGCTGTACAGAAAGCAGAAGGCTTCCTTTTTTAGCCAAAACATTTTGAATCGTGTTTTTATATTGCAGACACACAACGCTTTTAATTCTGCAAAGTGTTTTGGAAGACTGAAAGATGCTATTCCAAATCAAGCAATAAAGTAGGAAAAATATTGTTGAGCTTTGACCCAAAACTTTTCCTATCAACTGTAAAAGATTTGTGGAATTACATGGAAAGCTGAAAACCAGTGCCAGGGGGCCAAAACATTTACCCAGTCCTTCCTAAAAGGTCTGATCCTGTGACTCATTGAGGGACAGATTTTCAAAGGTATTTAGACACCTAAAGATGCAGACAGACACTAGTGGGATTTTCAAAAGTGCCTAGTATTGAAAGCAATGAGAGTTAGGCACCTAGGTGTTGAAAACCTGGTTTGTAGGAGTGCCTTCTGCAAAGTACTCAGAATCTCCCCTCCACATTCATCATCTTGCAGGATCAGGCTCTTAGACCACCTATTGATTTCAAGCCCAGTAACATTTGGCCCAATTTGTTTTTTGTGTTTTTTTTTAAAGTCAAAACTGCTTTAGTTTCTGAACAAACAATGAAAATAATCATTTATGTAAACTACTCTGATAGCCTTCAAATATTTCATTTATATTAGGGATACAATCAATCTGGTGAATCTAAATCAATAGCCATACTATTCTTTTGGGGATTGGAGCAAATGTGGTTGTATCTTAGAGCTTGGCTCTAGACAATGGGTCGTGTGATGTGGTCTGGATGAAAGCTGGAGGCATGTAGGTAAGTAGAGATGGTCAGTAGGTTTCCAATATAGGGTGGTGTTTATGTGACCATCGATTATTAGCACTGTATTAGCATTGTCTACAGCCACGCTCTAAGATACAACCACATTTGCTCCAATCCCTCAGACAGAGACAAACACCTACAAGATCTCTATCAAGCGTTCTTAAAACTACAATACCCATCTGGAGAAGTGAAGAAACAGATTGACAGAGCCAGAAGAATACCCAGAAGTCACCTACTCCAGGACAGGCCCAACAAAGAAAGTAACAGAACACCACTAGCCGTCACCTTCAGCCCGCAACTAAAACCTCTCCAGCGCATCATCAAGGATCTACAACTTATCCTGAAGGATGATCCCTCACTCTCACAGATCTTGGGAGACAGACCAGTCCTCACTCACAGACAGCCCCCTAACCTGAAGCAAATAATCACCAGCAACCACACACCACACAACAAAAACACTAACCCAGGAACCTATCCTTGCAACAAAGCCCATTGCCAACTCTGTCCACATATCTATTTAAGGGACACCATCATAGGACCTAATCACATCAGCCACACCACTAGAGGCTCGTTCACCTGCACATCTACCAATGTGATATATGCCATCATGTGCCAGCAATGCCCCTCTGCCATGTACATTGGCCAAACTGGACAGCCTCTATGCAAAAGAATAAATGGACACAAATCAGACGTCAAGAATTATAACATTCAAAAACCAGTCGGAAAACACTTCAACCTCCCTGGTCACTCAATTACAGACCTAAAAGTTGCAATTCTCCAACAAAAATCTTCAAAAACAGACGCCAACGAGAAACTGCAGAACTGGAATTAATTTGCAAACTGGACACTATTAAATTAGGCTTGAATAAAGACTGGGAGTGGATGGGTCATTACAGAAAGTAAAAACTGTTTCCCCATGCTAATTTTTCCCCTACTGTTACTCACACCTTCCTGTCAACTGTTTGAAATGGGCCATCTTGATTATCACTACAAAAGTTTTTTTTCTCCTGCTGATAATAGCCAACCTTAATTGATTAGTCTCGTTAGAGTTGGTATGGCAACACCCATTTTTTCATGTTCTCTGTGTATATATATCTTCCTACTGTATTTTCCACTGCATGCATCCGATGAGTAGCCCACAAAAGTTTATGCCCAAATAAATGTGTTAGTCTCTAAGGTGCCACAAGTACTCCTCGTTCTTTTTGCTGATAAAGACTAACACAGCTACCACTCTGAATAGAATTAATGTGATAACCGAAATAGATACCAGTTGGTATTCAAAAGACCCTCTCCTGTGAAATGCAAATATACACACCCACATTTCTTACACTCCTCCCCAAGCTTTCAGCTCATGACAAAAAGTAATTGAATAATCTTTTGGAGCGGCATGCAGTTAGCACTCAGTGAATCATTTTAAATTGCATTATGATATAAGGAGGCACCGAACCTGATCCATTGTCCCATGACAGCTCTGAAATTCTTCAACAAATCTTTGCTCTGTATCAAGTGAAAGATGTGGAAAGAAAAGAATACATATAGAAGTATGGAAAAATATTTATAAAAAACTGTCGCATTACTTAAAATTAAAGGGTTTTTTTTGATAGTTCACTATGAATTTGGGGGTGGGGAGTCCATGGAATATTTGGCTAGGGCACATTCAAGTAACAAAAAAGTGTATTTAATAGTGCAAATTGTGAAATTTGCATCTGTATCTTAACTGTCCCCCAAGTTTTTTTAATGATGTTAAAAGCTTAGATTTTGGTTCAGGCCCATCTCTTGTTTATACATTGGCTTGCAGTTTAGACCGGGGCTGGTGAAATATCAGTCTGGTGGTGGAAACATCTACTGTGGAAACACTTCAACTGTGTTCAGTATGTGAGGGTATGAACGTATACATGGGCACATAATAGAGACCTGCAGATGTTAATTACTGGTTATACATATTGAACGGACTCTCCAGGTTGTTTCCTCACATACAATATACATTAGGCGCAGGGTATACTCATGAGAGACAGCTCTATGATATCTTGTGGACAGCATTGTGGAAATATTAGCTTGCAAAAACATTGCTGTGAGGAAAGTGTTAAGTGTGTTTTGAAAGATTATTAGCAATGCAGTTGGAAAAAAGAGCTTGATCCTACGTTTATTGAAGTCAATAGCAAAATTCCCATTGACTTTAAATGGAACAGGCTTGGAGGGCTTTCGTGATTAGGAAAGCTTTGAAGCTCATTGGAAACAGAGATCTGCTGCTTCAAGGGCCTAGACCTGCAAGGTCGTGAGCATCCTCATCTCCCATTGAAATCATTAGGAATTGAGAGTGTTCAAGATCTCCAGAATGGGCCCTGAATCATGCATGTCTGAGAGATACAGCAAACTAGAGGGTGCTGTGAATTCTTACGAAAACACAGATAAAGTGTTTCTATGGTAGTTGTTTCCATCACCAACATCTCGCTAGTTTGCTGGACTGTTGATGTTCAGATAAACGCTGTGGATGTCAGTAAAACATGCAAGTCACATTCTTTTCTCCACACATTTGCTCTGCTTTGCAAAGGGAATGAGAATAGCAGTAACTCCTCTGCTAATGATTCACCGAGCATGGGGGAGTGCTTGGGTGGTGCAGAGCCTCCTCACACAGCATTTGGCATCCCAGCCCTTGCATAAGGGCTGTATTGAGGATGGAAAGAGATGGGGAGGAGTCTTAGTTGTAATTCAATCACCAGTAGGAATACAGTTGCTCGGGGAGCCTCAGTCTGCTCTAAACAATGATGAGGCAGGAGCTGGTGCAGAACTGGGTAGAGAATCAGGGAGCTATAACTGGCTCCTGGGTGCCCACCACCACCCAACATAGAAGCTGAGCCATAAACTTGGTTAGAACGGATCATCAAGACAAATATGCAAGGGAGAAGCATATGCAGATACTAGTTCATCCAAGAGGGTTTTCACCATTGTGGTCTTCCAGCCAGCAGGGGTTTCAGGGAAGACTGATCTTTTCAGGTAATTAACTATAGAGTTTGTGAGGATTTTATAGTAAATTGAATTTTAGAAGCAGAGTAAATGAAACCTAGATACTTTTATGATGTAGCAGCCATACTGGCTCCATCATGATGGTTAAATTGAGATTAGCACTTCCAGCAAGGATTACACCTTTCTTATGTTTCAGTAATATAGTCCATCCTCCCCAAACTTGCTCTTTGCACACACAATGCATTTTCTGAGACTTTTCAAATGAACATACTGATTAGTTTGGAAGTTATAAGTGTTTAAAAATGACTCTTCTCAGAATTTTATTTTTCCATCAAATGGATGCACCAAGATATAAGATTTCAATTAACCCTCTCCCCAACTTCTTGGGTAGCCTTAGTGGTTGTGAAAAGATAAATCAATTTTGAAACGGCATATCAACTTTAAATCAATTAAGTATTGTCTTTGGAGTGTGTGGCCAGCTAGAAAATAATAGCCCTAAGAGGTGTGAATTATCACATTTATCTCATTGAGGTTTTTAACTCTGAAACCTAAGGATGACAGCTATACAGGTAACATTGTTAACTGTTTCACTGCTGATCAGTTTAGCAGAAACATTCTATGGAAAACTGACAGTGAAAACATTCTCCGTCAAAATATCGGCCTTATTGCTCAACCAGTGAAGGAGGAAAGCGGCCACTCCTAGCTTGTCTCTCTGGACCTCAGAAACTCCACAGGAGGCAAACTGCTCTCCTATAAACTTTCTAAGCTTGCCTACCAACATCCCCCCCTGAGGGAGCACTAGTAGTATCTCCAGATCTTTCTCGGGATCCCCTGTTGTTTGGGGAAAAGGTGGAACAGTAATTTGTTACACCCTTTTATGGGATTCTGCATACTCCTCTTATGTGGCTAGCCAGCTTCACTGGACAGCACAACGGGGGGATCAGAACCATGGCTCTGCCTGCTCCCTGCCCCTTCTCATTTGGTTGCTCCCAGGGGAAGCATCTGCAGTGTAGCCTCTGGCAAACCAAGTCAAAACCAATTTTAATCCAAAGGCACTTCTCCATGGCCACTGTCAACTCTCTGTTCCCAGCTGACATGGTGCTAGAACTGTTAAAAATGTTGTGAGAATTAATGTATAGTTAATGGTTTTTATTCCCTTTCCATTTTCCTTGGTCTCAAAAATGTAGACCCATGTTTAGTACACATCCAAAATAAAATTTATGTTTAATCAGAGATGAAGCCTGGAAGATATTAAAGCCCAAAAGATGAATGTTTCAGAAAGTTGTGAGCAGTTGAAACGGGTTAGAATGGAAAGCACCATGAAACCTTAACTATGGCAGTTACTCTACCGTAATATACATACTCCCTCTATAGAAAATATATTATTATTATTATTTCAATACTGCCTGAACTTCATCCTGTGATTTATTGACTCTGATCCAATGGCTCACCAGCTAGGTTTTTGAATGCCAGCTTCTTCAATCTACATTTACAACTCCACATTGCACTCAAAGTCTCATATGAAAAGAATGTATGAATACAGAAGCACTGCTAATGAAAGCTTGAAAGGGACAGTTGAAATATAGTGGAAATTTCAAAGACTATTAAAGCAAAATATAAACTATAAATCCTGGAGATCCTTTTCAGGGACAAAACTATGTATGAAATACAATCCATACGGCCAGTTCCTCATCTGGTGTAAGCTGGCATACCTCCATTGATTTAAATGGAGCTATACTGGTTTACACCAAGTGTGGATCTGTCTCATGCACCCTATATGTTATGCTATTGCACTAGACACTAATATCCAGATTTGTTCCTAAGTATACAGGCAAATGTTCAGTTCCAGTTGTGCACAGTACAAATATTAGATTCCAGTCATGCCCACACAAGGTCACTGACAAATGTGAGCCAACCACTCTCCCATAGGTTTCCTTTACTATCACATTAATTATTTTTAAAAAGCTAAGCTCATGTAACTTCACTGGTCCTATATGTCATCCAACAGCTACAGAATTTTCCTTGCTGTTAATGCTTCATGCACTTCACCAAAACATAAGAAAGAAAAAAGGCCCATGGGGGGGTCAAATCCTTTTCCTGTTTTCCATACATTTCCTGGCCACTGAGTAGCAGTCCAATGCAAATTTGGTTGCAAATGTTAGACAGACATTAATGCAGGCTTGAAACTCAACCAAGTTTATTTATCCATTTTTGTCATCTGAACTCGCCTCAGAGCCCCCAGTTGACTGACACTTGGGATGATGCATGATTGTGAAGAGGTTAGTATCAGCCTATTAGGCTCCAGACATTGAGGGTGAAACCTTATCGCCATTGAAGTCAAAGGAAGTTTTGCCACTGGCTTCAAAAGGAACAGGCGTTCATGCTGAAACTTTACAGGCTTTAGACATCCCATACTGTTCTAGTTTTGGGTCTGGGACTGTAAAGCCTACTAGGCCTTGTTTCATTTCCCTGGCCGCTGACCCTCTGGCTCTGTATGCATGATAACCATCTTTCTCCTTGGTTTATGGAATGAAGAAGGTTAAATACAGCAAGGTCCGGTACAGGAATAACCTCTTAGAGTGGAGGTTTGGTGCTTCTTTTGCAGAGTTGTTTTTCTCAGTTAGATTCTTAAAGATCTGGTTGAGATAGCAACGAGTTTAATGGAGACCTATTAATTTATCATTGGTGGAATGTTCCCCTCAACTGTGGGCCAAAACTTAAATCAGAGATTTCCATGATTCACTGTCAACAAAGTAATGGGACTTGCTGATGAGCAAATATGGCCTGGGACACAAGGTGCAAATACGTAGGTACCATGGGGTAACATTTTCAAAAGCACCTAAGTGACTTAGTCACAGTTTGAAAAGTGACTTAGACACTTAAGAGCTTAAGTCTCATTGAAAGGCAATACCTTTAAAAATCTGGTCCTATGTGTCTAAATCACTTTTGAAAATGAGACAGGCTCCCGAAGTCACTTAAGTGCTTTTGAAAATTTTACCCCAATTCTTTCGAGGTAGAAATTTCCGAAGGAAACTCAAAAAGAGGTCTACTGTTTGGGGAACAGAAGGCAGAGGAAGAATAAGATATTAACAGGTGGCTTCATCTCTTATGGAATGGCATGCCAAGGTTCTGCAATCCCATTGGTCACTTAAGTGCAACGGACAGGCAAAACCATCAAGGTAGAGAATGACCTTTTATACTGGAGGTCAATATATGAATGAGTGAGAGACAATAAAAATTACACACATGGCTTCTGTGCATTGGCTCTGTGCCTTCAGCATTTGAAAAGACTGTATGTCTTTACAAATGTGCAGCCTGTTTTGTGGTTTTCCCCTTCTAAAATGACAGATTTAATTATTCTAGGTATAGAATGTAGATCAACTGTTTTTAAATAATTAAGATGTATACTTTAAAAATAAATACTCCTTGCCACATCCGTGCCATTGTTCATCTTTTCCAGTTCAGGTGAAGTTTCTGTAAATACACCATTTGCTTACTGGCCTTGCAGAGCCTAAAGTCTATACTAGCCCTCAGGAAAGAAACTAACCTCTTTTCAGAACAATGATGAATCTTCAGACCAAATGTCTGAAGGCACAAATGCCTGGAAAATTATAGGGTTTATCAGAAAAGATAGTTTGTAAAAAAACAAAAAAAAACCCCTCCCATAAATATAACATCAGGACTTCTGGTCAGACCAGAACAATCATTTTTTAAAACTTAGTATGGAATCTGAGAAAACATCATTGAACATATCAGCTTGTCTGAATACATACACAGCCCTTTCCCCAGCAACCATGATTTCATTCTGTCAGCACAATGACTTATTCATATCTTGGGTGAAGCGACGCATTTCCATGGGCTTTAGGCTTCTGTCTAGTCCTGTAGTGTTATTTATATTTAGTTAAAATGAAATAAGAAAAGACATTTTTTCTTTTACTATTCTTGCTGCCATGGGCATATTGACACAAGTGTGTATAATGTTGCTTAAGTATGACAGTTCCAATTCCAAATGCTGTGGTCATGCACATGGATTGGACTCACCATTCACCAAGCAGATTGCTCTGCTAGTAGTTTTCACATTTATTTATTAAAATATTAAGCAAACAGCTGTTTAGCAGAGGAGATTGGATCCCAATGGATGCTGATCTATTCCTGACAAACAGGTGCTTCTCAACAGGTAGGGGGACAGCAAGGCACAGAAAATCCACTATACATTCTAACATTCAGGCTTTATCCTTTATTAGGTAGTGAGTAAGAGACATAAAAACGTTTGAGATTGTTGTGTACAGCTGAAATTTAAAAGAGGCTTGTGTGACCAAAAATTGTTCCATAGAGCACTGTGACAAAAAAGGTCCAAGAAACAGAAAGTGAAGTTGCGAGTGGAAATAGTTGGAATGACACTGTTTATTTCTAGCAAAACTTTTATTAATTCTCCCTTTAGTACTGTGCCTCCATACATGCCACAGGCCACAACATGTTCACAAAGATGGGTCTGTTGATTTTAATGGCATTGTGATAGCGTGGCAGAATGTACAGTATGTGCCCCCCACCAGTAGGCCATGCACAAGACTATAAAATAGGTTAGTGGTTCTCCTACTTTTCCATTCTACATATTATTTCATCTTCCGTCCCAACACTCCAGTCCTCCTCTTGATTCTCAAATGTTTCAATTTGTGGACCAGTAGGAAAGACTCTGCTGACAAATGGTGTCATTGAGCATAGATTGAAAACCACTGTCCTCTTCAATAAGGGATATGCACACATGTTGATGACATCACAGCTACTGCATACAGAACATAGGCTAAATGTTCTAAAGACCCAAGCCAAGATTTTAAAAAGAAGAGATCAAAGTTAGGCTCCTAAAACTATATTTATACACCCAAACAAGAGGACTGACTTGCAAATACTCTGAGTGTCAGGCCCAACGCTTTAGAGATGGGCCCATTTGTAACCTTGTTGGGTGCCGAGCACTTTTTAAAATCATCCCACCTATTTAGGTGCCTGAATATGACGTTAGGAACTTAACTCTTCTCTCCTATTTATGAATATCTTGGGCCAAAGAAATTCATGTAATTAAGTAGTCCTGAAATCACCACAGTATCTAGTTTGTGTCCTATATCTGATTAAGGTGATTACTATCAACCAACTTGATTTCAAGGCACAAACTTTTGCAGATAAACTGGACCAAATCATAGACATGATTAATACAGAGCTTATTTTAATTAATCCTTACAGAGAAATAAACACACCTCTTTGGAATTCTTCGGACACAGCCATCCATGGAACACCTTTTCTTTCTCTCTTTTATTTATTTTTGTAAAAAAAAAAAATTATATGCAGATAAGCTTTAAAAAATGTGTATGGAAGGCCCACTAATAACCTGAAAGTCCAGGGTGCTGCATATTCCCATCTTGTACATCTCCCAAACTGCTAATGTTAACCCCAAGCACTTTTAGGTAGCGACCACATGGCCATTATTTTATATTAAAAGCATTGTTATAAAATCTTTTAAACCATCCCCCCCCCACACACACACCTGAACTTAAATTATGGTTTCAATTTTTTTCTTTGTCTTAAAAGTACGGTAGGCTTTTCACTGAGCTACACATCGGAGTGGCTGAATCAGACTCAGCAGCCCACTCCATAATCTTAATAGATATTTTTCAGATCCCTATGGGGAAAAGCAGGTAGCACGTTTCAGAGATTCAAGACATGCCACATTTTTTCTCTGCTCTTTGTTACTATTTAATGATCCACATATGAAACTGAATGGTTATATAATTACTTTATATAGTAGATTTTTCTGTTTATAAGTTATTTTTCTTACTCTAACATATATACAATATATCTATATATACCCCTGATGAATCCTATTTTATAGGGACACGATCAACCCCTTTAAGCCTCATAGTGAATATATAAGGCTTTAAAACCTTGCAAAGAAGCAAAGATCAGCTACAGAATGTAGGGTCCATTAGGATCCTAAAGGTGGTATTTGCTCCAAACCCACGATGTGCAATTATCTCATAATATGTATACTGTGTGTTGCTGCTTAGATTATATATGTATATATATATATATATTTTATATCACATCAGTAGGAAATAAAATCATAGAACATATTCATTTCTATTACCATACCTATAACAAACCAGTTTTGACCTCTACTTAATACAGACAGTCCCATTGGTATGATATAAAAAGAATATGTCCTAATCTTGGGGTGAAATCCTGGCTCCTCTGAAGTCAATGGCAAATCTCCTGTTGTCATCAATGGGGCCAGTTTTTCACAGTTGGTTTTCATTTGCTAGGTATGACCATGAGTAACCCACTCTTGACATCACTTTGTTCTACCACTAATGAAGTTATACTTCTCTGTGACTCATAAAAACAGAATATTTTTGCTGTCCACCTTTATGCCTTTCATGTTAGTTCCATCCTGTAAGTATTAGCTCTTTGGGATATATACACTGTACACATATTTTTCATTTAGATAGAAATGTGCCTATTTAGTGTACAGCATATGGAATTTTTGCACTAAATGTTCTTTATCTCTTATTTTGTCTTAACCATAGATCTACTGTATGTCGCTGTACTTTAACTTTTTCTATTAGCTGAGGAAAAGAAAGTTTTCTAACTAGGAACACCACATTATCATTGTCATTTTGCCTATTTAACAAAGTGAGATAATTTGTTCATTTTACCTTTTGCAACTCAGTTATAAACCTAGTGGCATAGATAGAGACACAATACTATTGTTGTACAAGACATCTATTGTAGCTACTTTTGTTCAGAAAAATACCCAGTAACTGCTGATTTGGCAGGAGGATCAGTAAGGGTACTACTATTCACAGTGTTTCTTTTTTCTTCTTCTTTTAATCTACAGAATAAAGTATTTTATATACATTGGAACCAGTTAATGCCCTTTAGACAAATTTGTAAGTTGTTTCATAAAGCAGGAAAGACATTTCAGGGAAATATGTGCCAAAAAGCACAGTCAAAAAGGCTTCGCAAGTTCTGTATATCACTGTGAGTCAATGCTGGAGATCGCTTCTAAAACGGTCAATATTCAAGAGGAATGCTCTCATTTGGAGAAAATACTGCCCCTTCCCTCTTTTAGAATTTGATCAATTCTCTATCAAAAGTCCTGGCTCTTCATATATACTTTAAACTATAAATAAACACTGCATAGTTCCATGTTCTTGATTTGCTTCTTTTTGTTTGTTTTTGTTTTGAAAAATTATTGCAGTACAATTGATTCCTGTTTGGAGTTCAGTAAGGAGCAAACAGCACAGGAGTATGGGTGGTCCGTATAGGCCCAGGAGCTGGTCGTAGGAGTGCTGGAGGAAGTGCTGTAGTCTGGAATAGGGTAGCTGCTGGGGCTGATCGAAGACTGAAAGGGGAATTCACAGCCACAGCAGCAGCTGCTGCTGCAGCTGCTAGTGGGTTTGGTAAGATTCGTGGAGCCATTGGCTTTGGAGGTTCCTTTGAAAATACTAATTTTACCTGTGAGGAAAAGAAAAAAACAAACAGAGAAAGCAGAATTTGTTCATATTAGCCACGTGACAGGTTACTCTTCTTAGATTATATATGAAAAATATAGACAGAGAGGAGTGGTATTAGTTTCTGGCACTAAAAGTGAGCTGCATCTGTGTAACAAAAGAGCTGCTAGATCACACACTCCAATTAGGAAGGAGTACGTCCATGTTGTTTTGGTAGAGGCTACTGAAACCCAATATTATTTTGGTTTTGGTTTCACATCTTAATGTGGAAACCTATAATTTGATACGTAATTTCAAATCAACATTTTAGTGAGTCCTGACAGGGGCTGAGCAAACTCAACTTGCACAAAATTTAAGGGGAGTTGCAGTTGCCCTGGAAAAATTGAATAAGAAAGAACTGACAATCAGTGAGGAAGCAGCCATCTGGATAGTCTGATGTTGCAGACTAGAACTTAGTGAAAACACATCCCATTTGAATGCATTACAAAGCAGGTACTTTCTTTACTGTTGCTAGGTACATTCTATTAAAAAAAAAATATAATCAGTGAACCACTGTTTATTAGCACCTGTCCCTGAAAAATATAAACAAATTTTACCTAACAACAGCTATGAATGTCTCCTGATTTGTCATGCATTCAAATGGGAGATGCATTCCCTGTTCCCTATTCTACATCATCTGACTGGATCTCCTGCTGGGAGGAATCAGTAAAATAGCATTTCTCAGTGAGATGCTGTTCTCAGTTATGGAGACAATGAAAAGTGGCAGGTATCTTAAAAACTTGGTTTTGAAAATTCATTTTTGATGTACATCTTTATGCGATCACTATTTAGTGAGCCTTGATGTAGTATTGTAGCTAAGCACTGCAGCTTTTTCTTTAACCAGCTTTTAAAGTATCAGCACCATGCAACTCTCCATTTACATCTTTCAAACACACACAATGTGTACAAAATGCTTATCTATATCTGAGTATAATTAAAAATACACTTTGGGGTAGATCTCATTTTAGTGTATTAGCACTGATGTTTGATACGTGCATAAACTATCCCAATATGAGAGACTACAACCTGAGATGAGAATATGGGCCACCTCCAAAGCCAGTGGAAGACTCCTGTTGACTTCAGTCGACTTTGGATCAGGCCTTGTGTCCCTGGGCTGCAACTCTCTCTCTCAGTAAGTTGTACATCACGGAATAAATATGGACATTTCTCACTTGTTGGATAGGGCCAATTTCACCCCAGCCAATAGACTGTGTGTGTGTGTGTGTGTGTGCGTGTGTGTGTTCAAATAACACCACACTGTCCCAGCTTGGCCCCTTGGACTCAGGAGGATAGTCCCATAAATCTACAGTGAATTTCACCTGTGCAGTCCATCAACGTTATCCACCATCCAAAAGTTCAGTTTTTATCTACCAGCTATCAGCTCACAGGTCTTGGATCTGCTGCCCAACTTGCTGACTTCAAGTTTGCTGAAGAATTTTGGGGGAAATTTTCAAAGGCACAAAGGGAAGTTAGGCACCTAACCCCATTGAGATGTTTGGGGTGTTGGACACTTAACTCCCCCCTTGTGTCTATGAAAATCTACCCCCAGGTCTTCGTCTTGGTCATTGAAACACCCAATGTCACACCCTTTAGCAGGTCTTGGTGCAAACTCTCTACTTCCCTTTCTATGATTTTATTTTTCCTCATTTTCTATTTATATTTAAATAGGGTTTTTTAAAAATCTTTATTTAGAATAAATTCATCAGAAAAATCATGTTGCTATGGGAGCTTTTTTATTATATAATAAAATGGATTTGAAAAGCGAGAAAATGAATCACAACAACTTGGAATTTTTGTCATGTTAGCTTTTTATGTGCAGGACCCATCAGTTTGGAGAGGGACAGAGAGAGTCCCAATGTAGTCTGGCACTGCCTAACTGTGAGACCTATTAAACTGTTTAATAGTATCTCAAGGGAAGTGGTGAAGCCCCTTTGTATGAGACATTTAAATCTACACTGGGCAAGCATTAGAAAAATATACATTAGAGAACAATACTACATTGGTAGAATGTTGAACAAGATGAGTTACAGAACTGTAATAGGTCTTTCCCCATCTCTAAATTCTATGATCCTATGAATGTAGCAAAGCTGTTAGTGACTCTGGTGTATTTCTGCCACTGGGAAAAGAGGAAAAAATCCCCTTAGGATACTGTTGATGTAGAAGGTGCAGCATGGTGCTCTGATTCTTTGAAAAGTTTAAGAGCTAGTATTCTATTGAAACTATATAGGCTTTCAATTCATTTGTTGAAGTGCTCATGGTTCTATTTCCAAGAGAGATTAAATAACAGTAATGCTTAGTGCATACAGTATATAGCACTATACATTTTCAAAGTGCTCTACAAATACTAATTAACATACAGGGCATCCCTGTGAAATAGCTAAGTATTATTGGTCCCATTTTACAGGTGCGTAAACTGAAGCAGAGCAACTAAATGACTCGAAAAACTAAAATGTTGAGAAAAGAAAGTTAATCAGCTTTAGAACTTACCAAAAACATTTATAATCAAAGGAAGATCAGTGTATTTTTGGCTTTTTGTCTATTCTGCTTGAATTCCAAATAACAGCATTGTCCATGTTATTTTGCAGAAGGAAAACAAAACAAAAACAGCCCACCACCCCTCAAAAAAAAACCCCTATTTTAACCTTATCCCGAGTAAGTTATAGCACTTCTGCTTCTCTGCTAACTTGTGCTTGTTTACTACTACCTCATCCTCCCACCACAGTTCATTTGCGATTTACATCCAGCTATTGACTCCTGTCTGGCATATAGATTGTGAGCTCTTGGGGTGGGATTGTGTTCTTTGTTACTCATCTGTAGAGCACCTAGCACAACAGAGTCCTGATCCTTGTACACTGCAGCTCACGAACAAGTGGCTGGTATGAACAGCACCAGGGATTTGTTAAGAGCCTCCATCAAATACTAGAATAATGAATCTCAGTGAAAAATTGTATTGCATTAGCAATGCTATATGAAGAATTCCCAGGTAGATCATCTGATAGATGGATGCTATGTTACACTCCACTATCCCACCAGGGAGCTAGAGTATTTATTACTAATGCAAGACACTAGGAGGGTTTTATTAAATGCAAATATACATTATTTTTCCTTTGGCCCAAGTCTTTGAAGTTAACAAGATCTGGGCCTGAAATAGTTTCTCCCATGGGAGGGGAATGTGACCAGCCCTGGCTTGAAATTGCACAAGATAAAACGATAGATTTTTGACTATGTTTAATTTTATCTAGGTAATTTTAATAAATACAAAATTAGAATAAAATAAAATAAAATAAAAATGTTGTGTGTTTTATGGTGGATCCTTCCCAGCAATCTGACATTAACCTCTTGGGCATTCACTGTGGAAGGTGCAGGTAGGATCTTTACAGCCCTTATCATTCTGGGGAACTATCTTTCTACCCCTTTGGATCGTCTTTCTTTCTAATGACCTTTATAATGGAACCCTGTTCTGAGATCATCTACAGTACCACTCCAAAAAGGGTGCTTATGGGGCTTAGTCCAATGTCCATTGAAGTTAATAGAAAGACTCCAATTGTCTTCAGTTGTACAGTGAGCTATCACTTCCTACTTCCCACTTCCATCAATTACTGAGAACTGACATTCCTCACTTCTAGGATGCATTTGAGCTGCCTCAAGGGATGTAAGCAACAGATATAGGAATGTGATCAAACCTAGATTCTGTGCTATATCCCGCAGCATGCACACACTCTGGAACCCACTCTGTCATTCAACTTTTGCACATTTTTCCCAGTGATGTTTTCTGAAAATCCTTCTCGGTAGGACATCATGGAAGAGAAAATCATTTGCTTACCCCAAGCGGATGTGCTCCCTTTTGGAGTTTGTTGTAAGGACTATATTTAGGTTTAGGGGGTTTCCCAGCAGCTCGATCTTTGTGCCTTCTACTACTTATGTGCTGTTAAAAAAGGGATATTACAAAAATTACCTTCTTTCAATCAGTATCACATTATTAATAGTTCACTTCAACTCCTGCCTTTCAACAGGCATACTCCAGTCCTGAAGACTATTGCTCTCCACAATAGTATTAATTTGACTAATTAAAATAAAATAAAGCAATAATTAATAACCATTTAGATGTATTTCAACTTGAAGGAGCTTTTAGTGCTTCATGTATTTGGGCGACATTTTCCAAAATGCTCAGCCATGGTCTTACTCTGCTCTGATTGAAGTCAAATGGGAGTTTTAGCAGGCTGACTTCATGGGAGCAAAGTTAGGCCTTTTTGAAAAATCGCACCTTAAAGCATCTGTGAAATGCAGCCAACTGCTGCACAGCAGAGCAGGGGCGGCTTCAGGCACCAAGCGCGTGCCTGGGGCGGCAAGCCGCGGGGGGCGGCCTGCCGGTTGCCGTGAGGGCGACAGTCGGGCTTCCTTCGGCGGCATGCCTGCGGGAGGTCCGCCGGTCCCGCGGCTTCAGCGGCAATTCGGCGGCCACGGGACCATTGGACCTCCCGCAGGCGCGCCGCCGACAGCCGCCTCATTGCTGTGCTAGGGACGGCAAAATACATAGAGCCGCCCCTGCAGCAGAGATGGGAGAACCCAGGAGCATCCCCTACCGAAAAACGAAGTGCCATGAGACTTTTAATGTCCATGTAGGACAGACAGGAGCTTTCAATATTTCACCTGAAAGACTGCCACACAGAATGCTGAGTGGCAGTAAATTAAAAATAAAACCATATCAATGCAGAGCCTATACATAAAAACTATTAGAATATACTGTAATTTCCTGTACAGATTTTATGGTGCATTAGATGCTAAGAATTGTTTTTTTCTATATATATTTTTTTTCTGAAAAGAGTTATAGCAAGTAAGATAAACAAGGAAAGGAATCTTTTTTTCCCCCTGAAAGTGTAAGACAGGTACAAATGTAGTCCATCAGAGTATTTATCTCCATACTTTTCTTAACAAGTTTTCAATTCCAAAAGGCACATAAAGTAACTAAGTGTTTTCCAGAACAATGGCTTTGTTCATCTGAGAGAGAATGATTGACTCTAACTTAGTGTAGTTGCAATTTAGAGGTGAGGCTTATTGGCTGCAGAGGAACACTGATAAAAACAACCCACACTGCTAAGGAGGTTTTTCAACGTTCTATAAAAAGACTCTCTCCACACACACACCTACATCCTCGTGAATATAAATATCACACAGCACACAAAATGATAGGGTTTATTAAGCCATGACAATAATGGTAGTCTAAGGACCCTTGTAACATTGTCGTTTAGAGAAAGATTCTATAACCGTTTAAAAATATATATAATCAGCAGTTTTTGAGGAATTGTACTTTATCTGATGGAAAATCATACCGAAAACAAACACACAGAACACAAGCCCAAGTGCAAAGGGCAAAAGCAGCAAGCTCCATTTAGATGTGAATTCTCATCACACTGACACATGCTAAATGCGCAGGTACTCCACCCTTATGAAAACAAGGCAGAGTCAAGGATTCAGTGTTGTCCAAGCTGTTTAAGTACCTGTTTAAGTTGTGTCTCAGAGTTTACGTGCACATCGCAAATTTCACAGTGAAATGTTTTGTTTTGTAGGCCTGTGTTTCCTTTATTAACAGGTCCCTTGCCTTTGACGCCTGCCCGGGGAAAGGCTTTAATAGTTCCACTTCCATTCCGAGCTTCCAACATCGTTTTGTGCTTAGTCCCTGGAGAGATTCCAAATAGGAAAGAGATATTTTGGGCAAGTTGATTGCATTTTATTATTTCAACTTTTAAATACATATTATCTAATCTATCTATCTATAAAATCTCAGTTTTGCCCAATGTGTTATCTTTGAAACATGTCCACATTGCCTATATCAGTAGGATAATAGAGTAACAATATTTCACATTTAATATATAATTAACCTGGAATTTAATTATTAAATGCACCTATCTAGGCAACAGAACAGGAACAAGCAGCCACCACCAATAAGTAATGGCATGCTCAGGATGTCCTGAGGTGAAGTTAAATAGGTGTGACTTCTTTCATTAACGCCTGCTGCTAATAAGACATGAACTGTAGTTGAAAAGGAAGAGAGATTTAGCTATTAAAGATGTTGTTGCAAGTGATTTGTAAGCTTCTGTGATGAGGATGATAAACAGTACTTTTTAAGTACCAGAAACTTGAATCTGCAATTAAATAATCAGTTCCCAAATCCTGGAGCTTCCAAAAAAATAAATAACTCAGATAGAGCACAAGCTCCAGGCAGAAATCTAAGGCTCTTAAGGGCCTGCGACAGAAACCAAAACGTAGGAGAAATATGGACATTGCTCACATTTGTCACTAACAAAAAAAATAGACAAAAATCAATAATAAAGGGTATGATTGTTATATCTTTACTCATGTTAAATAATACCTTACATAATTGATTTTAATGCAGCCACTCATGGTTTGAGCCACTATTCAATGTGAATAATGGTGTTACAATCTTTATTCAAAATTAATACACACACACATATACTTTAGCAGACTAGTAACCTAAATGTTGAAGATTTTTTGACTTTCTATTGCGATAAACACACAAGGCTGGATCTTGATCTGATGTTGAATTGATATGACTACATTGACTTCAATGGAGCCATACCAAATTAAAGTAGTTAAAGATCTGGCCCATAATATTTAAAACTACTCAAACTTCTTTTCACCATCAGAAACAATAAATTAGCATGTTCTTTTCAGTTTAAATGAACATTGCACCATGCCAAGGTTATCTCTTTTGGATTTCTCACGCTAATACAATAAGGCCTTTAGCCTAATAACCCCATTAGTTATGTTTACCTACTTGCCCACCTGTGACTTCCAAACTAGAATGAAATACACACCTGTCAATACTATACCCCTACAGTGTCATTCTACTTATAGCAAGCTTAAGATCACTCATGAGACGTTAGATAATCTCATCGGTCAACACTGAGTAATCTCTATCACTATGTTATATTTCAGGTTTTAAGTTTAGCTTTCTCTCTCTTCTTCAAGTCTATTCTTTCTGTTCTTGGCTATCTCCTAAGGTCTTATTTTTCCAGCCTTGTCTACATTAGGGAACGTTTTCAAAACTGATCCTAGCAATGTTGGGAGTTCTATTATAGACAAGATGCTGGCTGCTGACACCATAATCCTTAACCCTGCTCACAAGTCGAATCGAAATGGTGTTTAACATGCTACCAACAGATGATGGCCTGTCTACACCAGGGCTCTCCAACACTACTAACACCAGTGGCAAGAAAGTGTTACATCTAGGGGAAAAACAGTCACTAGTTGCCAAGCAGTAGCCATCATCAGCCAATTAGTGCAGGGATTATTTTTTTTATTCCGTATGGTTTCCCAAAATTATTGTTCAGCAAGATATTTGATCTCTGAGCTTTGTATTTTGACTGGCTGATGTCCTCTATTTCAGAATAACTTGTTATATTTTATACCAAACTATTCTCTTTGCTATTTGACAAAATGAAAGTATGCAAATTCTGAGCACCAAAGGTAAGAACAGCCATACTGGATCAGACCAATGGTCCAGCTAACCCAGTATCCTGTCTTCTGACAGTGGCAAGTGCTAGATGCTTCAGAGGGAATGAACAGAACAGGGCAATTATCAAGTGATCCATGCCCTGTCGTCCAGTTCCAGCTTCTGGCAGTCAGAGTAACAGAGTATAAGCTGTTACTTAGCACCATAATGTTTGGAAGCAACGAAAAGTGAAATGTAAGAAAACTGGTAACTTGCAGGCACTAGACTTCCTTTTTTCCCCTTACGAAAGACTCTTTGCTTGTCATTTTTATTCTTTAATAGTTAATGAATTCCATGTAATTGCCAGTTTTCTGCCACCTCTTTGTCCCCTGCTGCAAGAGATCTAATCTATTCAGAGGAAGATAATTGCAGAGCTCTTGAGACAGAAAAGAAATTGCTACATCTCACCACTGTTGTGCGCCTCCAGCTGCGAGGTGGAGTTGACAGCAACCTTGCATAGTGAACAGTAAAGCAGCCTTTTTGCCTTTTCTTCCTCAGTCTCCACGGAAGGGCATGTGTTGCTGCTAGTGGCTGTGGTGGGGATTTTTTCCACTTTAGAGGTGATCTCAGTTGTCAGAACACTGCTTTTCCGAATTTCCACTGTTGGTGTTGATATTGCTGGTGTCCCTGTGGTAAGGTCTGCAGTCAAAATAAGGAGGAGATGGAAACAAAATGAACGTACTGACCTTTTTCACTGGGCATGTTAATATTGCAGCTACAAAGAGACGCGTAATATTTCGGCAAAACTTTGACTACTGATAATCAACTGAATCTGACCTTTTTCTTATTACTAGAATACATTTGCAAAATACAGTGCTATATTGAAACACCACAGATACTGTGCCCTTTTATAATATAAACACTTACGACATACAAATTTCTTAAACTGAAAAGGCATATTATACCATTGACACCATTCCTTTACAAATGCAGGATAATCCCTTAAAAGAGGTCATATCATTGATTAGTAAATTAGGCAGTTAATATTTGTACACAGTCCTTTGAGCTTGATAAAGTGCCATAACTGCTATGTATTATCTGATTTTTAATCTTTTAATGTTCTGTACTATTTTTAAAAATGTGTGGTTCTGAAATGAGTCAGATAAAGACAAAACATTAAATTGATATTACTCTTGATCTTAGCCAAAGATAATAGATTAATAACAGTCATTACTTACAGGGCTTTATATTTTTCATAGAGCTGTAGAAACACACTCAATTTGTTTAGAAAAAATGTGTATATAACTATCATACACAACGTGACACATATATTTTTAATTATTTAGAAATTTCCCATATAAAGAATCACCTATCCTCACCTAGAGACTCCTTTCCCTAAATTACAAATACAATAAACTAAAATTAAAGATACAATCAATATATATTCTGTAGACATCATTATAATAATGAAATAAAACTCAATTATAGTATTTTGTGATGGCATCAGAATGCAGAGATGTGTGGATTTATATTTTTCCTTTACTTGTATATTTTTGAAGACTATCACAAGAAAAAATGTATTTATTAAAATCATATACAAAGTGTCCATACAACCGCCTGTATATTTATTTTTTACAATAAGATTCTGAGTGTTATTGAAACAATTGCAGGAGTAAACGATGGCAGATAATGTTTAAAAAACCTAGACTTTGATTTACAAATTATTATAGCAAGTGAGATGGTAGAATTGTGACATTAGAGATAGCCCAGCCAATCAGAACACAGTTTACTTTAGTCCATTTGCAGTCCTAAGGGTTAAAATACTGTAAAAGGTGGGATTTTTTATTTACATTCTGAAATAGTTATTTTGTGACTGTGATTTTACGGTTTTAAAATATAACCCGATTACATCCTACTGTTGCCATGAAAAAAGCCCTCCAATTACATCCAAGCCATGAAATACTGTATAACTTTGGTAACAAACTTGTTATTATAATATATAAGACCTAAGGATCAAGCTGGACCGCAAACAAGAAATGACATTGAAGTAAAATATGGTGGCAAAACAAGGCAATGCCATTTGTAGATTGCATAACAGATCATGGAACAGGGAGACGCTAGTTCCTCTCCATGGCCTTGAATCAGAAAAACACATCAGTATGTGCTTAACGTCAGTAGAACTCAAATGTGTGCTTAAAATTAAATTTGTGCTTAAGTGCTTTCCTGAAGAGGCATGGTTGCTGAATTGGAGCCCAATAGTCAGACTTAGCCATATTTACTCATTTTGGGTAGCACCTTCCTCCATTAGAAGCCCTTTTGACTTTATTGAGACTACTCCTGGAATAAAGGTACTACCCAGCATGAGTAAGGATGGCAGAATCTGGCCAGATATATCCATGGTGCAACTGTGCTTAAAATACTGTGTTTAGTTTAGGGTCCCTCACACACCTGAAATGCATCAACAAATTATAGTGAATTTAAAGAAGAGCAAAAAATATATATGATTATGGGGGTAAAGAGACTGATTTATGAGAAAACATGTAAAAAACAACCTTGGCAACACAAAAACTAATTGAATGATAATGGTCAATGAGTATTTTAACAACAGAAACACAAACACAAGGGAGGAATGGTTAAGGATGGTGTGAGTATGTCAGAGGTGAACGTGTGTCAGTATGGCATACCAGTAAGAAGTGGCCGCCGGTACGGGCCCGTACACAGCCGACATTAAAGCGCTAATGTTGCTGCCCCTTTTGCCACTCCGAGGGCTACCGAGGTGGTGGGGGTGGGGCAAAAGGAGCAGCTGCCCCGGGGCCCAGTGATTTAAAAGGGCCCGGGGCTCCCGGCCGCCGCCGCAACTACTGCAGCAGCGACCGGAGCCCCAGGCCCTTTAAATCACCACCGGAGCCCTGGGTGGCACAGGCTGGCCAGTGCGGAAGGGCTGGCTGGGGGAGGCTGACCACCAGCCCCGACCTTTCCACCTGAGGCCCTGCCCCTTCTGGGAGCCCAGAGTGGGCCCCCGTACCGGTAAGACTTTTATGTTACTTTCACCCCTGGAGGACGTATTAACATGTGTCATGGAATGAAACAGACTACACTTCAAGAAAATGTCCTCAGTAAGGATATTGAGCCAGGGGGTTAGTTTTGCAAGGGACAGGCATTATCTCTTGGGATTTTTAAAACTAGACTGAATAAAGATGTATTGTATGGGACACTCGTGCATTAGCAATGTAGTGGACTTGACGGTCATTTTCATCTGTAATCTCTATGAATTTATTAATCTTCTCTCCTTTCTCCTTTTTGGATTTTTATTCTTATAGTTTCAACATGATTAAAGTGTAAGTCACCTGTCCATGCAGGGAGACAATCAAATTTAACAACACTAGAGTTGAAACAAAAATTTGCCTTTAGAGGCAGGAGATATAATCATACAGTATAATGAGAGCAGTCACTCTCGTAGTCCCAGAGAAGGCACAGGGAGTGGAGAGAGTAAATAGCCTCCTCTTGTCTTAAAGCTTTCTCCTTTCTTCTTACCTTCTTCTACTTCTTTAATTCATTGTGTTAATGTGGCTTAATGTTTTCAAATTTTACTTCATATTAGAAGTAAGATTTTAAAATGCTAAGTACCAAAAATTAATCGCACTGTTAAACAACAATAGAATACCATTTATTTTAAATAATTTTGGATGTTTACTACATTTTCAAATATATTAATTTCAATTACAACCCAGAACACAAAGTGTACAGTGCTCACTTTATATTTATTTTTATTACAAATATTTGCACTGTAAAAAACAAAAAAAAATTATTTTTCAATTCACCTAATACAAGTCCTGTAGTGCAATCTCTTTATCATGAAAGTTGAACTTACAAATGTAGAATTATGTACAAAAAAACTGCATTAAAAATAAAACAATGTAAAACTTTAGAGCCTACAAGTCCAGTCAGTCCTACTTATTGGTCAGCCAGTCACTCAGACAACCAAGGTTGGTTACAATTTGCAAGAGATAATGCTGCCTGCTTCTTGTTTACAATGTCACCTGAAAGTGAGAACAGGCATTCACATGGCACTGTTGTAACTGGCATTGCAAAATATTTACGTGCCAGATGCACTAAAGATTTATATGTCCCTTCATGCTTCAACCACCATTCCAGAGGCCATGCATCCATGCTGCTGCTGGGTTCTGCTTGATAACGATCCAAAGCAGTACAGACTGACGCATGTTGATTTTCATCATCTGAGACAGATGCCACCCGCAGAAAGTTGATTTTCTTTTTTGGTGGTTCGGGTTCTGTAGTTTCCGCATCAGAGTGTTGCTCTTTTAAGGCTTCTAAAAGCATGCTCCACACCTCGTCCTTCTCAGATTTTGGACAGCACTTCAGATTCTTAAACCTTGGGTCGAGTGCTGTAGCTATTTTTAGAAATCTCACATCAGTATATTATATCATAGTGCATATTACATGTAGTTCCATTTCAGGAGCCGTTCCCATATTTGTAAACAATGACACAAGCGGTTTGGCTCTTTTGCATACCTTTAGTTTAATTATGGGTAAGGTCCGAAAGGTGCAAAGTTTTGGTTACGTATATCGCATTCCAACTGGGTATTCAAAGGTTATTTGAACGTCTTAGGTCTAGTCAGTAGGCTGTAAAAATTTCAGAAGCAGGCTATAGTTTCAGTCAGGCCAGAAATAAATCTAAAATAGTCTTACTCATAGCATAGTATCTCTGCTTTTATATGGATACAGGATGCTTTTATAGGGTTACATTGAGACCTCCATTATAGTTTCTGTTTTCAAATGTAAAGATGAATATTTTTGGAATGTTTGAATAAAATCTATTTGCCCATTTTTGTGCTATTAAAGGGTGATGAAAGTTACCTTTTTTTCTGCTGTAAATGTTTGTTGTGGTGGTGGTGGTGTGTGCTAGCTTTGTTTTGGAGGTTTTTACACATATTCAAGTTAACTGAAAAAAATGGCTCAACTACAAAAGTTGAAGCTTTTCAGATCAAGTTAAAAAAATCAAAATGGATTGTACTTTTTTTTTAAAGAAAAGTGTTTTGCAAATTGTTACTATGTTACTCTATTTATGGAATTATGGAACAGGGTAAATATATATTTCACTATGTTTATCACTACATATTGACCTACATACTGTAGAAGTAGTTGCTATTTTAATGCTGCTCATGCAACTATTGAAGTACACATATACATGAATGTCAATGAAGTCAACAGAAAGACTCCCATTCACTTCGAAAGTCTTGAGATCAGGCTCTCAATCCCATTCCTTTCCTTCTTACATAAGAGAAATTAACTAAACAATCCTCAATTCATGTAACAGTAAGGTTACATTTTTAAAAGCTGAAATATCAAGAAATGCAAATGTTAAGGTTCTAGTTGCCACCTTACATTGCTTATATGGCACATTTTGTTGGACTAATTATCCTGTTACTTGTGAACTTTAATATACAATGGGTGCAATTTTGTGCTCAGTAATGCAATCACAGCTCTAATTAACTTAAATGGAAGCTGAACAAATATATCAGGAAGCAAAATTGGGTCTTATGTGTGCATTGTGACATGTTAAGATTAATATAAATTTAGACAGATCCTGCGAAGCCTTACTATCCAGTGGAGGCTTTTTGTTTTCTTTTTAAGTGAGCGTAGTTACATTGACATCAATCGGACTATGGCCGGCAGCAAGCAATACTCCGTTTTCACAGTTGTAAGGATTAGGCCCTTACATTTTGCATTTTCTGACTCTAAAGTGTTTAAAATATTTAAAACCTTAATATTATAGCTGTGAATGTAACTATGATATTTTTTGGAAAAATATGTGTGTGTCTGCTCATTCCCCCGTCCTGCAGACTCATATTTTAACCAAGGACACTGCAATGTGCACATCAATTCCAAAGGATAACAAGCAGGGAGAGAAGTGGAGGGGTGACTTCCCTCTTATATTAAATGGGAAAACTCAGAAATGAGCTGTTCAAAAGAAAAAGGATGAGAGTGAAGAAAAGGAGCAGAAAGTGAAGCATGCAACTTCTCATGTCACAATTTTCTCCATTCATAACCTTTTTTTGGTGCCTCTTATTGCATAGGTAAAACAGGTGCTACTGGCCTCAGAGATCTCAATGTATGGGGTGTATATATATATTTCCTCTATACATGCTCTCTCGTTAATATTTCCAGAAAATCAATATAAAAACTTCTTGGGTTTGTAAAGTGGATACTCTAAACATCTGTGACATATTATGGTACTGCTTTTCTGGGATTGGAAAAGAGCACCTGGAAGAGCACAATTTTATGGACAGATCCAAAAAAGACCGTGTTCATATTTTTCTTGGGAAATGCATGGGTGTCTAAAATACATAGTTTTCTTTTGAAATAGCCTTGGTAACTTGCTTAAAAATATTAGTGCTAAGCAAGGTAGCTGGTGTCATATCCTATGACACAGGATTTTACTTCTCCTTAAGCACATTAAGTTGATGCCCAAACCCAATATCATCTAGGGAAAAAATGTTCTGCTTAGACCAAGACCGGGACAATGTATTATGCTACATGCCTTAACACTTGGCTGATATGAGAGCTGCCATATTTTTTTTTTAAATTTCACCACTGAATAATTATACTCATGTGGGTGACCTCGCTAGGTAAGACATGTTACAGGATGCAGTTCTTTTGAGAATGGTATTACATCCTGACTCTTAGGAGTGCTTAGAACTTATATAATATGCTGTATTTTGGTGGTATCTATGGGAGATATAGGTGATGAATATTTACCAGCCTGTTCATCCTTCAAGTGTTGATGTTGTCTTTCCTTCTATTGATACTACTGCAGCAAAATTATTCTAATTAGAAACTATTCTCATCAATGCTTCCCACTACTTTAAAACTTTAGTTTCTTCCTTCCAAAACTGTGAAACAGTAGTACTAGGCAATGCTTTTTATTGGTTTAAAAGTCAGATACATCATATAGTACAGGGGTCGGCAACCTTTCAGAAGTGGTGTGCCGAGTCTTCATTTATTCACTCTAATTTAAGGTTTCGCGTGCCAGTAATACATTTTAACGTTTATAGAAGGTCTCTTTCTATAACATATAACTAAACTATTGTATGTAAAGTACATAAGGTTTTCAAAATGTTTAAGAAGCTTCATTTAAAATTAAATTAAAATGCAGAGCCCCCCGGACCAGTGACCAGGACCCGGGCAGTGTGAGTACCACTGAAAATCAGCTCACGTGCCGCCTTTGGCACGTGTGCCATAGGTTGCCTACCCCTGATATAGTAGGAGAAAAAACAAAACTTACATAGAACAACATTTCTTAAGGCATATTCCGTGCATGGGAAATGCTTCAGGGAATGGATGATAAAAAGCATAAATCATAGAATCATAGAAGATTAGGGTTGGAAGAGACCTCAGGAGGTCATCTAGTCCAACCCCCTGTTCAAAGCAGGACTAACCCTTACTAAATCATCCCAGCCAGGGCTTTGTCAAGCCGGGCCTTAAAAACCTCTAAGGATGGAGATTCCACCACCTTCCCAGGTAACTCATTGCAGTGCTTCACCACCCTCCTAGTGAAATATCTAGTTTTAACTCTGTGTGAATATCTGACCTCCTATATGTTTTTTTATTTGCATTTCACCACATAATTAGCTTGAAGTGAAAAAGGAAATACTGTCAATTCTTATTCTATTTGAGTTCTTTTTAATATATATTCTTCAAAGCAAGAACCTATACACACATTTAACTAAATAAGCCAAATGCCACCAGCATGTTATGTGACAGATAGCAAACACTAATGTGCACTCCATATATCTTACTTATACACCTTTCAATAAGTTGCCCTCTTATAACCACATACATTCCATTTATACAGTTTTATTAATAATGTGAAAACCAATAAAAGGGAAAACTATTCAAAGTACACTTTAGTTCACAGTCAAAAGTCATGCAAAGTCTAAAGCTATAAAGACAACTTTACTCATGTAGACTTTAGAATTGTCTGTAAAGGATTAAGGTAGAAACATACTAAAATCTGTCAAATCAGTTTAAAAAGAGGAAACTAAAATCCCCTTCTCACCATTCTTCCAAGTTAACCAATATTCAGATCTTTGAATATATTAAGTTTCTGCTCTCTGCATGCAAATTGGTGCCCTCAATACAGGGAGCTGCATTAAACGTATAAAGGATTTTAAACACCAGCAATCAGTCATTTTAATTGACAATTGCTTGAAGACCGAATCAGCATCTATTAACAATGTATTATGACAACCCTTTAAGAGCTATTTCAATAATATATAACCTAAAATCAAGCCTGAAATTCATTCAAAGTGCAAACGTGAAAGAATTGTTTCTGGTGACGCTGGCTTGCAGCGCTGTGCTATTTTCATACCAATGCCTGCAGAAAATATTCATTATTGCAACTGTCACTGTTTGGCTTTGGCATAGAAAGAGATTACTAATATTGTGCAGAATAGGACGTCAGCAGCAAATAAAAGGAAACACTTCAGGTTTCACAATGGACTGATGGACTCATGTTAATACAGTAATAGTGTAAGTACTTAGAAAAATCTATAAAAGACAAGACCTGAGCACTGGAAAAATCAAAGATTTATTTTCATAATAAAAACAAAACCAGAGAATACATAAAAGCATCTGTGAGTATGAATTTATTCCATAAGGCACAGACCTCATAATTCAAGTGAGAAACCACAAGTGAGTTATTAAGATCCTTTTAAGTAAGCAGGATTAATTTTATATCCCAAATAAGCACCTCATGAATTTTCTTTAGATTAAGGACACAGAAATTATAGTTAGTTCATTTCCCCCCCTGCTCTCTGGGAATGTGATTCTCACCCATCAGTTCTTACTACTAAACCTAAGAGTCTTTCATTCTTAAACTGTACGTACACTCCCACACCCACACCCCCGAGGAAGGTGTTCTTTGGTTTAAAACAAATCATAACTGTTAATGAGCTTAATTTTTCTCCCACAGTCTCAGACGGCATGGATGTTAAATATCCAATTTAATGTGTTCATATAAACCAAAACAAGCTCCCATTTAAGTCAGTGGAAATTTTGCCATTGATTTCAATGGGTTGAGGATTTGGCCCAATATACTGTACATAAAAATATTTTAAAGCTAAAAGTAATTCTATATTCATTAATTTAGTGCATCATAATAACTAGAAGTATTACAGTGCTTACATTCCGCTACTTCAGAAGTTATTGATTCCATCGCTGGTTTCATTTTATCTGAAACTCGTCTTGTAGCAGACTGCTTATGGTGCTTGAGACCAGGATTTCAAGAGGAGACTGGGGAGTTCGTTGTCCAGACCCCAGTGAAATTCAATGGGACTTAACTTGGTTGCTTTGAAAATCCCATTCTTAGTGTACTCTCTAGTAGTTATATTCATTTATGAGATACTATTTGCATCTATTAATGCAACAGAAAAGTATATTAAAACAAAACTGCCTTCTCACAAACATAAGTAGGCTAACATTTTCAAACTTGGGTGACTTCACTGAAACTACTCACAAGCTTAAAGTTAAGTATGTGCTTCACTGGATCAGGGCGTTCAATAAATAGTCCGGTTTTCAAAGTTGCTGACCCCTGCAGCTCCCATTTCTTTCAACTCGAACTTGTTGGGAGCTGTGGGTGATCATCACCATCTCTGAAAATCAGGATATTTGTCCCTATGACTAAAAATGGATTTAGAGGCCTAATTTTTGCACCCAAGTTTGAACATTTTGGCCCCAAATGCTTACACACAACCACACCCACAGTCTTGTAGTATAGTGTTGTGACAGAATACACCCGTGTTCACACCCTACACACTATTGTAATAATCTTTCTACAAAGTATGCCTTGAGAGGCATCATTTGAAAACTCATAATTTGCTGGTCAATATTGTCCTGGTAAAACATGTATGGCAACATTGTATGTGAAGTTATAAGATTCCCCTATATGATGTTATTAACATGTTTCAACCCAGTCCTGTCCAGGCAGAAATCAGGACTGTCCTAAACAAAGGAATGTGTGCTCTGCTTAATTTGCATTTAAACAGTAAAGAGAATCATCAATCAGGAAGGGAAATAAAGAAAGTTCAAACAGGTGGAAAAAACCCAGCAGCGAATATCCTTCTTTGGCTGGAAATGTTTTTCAACACAGGGACTGAAAATATAAAATGGAGGGACAAACACCCCAAAGGATTCCCCCACCTCTCTCCCTGCCTATTGCTTTTACTGCACCTGAAGAGACAAAGGAAGCAGTCGTTGGACTCTGGAGGAGGGGTCCTGACCTGAAGAGTTTGGTCAGTAAGACTGCTGACAGAATGTGGTGAGAAAACTTTGCTTTGAATCTAATAGAGTTGGTTAAGTTAAGCATCAGTGTTTTATCTTTATTTTTCTTGTAACCCTTTATGACTTTTATGCCTCATTACTTGTACTCACTTTAAATATCTCTCTTTGTAATTAATAAATGTATTTTTTGTTTTACCAAATCCAGTGTTTTTAAGTTGAAGTGCCTGGGTAACTCCATTTGGGGTAACAAGTTGTGTGCATATTATTCCCTTAAAGGAATAATGGACTTAATATAGTCATACTGTCCAGGAGAGGGCTGGGCAGTACAAGACATACATTTCTGAGGGAGTGGGACTGGTAGTGTATTGGGGGTCACCCTGTGGTAATTTTTATAGCTGGTAAAAGCCCAGGTGTTGCTGGCTAGCTGCAGCACACACAGAAACATAGATGGGAGTGACTTATGTGTTGAAGACTGAGCAGCAACACATTGTAAAGGGCAGCCCAGGTTGCAGGGTAGGGGTGACACAGCTCCTCTTTAGTCAGGTCTGTACCCTGTATGTCACAAATGTTATAGAATCTCTAGTTGCTGTTTCACAATTAGGGCTGAGATGCGTTTTGCACTTAAAGCAGGGATTCACTCACTTTCCTACGTATGAAGAATGCAGTCTAACCGCCCCTTGACAAATACACTCACTCTTCAAGTAAAGAATAATTTTTCTGAGAAGTTAGGCATTTTTCTGAGAAGAATTAGGCATGTACTTCTGTTAAGTATCACCAACTATTGACTTATATGATATTTAAAAACATTAAAGTGATATTGTACATGATGGAGGCTATTGAATCTGCCATAATGTAAGAGGTCAGCACTCTGGACAAAAAACGGAACTATTTCTATTGAAACCAGCACAGCATTTGAAGATCACTACTGAGGTGATTCTTCTGGCTTCACTTTTAATCACTGGGCATTCTCCCCACTTCACTGAAGCCCTGATAAAGCTCCATTATGCCTACACTTGTTTTCTTCCCTTTGTTGAGGCCTGCATCGTGGCTACCATCCTTCAGCCTGAGGTGAATAAGGTGTGGCTTTTGTTGGAACCCCTGAACACTACTCCCTAGACAGATGGAAGGAACACTGTTGAGACTTAAGCAGGGGGTTGGACTAGATGATCTTCTGAGGTCCCTTCCAACCCTGATATTGTATGATGGTCTAGCAAGTTAAAGCTTGAGCCAATGCCCAGTAGAGTCAATGGAAAGATTCTCAATTTTAAATAGGGGGGAGGGATAGCTCAGTGGTTTGAGCATTGGCATGCTAAACCCAGGATTGTGAGTTCAATTCTTGAGGGGGCCATTTAGGGAACTGGGGTAAAAATCTGTCTGGGGATTGGTCCTGCTTTGAGCAGGGGGTTGGACTAGATTTTGAATAAAATCTATATTACATTTTTACCATCAGTCCCTTCAGTTTAATGCATAGGTCACCAATCTTGAGAAGGATTAACCACAAAAAAGGGAGGACTACATTCCTGCCGAGGTTTATTGAATGGAGCTGGCAGTAACCACAACAGGTGGGGGTAAAAAGGCATAGGGCAAGGAGCAAGAGAGGAAAGTGTGAGACACTGTCTGAATTTTGGAACTTTCTGATAAATGTTGCTTACAAAACAGACAAAAGGAAAAGGAGAGGAAGAAGGAGAGAGATGGGGGAGGAGAATCAATTTATTCTCAAGATATTTTAAGTAATTCCTGGTTGTGAGTAGATTTGGGAGCTGTCCTTTCAGGCCTATCACACAGATTTCTCATCTGTGAGGCAGAAGAAAATCTGCTTTCAGAAACTATGAATGAAAGGGTCTCTGCTCAAGGAGCTTTAGGGAAAAAAAGTGTTGCTAGCTGAAGCTACTGTTGCCATTTAATTAATGAGACTTCTGTAGTGAAAAATTCAATTTAAAACCAGGACAAAGGACAAAGAGTTAGCTTAAAGGGTGGAGTTTACAATCAAGCGTAGAGAGGATTTTGTGATTGTAGTTTTGGCTGACCTGCTAAAATAACATTTGGACTCTGACTCTGACTTCAAGGTTAAGCATAAGGTTAAGTATAAGGTTTAATTTCTGTAGCTACATTGCTATTTTGGAGACTGCAGTGTAAGATTAATCATGTAAAACATAGCTTTGAAGAGAAGGCACAAAACCATCAAATTTATGTGAATGTTACATTACCCTGTATCTAGGATGCCCAAGCTTCACAACACCAAGGGCCACATCAGCAAACTGCCATGAGCCTAATAGCTGCATGTATTTTCTAGATACATTTCCATACTTTTAAATCAAAAGAAAAACAAGCATCATTGTACATTTATCTTAGAATCATAGAATCATAGAATATCAGGATTGGAATGGAGCTCCGGAGGTCATCTAGTCCAACTCCCTGCTCATTTATATATCTCATATATCTTCCACTATAAATGAATTGAAATTGCACGATGATTGATTTTCAGAGGGAACAGCACATTAAAGGGTTTGGACTGTTAAAGCCATTTGTTTCCATAGATTCATACCTACACACGGAGGCCAGATTGTATGAATTACATACAGACCCAGACTGAGGACAGTACAGAGTCACACTATCCCAGGGAGGGCTCAAAGAAGGATTGTAATTCAAGAGGCAAAATCCTACCCAGAATTCCATTCCTTCCAAGAGTTCCCTGGTGTGAAGTGAGGGCACATCCTGCACTGTCCCTTAGGCAGTGTACTGTCCAGTGCAGAGGGAAGTTGAGACAGCAGCTGGAGGTGGGTAGGTGGGACAATGGGAGAAAGCATGGAGTACACTGGCAGCAGTTTTCTGTGCTGCACTACAGAGGGTGGGATTTTGAAGTGAGGAAACAATTGGAGCAGCGGTAAGTAGGGAAAGCCCTCCCACCTAAGTACCGGTATATTTAGAATAGTCTGATGCATGTCACTACTGAATTTAGCAGAGCAATTTCTCAAGGGCAAAGAATAGAGAGTTCATTTGGGAAGTCCAATGAAATAATAAGGAGAAAGTAGGAAGTTAAATCTCAACTAACAGCAAAAGGTGGATATACTATTGTCGATATACTGCTGAAAGGACTGGCTTAAAAAGACTACTTTCCCATACAGTGCTGAACTATGGCTTTGCCACAAACCTCTTGAATGGGACAGTGCACAGTTCTGTGCCCCATGAGCAGGTCAGGAAGAAGAATCTGACTCAGTCAAAATGTGCCTCCCAGCTTTCTCCAGCTATGGGGATAAGTACCTGTACCAGCCCTATACCTGGCTCAGTGTCTGTCCCTCAGCACACACTGGCACAGCTGAACTGGCTGGTTCACTGGGGATGATGGCAGAGCAAGGGATCTGCCCACACTCTGCCCATCCATGGGCAAGCAAGCAGAAGCTACTTTCACTCACCTTACACTGATACCTGCAAAGCAGAAAGATGGCACAGGGGTGTATAAGGGACACATTATACACCTTGTGTAGGAACAAAAAATGGGCCCCAAACTGGGCCATAAGGCATTAGTGATTTCAAAACTAATTCTCAATAAAATAAACAAACACAACCACTGAAAACTTGACATTAGAGACATTTTTAAATGTGGGAATCTCAGAGCTGGGTAGCAGGGATTGAATAGCACTACAATGAGGTAGACCCATTTAAAAAGGAAAAAACACCTGGATGTGATGGGAAGGCACCAGAGGAGGAATCCTCTATATTGTCTATTTCAATCTTGCAAGGACAAGAAAAAGGGGGGGGAGAAACCCCATAATACTCCAAAAGTCCGGAGAAGTATTCATCAATGACAGAAAAGAGAAAAGAAATTGCTTTCATTAATCAAAAGTGAAATAAGAGAGGAAAGAATGAGTGAACTGAATTTCAATTTGCAAAAGCTCTCTCCATATTTTAAGAAGGGAGTTTATGCCTTTTTTCCATTTTTAACCAAGTCTAGAGTTTCACAATGTCCTCTTCTACACCCCATGTATGAACACTGAGTTCTACAACAGACTTATAATCCTAGAATTTAAAAATAGATTCAACTAACTACAAGCAGAACCTAGAATCTCAGAGAACTAACTTCTGACAACCCTCTTAAGTGCAATACCACATGGTATTCCCCCTGTACTTGGTCCAGGAATAATTAAAGTTATTCCCTCTACAAAAACTGACTTCCTATACAGGACAGCATCAGGCTAGTAAATCTGTTTTTGGCAACAAACTAATGTTGTTTCTATCATGAGAACGGTCAGAAGCTACATAAGCATCTGTTTTAACAGGATCATTTTCTTTATAGAAAGAAGAGGTGATAGAGAGCATTGAGAAGAATATGTGCATTCTTTCATACATTTGTCTTGGAGAGCACTCTAAGTAAAACATATAGCAGATTGATCCAGAGTGACATACTTACAGTTGTCCATTGGCACATAGGTGTTTGAAATTATACATGGAAGACTCCCAGATATTTGGTAGGTAAATTACACAGAGAATAGTTGGGGCAGGAGGGGAAGAGGTAATATCCTATTTTTACTGTAAATACTCAATGTGTCATTACTTTCACTTCCCAACAACTCTGAGTCCCTGTTGGATTGTTAACCCATCTCCACAGTTTGATAAGGAGCCTTTCCATTGGCACACTTGTCTCCACCTAATAGCTGTACATATTTTTGGTACTCCATTTAGAAAGTTCTGAAAATTGACTTTTATCTCACTCGTGGTACTGGTGAAGAAAGAGACTAAGGGTATGTCTACACTACCTGCCGGATCGGCGGGTAGCAATCGATCCAGCGGGGGTCGATTTATCACGTCTAGTCTAGACGCGATAAATCGATCCCTGAGCACTCTCCCGTCGACTCCTGTACTCCACTGCCACGAGAGGCGCAGGCAGAATCGACGGGGGAGCAGCAGCAGTCGACTCACTGTGGTGAAGACAGCACAGTAAATCGATCTAAGTACATCGACTTCATCTACATTATTCACGTAGCTGAAGTTGCATAACTTAGATCGATCCCTCCCTCCCCCAGTGTAGACCAGGCCTAAGTGACTTTGCAGATAGCTTGTGAGGAAAGCTTTTGCTATTAATATCTGTGCAGTTAATATGAAAATCTCTGCTGTGTGCTCTTACATCTCAAACAGGCTCCGGCCCAAGATTTTCAAAAGTGACGTGATTTTAGGTACCTCATATTTTAAGATGCCCAACTTGAGATGCCTTAAATGGGCCTGGTTCTCAGCTAATGCTAAGGAATTGCCCTCTGAAAATCTAGACCCCTTTCAGGTGCGTTAGCTGGATTTGAGATACCCAAAATTACTAGTGGGTTATAGCCTATGAAAGCTTATGCCAAAATAAATTTGTTAGTCTCTAAGGTGCTACAAGGACTCCTCGTTGTTTTTTCCAAAATCACTAATGACTTCTGCAAATATTAACCTCAGTTACTACAATCCTAGTTTCAAAAACCATGATTGATATGGACACAATTAATAAACAATTTACTATGTTCCTGATAAAATGATCAATCAATATTTATAAATATAAACAAAAAATGTCAAAAGAAAAAAATGTAGGGTGTAAAGTCAAGCATTTAAAAGCTAGGAAATACCAATTTTACAGTTTCTCATGCAACCTTAATCCCCCACTTTTTTCTCCCTACCCTCCCATCTGGCACAGTGCATCTATCCTGTGCCCTGAATGAGGCAGAGGTCCTCATCTGCACAAGGTGGACGGGGGGTGGAGGCAAATTAGAGTTGTGCAGGCAACCAAAAACTGGCATTTCCTAATTTTCAAGTGCTTGACCTTAAACCTAAATAACTTTCTTTCAACAATGTTTTTATTAGCAATTTCTAAGCGTTTTTATAAAAAAATAACTCACAACAAATTTTATTATACACAACCGTCATAATCCCCCTTACTGTACATCATAATCAGGCTTCAAACCCAGAACCTTTACCATGTCTGCACACCCTGCTAGCAATTCAGTTACCAGGTTAACTACAAGAATGGGCCACTAGGTCTAGGTGTGGTATGGCGGGGTGACTGTAACATAACCTGTCTCCCTCTTTCCAGACCCTGGGAACTGGAGAAATTCCTGACCCTGTGCTGCCCCCAGGTGGGGATGTGGGCCACATGCTGCGTCTTGTCTCCCACTCCTGACCAGAACTGCTCTGGCAGCTCCCACGTGTTCCCAGCAGAGAGGCTGCTACAGGTGTGGTGGTAGTGGTTCATCTTAGAATGTTCATGTGGTCAATTATTATATTGGCAGCTGACAACATTTTCTTGTGGCATTAAGATAAGAGAAGGGAAATAATGATTTTTAACAGTTTCTATCTCAGCAAAAGCAGAATGGTGTGTGTACATATATTTTACATGGCACTTAGCTCCATGCCAATTATAACAAAGGCCTGCTGCAAACAATTAAAGTATTAGACCACCTCAAAAAAGGTCACAACAATTTTTTATTTGAGTAAATGTTAGAGAACCTAAATATAGAGGGTGCTACCAACTCCCCTTATAATTAAGAAAAAGCAAAATCATATTATTTCATTCAATCAACTCAAAGATCAGATGGGGACTGGACCTTGAGAAAGAAATGACAGCTCACAGATAGCTTTGACAGAGAAAGAGAGCAGCTGAGTCTAAAGGAAAATCATCTTCATAGCAGCAGTTTATGCTTTCTGTCTTTTTCCTATGCAGCTAAGTTTACAAAATAGCTTTAGCAGCGCTTCTGAGGATCTTGAATGAAGCATTTAATGTTTGACTTGTTTTGGTTTTCTGGCATGCTTTCCCTTGTAAGCCGGTTGACATTAAACACCTATTTGATTTGGAAAATCAAGTGACTGACGTGGTTAATTTTGGGGAACGGTACTGATTATTAATGTCCGTGAGAAAGGTTCTGTCCTCTTGCTGAAGGCAGGTAGAAGCATTGCAAGTGGTGTAGCTGCCCAGCTGTTAGGCCTGGGCTAAATGAAGGCTGCAGTCTTTGCTCATAAGAGACAGCACAGATGGACATTTGAGGAAAACAATCATAAGGTAACAGGAACAATACAGCCACAAACTGCAAATTCTTCATGTTGCTTCTATAATAGCTTTTGGTCTTTTTACAATTTGTTCACTAGAAGAGGATATTAGTGAGTGTAATTACTGCTTTTTATTAATGTCAGTGGTAGACTCAAATTGGCATTCTCCACTTACACCACATTGTCCTTTATAAATGGTTCTTTTGCTGCACGCTTTCCCCAGTGGACATAATATAGTAGCAATACAAATGGTTTTTATACCTTACCCCTCTAAATTTGGCCTCACCCAATGTTAGAGAAACTACTCAGCCGACGAGATTGCATCCAATAAAGCCTACAGCTAATTTCCTATGTTAGGATTTTCCCCCTCTTTGGATAGTGACAGGTATTCAGACATAATTCAGCTTCTGGTCCTAAAAAATTGAGGAATTAAAAGGGCATTTTGGGAGTCTAACATACTATGCAGTTGGTTTCTTCACTTTCACTCTGTTCTCGCTCTCATACAGCATAACCAATAAAGGTATGTGAATCAGAATAAAAAAGTAGAGATACAAGTCCAGCCATTTAAAAGTTGTCCTCATTTTCAGCTCCTCAAAATGCAGCATTGTTATGAATAACTAAACGTATCTCTTCAAACATTCACGTTTACACACTGTCCTGGAAGATAGCGACAAAAGAGGCTTTCAGCCATGTAATCATCTCCTAATGAATACACAAGTTCAAAGTATCAAGTGGCTGCAACAATCAGATCACCATTCCACAGCCATGCCTTCCACCCAGCTGAGTACCAATTGATTTTTTTTAAAACCCTCATCCTCTTCATAATAAATAGTAATATTTTGCATTTCTACCATGCTTGCCATCAGACGGTGTCAAAATGTCATACAAATATCAATGAGTTAAGTTTCAGGGCAACCTGTGAGATACAGATAGGTATAGATTATCATCCTACTTTAAAGATGAGGAAGCTTAGGCATGGATGGGCTCACATTTACAAGAGTAGCTAATGATTTTGGGTGCTTAAATGGTTTTCAGAGGGTTTTCACGGGGTGGGTGCTCAGCATTCACTGAAAATCAGCCTCCTCCAATGTGTTTCAAGTTGGACACTCAATTCTAAGGTTCCCAACACCATTAGTCATTTTTGATAAATTAGGCCAGAGCTGAAATGTGTCCAAGGCCACAATATATATGGAACAAGTACCTATATCTTCTGTCTCCCAGTCCTCTGTTTCAACCACAAACCCATTTTCTCTCACTCTGCTTTGAAATCTCTCCTTCTTCCTCACAAACTTTTTACTTCTTTTCCTCTTCCCCATACACTTGATTTTGGAGGAGCGGCACTTTAAAGGAGAAGTAAATATACAGGGTCTGGATCACACCCCAATAAAGTCAAAAGAAGGACTCCCATTAAGTCTCTGTGATGCCAAATAAGTCACAATTTAGCTTAGGTACTAATATTTCCAATTCTTAGTGTTTATTCCCAATGCCCTTCCTTCAGCTAGTTTCGGGATGAGGACAGGGGATAAAACAAAGGGGAAGTCTTTTTAGCACTAGGTCATTTTTAGGTGCAATCATATACTCTGTGATGGGTGTTCACAGCCAACGTGCGCACATACGCATATGTAACTGTGCACTTAGATGCGCCTCATGCCACAGGACACCCAAAGTGTGCTTATACAGGATGGTGAACACACATTCTCTTTGCCATTCTTATGTGGCAGTATTAGGGCATTTCTTATGCCTTCTGCAGACTGCAGCCATTATGTAGTAAGCCATAAGCACGTGAAGAGGTTTGACATTCCTCTCAGTAGAGGGCAGTATTACTACATGCACAGGATTGCCAGAGGACAGGCTAATGTCATAAAGCACATTTTGGATATCACTGTACTATATGTTCTCCCTATTTGTTGTATCATCCCATTGCCTCTCATCATATACTTAGGTTATCAGTTCTTTGTGGCAGAGACCACATTCACATTGTGTGTGTGTGTGTGTGTGTGTGTGTGTACAGTACCTAACAATTTCCCAGTCCTTAACTGGGGTTTCTAGGCACTACCACAATGCACATAATTGCAGTCACTAGTACCAATCGGCTCTACACAACAATAGAACTGTTTCCCCTCTTTTTTCTTCTCCTTCTACTGTTTTAGGGCCCACTGAAATTAATGTAAAGACTCCCGCTGACTTGGATGATTAAAATATTCTTCAGAAAAACAATCAGCAGAAGCCCCAAAGTAGTTTTCTTAACACTTTTACTGGGTTGAAAAACCCAAATATTATATATTTGGTTCTAGATTTTTTTTAAATGGTGCTTTGGGCTTATACTGTTGCATCTGGCTTCAACGCACTTATGCATCTGCATAACTTTTAGCATGTGACTAGACCACTTTACTTTTACTAAGCTACTCATGTGCTCAAAGTTACATATGTTCTTAAATAACCCACTGAAGTGGAGCCCCGGATAGGAAGCTATGGGGATCTAAAATGGCTCTAAACAATATATATGTAGAAACTTAGAAATTACTTCTTTCCATAAGATGCTAAAGCATTATTTTTTGGAATATTTATATTATTATGAAGAACTATGATACAATGGAAAACACAAATGATTAAATCTACTTCTTGTTCTTCCCCAGCACCATAAATCAACTATCACAAACAAATAAACAACAAACATGAAATATTGTTCCAAGCTAAACAAAAGTAAGCTGGAAATCCCTTAGGAACAGGTTCTCTTGTTATTTTGACAATTCCAGTTCTGGTAGCCGCCCATAAAGAGGGCCAAAACAGAAACAATTGAATCAAACTTTTTAGACCTTGAACAGGTTTATCTGGCATCAGGGTTGTTTTTTGTTTTATCGGATTTAGTTTACCCCTCTTTAGCACAAGGAATGGCCAAGATTTTCAACGATAATTCAATTACATGTTAATGTGTCCTCAGACACTTTTGAAAACCAGACCACTAATTTAGGTGTCTAAACATGGAATGAGGAGCTTAACTTTAGGTACCCAATTTGGAAGATCTTAGACTATAGGTACAATATTACAACACATTGGGGGAACAGCAGCAGCTACAACATACTTCTATATTCTGTTCAGGTTCTTCTACAGCAGCATCCCCAGAGATATCTGGGCACCTATATAACCTTGAAAAAATTTTGCAGCACTAAATGCCACATTAGAAACTTGTCAGGAGCTCAAGAACAGCACCTCATTTGCACATAAATTTGCAAAGGAGTTGAATCAGCGATAAATGTGCACAGTTCTATGTATTTATTTGGAACACTCGAAGTGTACATGATACTTTACGAAATTCAGAATATGCTTTCAAGACTTTAGAGAAAAATAGTAAGATGACACTACTTCTCTGAAACAATTTTTTTTATGCATGACAGTCTCTGAGGTGACTATATACATTATGAAATGCAGGTTTGAAACTCTTGGGTAATGGTAGTGTTTTCATTTGTTCAGATTCAGATTTAAAAAAATGCTCTGTTCACAAATATAAGGACTTTGGAAGAGACTTACACAAATAGCAGCCCTCTGACATAACTGTAGGTATCTGTCATTTGGCAGGTGGCTACTGACATTGCTTAAGTTTCCTTCATAAAATTTGCCTGGAAAAATTCGGTGTACTTTGGCTTCAGCTTTATTTATTTGGAGAGGAGCACGGACTGAAAATTAACCAGCTAACAAAACTGAATGTCATTTTGTCCCTCTAAAAATCTCAGAGCCATTGATCAAATGAATCA
The DNA here is from genome assembly GCF_002925995.2 of Terrapene triunguis. Taxonomy (NCBI): domain Eukaryota; kingdom Metazoa; phylum Chordata; order Testudines; family Emydidae; genus Terrapene; species Terrapene triunguis. The sequence continues at coordinate 9,079,502 of NW_020664435.1, read as the reverse complement.
GGAAGGCTCTTGATCTGTTAAGCATAGGAACACACTTATATTGCTTGAGGGTCGATTGGTCACACAGACGAGGAAACAGGAATGAAAACAAAGAAGGCCTGCATCAGCAAAAGCTTCAATTCTCTTGCCCCTTCCAATAAAGGCCCCCGCACTCCCTTCTCCTCCCTGGAAGACGCATACAAAGATCCTCATCTCCCCTCTACAGTTTAATATGTTCAAATATCTGAAAATCAATGTTTCACCAGCTGTTGAGAGTCAAGAAGCAGCATCAGACTATTAGTGAGTGATAGCTGCAGAATGTACCTTCTACCACTTTCCACAGCCAGCTGCTGTTGAAACTCCCAGATCTACAACAATGGTTCTCAACCTTTCCAGACTTCTGAACCCATTTCAAGAGTCTGATTTCAGCCCTGGGCAGTGCGGCTTGGGCTTTGGCTTAAGCACCGGGCGGCGGGGCTTGGCCTTGGGCTTCAGCATGTATCTCAACTTCGTGGGACCCGTGCTTGCCACCCCCGATGCCAGCCCTGCACTTGGGATCCCCTTAAATCCATCCTGTTACCCCCCAGCGGGTCGACACCCCCAGATTGAAAAACACTGATATGGTTCATAGAGCAGTATAAACAAGTCATTGTCTGTATAAAATGTTAGTTAGTACTGACTTTGCGAGTGCTTTTTACGTACCCTGTTGTAAAACTAGCCAAATGTCTAGATGAATTGACGTACTCGCTGGAAGACCTTTGTGTACCCACAGGGGTACACCTACTTCCCTGGTTGAGAACAAGTGTCTACAACACAGAAATCTGACCTCTTCCCTGTGCCTACTGCCACTAGTACTACTTCTCTGGAGACATATACTGTATAAGGGCAGAGTCAGCCCAAGGGCTATGTGTTATTCAGCACAAACCTAGTACAGCAGGTCTTTTCCATGTTTAATTTCTATGATATTCAACCACAATGGATAGGTACATTAACTACCTTTTAACTAGCTCTTCTGCTAAAATGAGGAGCAGTGACAAATTACCATCAATGGGCTAATATGTGTGAAGACACAGTGAGACAGTATTGCACCAGGTCCATTTGGAAGGTTTGTTTTGTAGCCATACGTGTTAATAATGTGATTTTTAAACATGAAAACTAAATTCTGCAGAAGTGGAGTGACCATCAGTGGACTACCATCATCTCAAGGAGCTAAAAGGGAGCTTGGAGACTACAGGTTGTGCCCCCATATTTTGTGTTATTTATAAACTCTTTTCTGCAATCTTTCCAACATAATTTTAATGCACCAAGCTACAAATCCTAAGTAAACGCTGCAAGAAATAAAATTAAAGTGAGCCCAGAACATCTTTGAATTTTTTTAACTCTTCTTTCTTTCCTCGTTTGTTTCCTGTTTTTATTCATCAGTCCTCAGCATACAGTAGGCATGATCTGACAATTCTCCAAACAACACTACATTTATGCTGTAATGTCACCTTTCAAAGACAGTAGAATAGTATGTCTTGGGATACTGGAAGAATTCCTAAACACAGTGTAAAGATAATGTATTTCCCAATTTTACATACCCTGTTTCCCCGAAAGTAAGACATCCCCCGAAAATAAGACCTACTTCCAGTTTTGCCTCTCGCTGTAATATAAGGCATCCCCCCGAAAATAAGACCTCCCCGATAATAAGGCCACCCCGGAATATAAGGCCCCGAAGCTCCAGGAAAAATAAGACCTCCCCTGAAAATAAGACCTAGCGCATCTTTGGGAGCAAAAATTAATATAAGACACTGTCTTATTTTCGGGGAAACAGGGTAATAGGACTGTATATCTATCAAGGTATTTTGGAGACACTGTGAATTCTGAGAGTGAAACTTCCAGAGGTTTGTTACTGTAACCAGACCGCCATGATAAAATTGCAGATTTAGTTTACTAGCAGTTCTATGGAGGTTTTTAAAATATACATGGGTTTTGTTTAGAGCTGCTGAAGACATACTAGCAATGGCAATAGTCAAATGAAGCCACTGAAAGGCAAATGCTCAAAATGTTTTCCTGTATGCTTTTCCCTTTTTTTTAAAGGAAGTAATGACTTTTGCTGAAATTTTTGCAGCCTATTCATTCCATTGCATGTGTTATGGTTTAGTTCTTACGCTCTCTACTTTTCTGCTTATTAGAAAAGTACATAATAAGCCTGACATAATAAGCCTTCACTCAGGCACTTGCAATCAGCTTATTATAAGCTTCCATATATAATAATCACCATTGTCTTCATCAAACTGTAACCTCTGTCTCTTTCTCTCATATTCTGCTGTTGACAGTTGGTTTAGCTGTGCCAAACAAGATAGATGGTGTGGATTAAAAAGAAAATTAAAACACTCTCCTCTTTGTTCTTTTGGGACTCCAGAGACATAGCGCATAATCACTAACGTTGCAGCCCCATATTAGGAAGGGTTATGACTGCAGGCAGGATTCTTTAATAAGTTGTCTTAAGCAGAATCTTAGACAACTTGCCTTGCTGTGGAAAAATCATGTATGTTGATTTCAACATTCAGCTCTCTCTTATCACACATCCTGCAACACACTTAGCATTTCCAGCTTCCTAGTAACCATTACAACAAGGTTTGTGAGCTTAGCTTTTCCTTTAGCCACAGCTATGGAAACATTGATATCGCTGTAAATCATGTGAACTTCCAAGCTGGTAACCGAGACATTCTAATGTTCAAATCTCAGTTTAGTCAACTGATCAGTGCATCTCTCCATGGAATTAACTTTTTTTTAGCTAATTCGGAAGAAAAAGAAAAAGAAAAAAAAAAGAATGGACTGGACTAGTGTCTTTCCTATTGTGACCTGAGGCTGTGGCAGTGGTTTCAAATGTGAGCTGATAGAGCAGAATTAAAAAGGAAAGGTAACAAGAGCAGGGATTGCAGATATAACCTAGACACAACAGATGTCAAGATTTCTGCAGATGGATAGAATGATCATCAATTCTTTTATCTAGAAATTACTTTTAAAGCAGTCCAACTGTGCAACTGCAGCAGTGCCAAATGAGATGATTTGGCCAAAGTTCTTCCTTTTGCTCTACAGGGACTCTAAACACATGGTTCTTAATGACTGACATTCCATCTACACTGCAAAAATCTACAGTTCCAGTTTCTTCACTGGAGGTAATTGGAACATAGTGCATTAAGTTTTATTCATTAGTTTGGGAGTGATCACTTTGGCACCAGCGTTTGTGAAGAATAACTATGAAAATACGTCTATTAGATTATTCAGAACAGATCGATCAATCACACACCACTTAAAATTATAGCTAATAAATCAGCAAACCAGATTGAAGGTTCCTCACTCCATCATATGTTTTCCAATGTGTCTTACTTTTAGTACTAGTAAAATCACATCAGTTTAGGTGATAATCATGTGTTAGTTGGTTTGTAGAATTTCTCTGATCAGCTACTGAAGGTTATATTAATTTCTTATCTTAAAACACTCACTGATTCATAGCAATAATAATCACATTTAGACTGGATTAACTTCACTGACTCCATTGGAAAAACAACAAGGAGTTCTTGTGGCACCTTAGAGCCCAACAAATTTATTTGGGCATACGTTTTTGTGGACTATAACCCACTTCATCAGATGCATGGAGTGAAAAATACAGTAAGCAGGTATAAATACACAGCACATGAAAAGATGAGAGTTGCCTTACCAAGTGGGAGGTCAGTGCTAACAAGGCCAATTCAATTAGGGTGGATGTGGCCCATTCCCAACAGTTGACAAGAAGGGGTGAGTATCAACAGAGGGAAAATTATTTTTTGTAGTGACCCAGCCACTCCCGGTCTTTATTCAGGCCTAATTTGATGGTGTTAAGTTTGCAAATTAATTCCAGTTCTGCAGTTTCTCGTTGAAGTCTGTTTTTGAAGCCCCCAACTAAAACCTCTCCAGCGCATCATCAGGGATCTACAACCTATCCTGAAGGACGATCCCTGACTCTCACAGATCTTGGGAGACAGGCCAGTCCTCACTTACAGACAGCCCCCCAACCTGAAGCAAATACTCCCCAGGAACTACACACCACACAACAGAAACACTAACCCAGGAACCAATCCCTGCAACAAACCCCGTTGCCAACTCTGTCTGCATATCTATTCAAGGGACACCATCACAGGACCTAACCACATCAGCCACACCATCAGAGGCTCGTTCACCTGCACATCTACCAATGTGATATATGCCATCATGTGCCAGCAATGCCCCTCTGTCATGTACATTGGCCAAACTGGACAGTCTCTATGCAAAAGAATAAATGGACACAAATCAGACATCAAGAATTGTAACATTCAAAGCCAGTAGGAGAGCACTTTAATCTCCCTGGACACTCAATAACAGACTTAAAGGTGGCCATTTTTCAACAAAAATCTTCAAAAACAGACTTCAACGAGAAACTGCAGAACTGGAATTAATTTGCAAACTTGACACCATCAAATTAGGCCTGAATAAAGACCGGGAGTGGCTGGGTCACTACAAAAAATAATTTCCCCTCTGTTGATACTCAAACCTTCTTGTCAACTGTTGGGAATGGGCCATATCCATCATGACTGAATTGGCTTCATTAGCATTGACCCCCCACTTGGTAAGGCAACTCCCATCTTTTCATGTGCTGTGTATTTATACCTGCTTACTGTATTTTTCACTCCATGCATCTGATGAAGTGGGTTATAGCCCACAAAAGTTTATGCCCAAATAAATGTGTTAGTCTCTAAGGTGCCACGAGGACTCCTCATTGTTTTTATTGATATAAACTATCATGGCTACCACTCTGAAACCTGACTCCATTGGAGTCACTCCTGATTATCACCTGGGTAACGGAGATCAAAATTAAGGCCTTAATTATTTATGAACATAGAATGAAAATATGTGTGACTTGTTCTAAGATTCTATGCATTGAGATAACCTACCAATATAATTAATCAAGCAAAACTGCTCACATTATTGACCATAGGCCAAGTTTTCAGCGTGTCTAGATTCCTAGCTACTCAATTGGCATATCCAAATGCAGGTTTAAGTTAATGAATCAGAGTTTTTCTGCATCTAAAAGGCAAGACTTAAAAATGGGGCATGGAAAACTGCTTGTGCAATTTCAGAGGCCATGTTGAGGAGGCCCCTTTGAAAATTTAATCTACAGGGGGCACCTTCCAAGAAGGCACTGCACTTGTATGCTTTCTGCTGTTTCCTATTTGTCAACTTTATGATTGTTTGAACTGATATTTTAATCTGAAGGGAGACTGACAACAATTCTAGGCCTAACTTGTGACCCACCTTTTTTAAAAATAATTTCTCATACCTGTTTGCAAAGTCCATGTAGTTCTTTATATGTGTTTTTTCCAAAACAAATGCTTCAATGATGTTTTTCTAAAAAAAGAAAATAAATAATGCCAGCATCCATACAATAACAAACCGATCTGCATGCATGATAGGGGGGAACACATGGTAAGGAAACCTGATTTCTATTTCAAGCTTCCAAGCAGGGCCGGCTCCAGGCACCAACGCAGCAAGCAGGTGCTTGGGGCGGCCAACGGAAAGGGGTGGCACGTCCGGTTCTTCGGCGGCGGGTCCCTCAGTCCCTCTCGGAGGGAAGGACCTGCCGCCGAAGTGCCGCCAATCGCGGCTTTTTTTTCCCCGCCACTTGGGGCGGCAAAAACGCTGGAGTCGGCCCTGCTTCTAAGAGGTTATGTTGTTATTAGTAACAATAAATCAAATAATTTAAAAAAATATGAAAAATACGTCAGTAATGTTCTTGTAAACAAAAAATGTATATTTAGCTGTGCGGCTTATACACTCTACCTTTAATAAATTTCAGCTTTTTTTTTTTAAGCATTCATTTCCCAGACACGCTTTATCTGTGGATAAACTACTAAAACTTCCACTAGTCTTGCATACATGGCATCCCTGCTTTCCCTTGTGAACTTTTAGGCAATACTTTGTTCTTTGAAATTTTGCTCCTGCTCCTCTTTCTAACAGCTCAGTAACTCTCAGGCTGTCGCTTTATAACCAAAGTCTCGATCTGCACTGGCTTGTATCACTAGTATCAGCAGCTGCTGTTAAATCACCTGTCAAATTTGCAAAGTTCTCACTCAATTTACCCTGAATGTCAGGCTTGCACTTTTTTTGTCCATGTTTCTGTTGATGTTGTTTACGCAAGGATTCTGCTGGGACCAATGGACTAGTTTGAGCTTCATGCACAGATGATCCTTTAGTACCAACTGTCTCTCCACTATAAGTGCAGAACAGAGCAAAATTCAAATGCATGTTGAATTTTTATGTACTGGTTTGCATGATCCATTGATCCATACACAAATCAGACTGCATTACATCATTAATATCTGATTGAAAAGCCAGCGCACCAATTTATGATGCAAATTTATTACAAACATGTAGTCAGTGTGTGATATACTCATCAATTTAAAAAACAATTTTACTGCTTTGCATATAGGGAGCATAAAGTGGCTTGCATGTGTAGTGTGTCAATGTCTCTGAAAATTTGTTAACAGGTTCAGAGCAGATGATGACATCAAAATCTTGTGTAAGATTTCAGCCAAAAACAATGCAAATTTCACACAATCTTTGTCATTTAGTGAAAATGATCTATGAGGAAAGAACCAGGTTTAGTCTAGAGAAGAAATGACTGAGGGGTAATATGATAGTCTTCGTATGTAAAAGGTTATTATAAAGAGGAGGTTGATAAATTGTTCTCCTTATCCACTGAGGAGAGGACAAGAAATAAAGGGCTAAAATTGCAGCACGAGAGATTTAGGTTAGACATTAGGAAAAACTTCCTACCTGTCAGGGTAGTTAAGCACGAGAACAAATTACCCAGGGAAGTTGTGGAATATCCATCATTTGGAGATTGTTAAGAACAAGTTAGACAAACACCTGTCAAGGCTGGTCTAGAGAATACTTAATCCTGCCTCAGTGCAGGGGACTGGACTACATGACCTATTGAGGTCCCTTCCAATCCTACATTTCTGTGAGTCTCTGAATCTACAATTTTAGGACAAAATCATGAGGGAAATCAATGAAATCTCCTAAGAACCACACTTGCAAGTTTTCTGCCACATCTATACCAGGCTCTTCCAATTTTGGATCAGATTCATAGAGTAAAAACGTTTGAGCTTCTTTGGATTGAAATCCAAACCCTTCCAATCCAATGAAATCCAGAGGTTAAAGATTAAACATCTTGGGTGTGGTTCACATGTTCTGTTAGCACTATTAAGGATGAATGAAATAAATCTTATGAAAAACTTTTAAAATATTACAAAAAAATCATCTACCACAATTTCATTTTAGTAATGCCCTCTCTACAATAAAAGCTTTATAGATGTTTAGCATCATGTCCTTATTCATTTTAAACATATCCTTTCCAGATGCATTGTCACTTATGGTGCCTTTTTAAATACAAAATTAAACAAAAAAATGGACAATTTACTAGCTTTACTGCCTTGTACAGTTTGTTTGGGAGAGAAGGTGGTGGTTGTTTTCAAATATCTTTGAGGGTTAATTTGAACTGTAGCTAAGCTTTATTTTTAGTATTTTGATCATGTACACTGTTGATGCAGAAACCTCTGTAATAAAATGTGATGCTAAGTAGCATACAGCTGCTACATTTGTGATTCAGTCTGTCACAGACACACCTCACTGCTTACCCTGTGAAATATTAAATTGTTTCCCTCTATCTGCATGAAGAAGATACCATTTGTTGTTGTTTTTATTATTTATTTTTTTTTCTTATTCTTATGGCTCATCAGCATTTATTTTTCTCTTTAAAATCACTTTGCTGCTTTGAGCAATGTTGTCCATTTGTCCATTTGTTTGATAAAAAATGGTTTCTAAACCCTTCTATACATAAATATCATTGAACTTTGATAATATGTTTTTAGGGCATTGTGTCAAACTACCCCAATATTAGTAGTGATGCTTTATGCCGTGATTTTGTACTTTAATAAATAGACCATGATATTGTAAACCAGACTGTTAAACAAAAGGTGGTGCTGGAAAGTTGTGCACTTTTCAACATCACCCCTTTTCCATATACCCTGAGATGCACCTAAGCTAGTGATTGGGATGCATGCCAGGTGAAGGATGCCACAGGTACTATTTGCCATCACCTCCTCTCAATAGTTCTACCAAACAATGGCTGCCTTAAATTCTGTCCGACACTCCACAGAAGGCCTACTGCCTGAGACCAATCAGCAGTAGATATCTCTGGGTCCTTCTGCTCATGTCTAGGGCAATTTTTCCAAGCTCTGAGTTTCTTCAGAGGACCACATTGGGTGTCCGAGAGCCTGGGGTTCCATTGGTGTATCTGGGCCCTAGGTTTTGCCATCAACATGAGATTGTGTTGGTCCTGCAACAAAAAAAGTTTCCAAACCTTGGCACTGTCAGATGTTGGCTGTGTGGGAATCTATTATTGGAACAAAAGTGTTCAAAGGAAATATTTTACAAATCTATATAAATACATGTATAATGACCCCTTTTTAGGACATTACTAATAAATAGCAAAATGCTGGCTTTTAATTTTTTTTTAATAGTTTGAATTCAAGGTATGAATTCAAGTATTGAATTCAAAAATGATTGTTGAGTTATTGCTGAAATTATTATCACAGTATAATCAACTGAATTCAATACTGCAAAACATGGTGTGACTTCACTGTAAAATTTAAATAACTTAGGGCAGGACCTTTGTCTATTTGGTATGACTCTGCAGGCCCATGCACACTGGTTATATAACCATTTCCTGTAAAATCAGACTTTTGAACCAATAGATTGATTTGTTCATTTACATACTATAATCCTATTGGTTAAAAAGTGTATTTTATGGGAAATTGTAACATAATTAGATATGGCTCTTTACAGTTATGCAAAAGACAAAGGCCATGTCCTAAGGAGTTTTCAGTCTAATTAAAAAAAAATTAAGGCCCTGAGCCTGCCAAGACTTACTCATCTGCTTAACTTGAAGCAATCCCACTGAAGTCAATAAAACTACAGAATGTGTGTAAAGTTAAGCCTGTAAACAAGTCTTTGCAGGATCTCGGCTTCAGAATATTAGTCACAAAAGTGAGGGCAGGTAAAGTGGAGTGGCAGAGAGGAAAATGATGGAAGGCTAAGAGACAGAGGGGTTTTAAGAAGAAAAGTGGGGGAGTCACCTGGTACATGTGAAGCACAGAGATGATATGATCCAAGAACAGAGATTATGTGAAAAAGTAGCCAAATCAGCATAGAATGAAACAAAGCAATCACTTAGCAGTGTGCAGAGATTTAACAGCCACATAAAAGGACTTTCTGAGGAAGGGTTTTCTTGTTTCTGATGGCGAGCTTTTCATCACATCCATAAACATATATTATTTATACAGTAGATGGCTTCTAAATAATACATTTATCCAAATTGTTCACAAGTGTATTAAGGACAGGGATACTCATGAGGGGCAAAGCCATGAATGACCTACACAGTTCCACACATGAACCGGGGTATAATCTAACAGAGTTCTATTTGAAAAATGGTTAAATTGCCTTAATTTAAAACAAAATAAAACTTTTACTATGCTCATGAGTTTCAAATAAGGAGAACACTGAAAATTATGTACTCTATATCTTTCTAACCAATCATATCATTTGCTTCTCAATATTGAATACATGATGTCATAATTCTGTATCTAAAAATTATTTATTTCAGCAGCAGAAGCATTTATTTTTAACAGAAAAGTTCCAGTACTTATTTGAACAATAGCCCCATGTAGAGTTTATATATTATAGCACCATGAAAGATTATTGGTGGAAACATAGTGAAATAACTACTTAGAACCTAGTCTACTCGTTCCTTTGCTAAATATAAGGTAAGAGTGTACAACACATACATGTATTGTACCTTGCTTTCCAAAAGCAAAGATCACAGAGATCATAGACATGTTATTCAGAGAACTTAGCACTGAATCACACATATCCTTTAGAGAGCACACGTTCTTTAGTCAACTCTCAGCTGATGATTTACATGACTTTTATTAAACAAAATTTAGATGTTAGAAGCAATAATTGCCTCAAATATTTCCCTCAGAATAGGAAAGATTAATTTTGAAACAATACGTTTTCAGTATATCACAAACTTAGTTAATTTCTCTCTTGCTACAGTATTAAAACTCTTCAGGGTGCAGGTTAATAGTTTATAAATATACTTCTCAGGTGGTTCAAAGAAGGCATCATAGTCACATATTAATGGATTATTCAAAACTGAAGTTGTCGGATGGTAGTAACACCTGAAACGTGTTCCTATACTGAATCCATTAAGTAGTCTATCCAGACTGCAGATTTTGCTTAATTACCAGTTAAATGGCTTTCCCACAAACCCAGATTAAGGGGCAACACATCACTGTGCTGCCCAAGGAGCAACCCAGGAGGACGAATGTGACTCAGAGACTCATTTCATTGTCTGGTTTGCTTCTGGTGCGGCTCAGCTATGTACTAGCCCTTATCAGAGAAGATTGTATAGTTACAGTCTAGCCCAAGGAGATTACTAACCAGAGCTGGTCAAGAATTTTTTAGGAAATGCTGATTCATCGAAACCAATACTTTCTGTGGGAAAGGACAGGTTTGAGGAAACTTTTGCTGAGGCAGGTTTCTTAGGTCCAGGATGGAATTTCTGGTCAAAACACACAAGAGAGAGACCCACATCCCAGAAGAACCAAGAACCTGAGGGTTAGGGCATTCATCAGGTATGTGGGAGACCTGGGTTCAGCTCCTGCTTTGAATCTGATCCGACCGAGCAGGGACTTGAACCCAGCCATCACACATCCTCTCTGAGTACCTTAACCAGCAGGCTATTGTCTATTCTGGGGTGTGGGGCTCTCTCATCACAAAGTTTCAAATTCCTTTCCTGCAAAAGCAAATGGAAGTCCTGGGTGGTTTTAACAAACAAAATTAGTAGCCTAATTTTGCAAAACCAATGCATAAAAGTTATACAAGTGGAACATTAGACATTTTGTTTTGTGTGTGGTATCTTTCCTGCTAGCTAACTAAGAGAAATCCACAGGTCATTTGACCAAGCAAAATGTTCTGGGCAAACAAAGTGAATTCTCTCCTGTTCTGAATTCTGCCTAATACCGTACCAAGTAAACAGAACTTCCAATAGCTAACAAAGTATATGGAGTAGTTGGGCATTTTGCTAAACAAAGAACTATCACCTATAGTACGAGATAATATTACTGCAGTAATGCAGTCACTGCAAAACCACTTTACGAACTAGAGCAAATTATTGGGTCAATAGCAAACCATCACACTGAGAAGAGAATATCAGAAGCTAAATTACTTTTTAGTATGGTGCCACTTAAATCCCATCCAATTACAGTAATTTAGCAAATGATTCAGACCTTCCTATGGGAAGGGAAAAGACCAAGAGTTATTCTGGAGAGATTAGAAACCCAAAAAGCAAAAGGTAGTTTAGGGATTCCAAATATAGAACTAGACTATATTGCAAATGATCTTTCACAGTTGGTGTGACTACATAATAGTGTGTCTGCCTTACTCCTGGGGTAAGTGTCACCAATCCTTTAAAAAGAGAGTGAAAAACCAAACTCAAAACATGTTAAAACCTGCATATAACAGGGCCCTTTTCTAGCCTAGGGCATATCTTCGGTTTTCCCCCCCAGGAAGGAAAGAAGAGTAGTCTGTCTCTCGTGGCAGGACAATTAATCACTCCAATTTTTTTTCAGCAGGATGGCTTAAATAGTCCATGTGTTGCTTTGCATCAAAGTTGGATAAACGATGCCCCCTCGTCTCATTTTGGGACAATCACTCCAGTCCGTTTTCCTAGGAGTCACCCCTCATCCTACTGACACCTTTAGCCTCTTACAGCTTCCTCTTAATAAATGCCAGCTGTCAACTCAACCTTTCAGCTTCCAGATGGGGAACAGTTGTCAGCTTTTCTCTGCAAGCATGACTCTTAAAATAGTCCCCATTGCCTCTTCTGTGCCTAAGGTGTGGGTTTCTTGGTTCAGCTAAGAACCAAAACACATACACTCACATGCTGACTCATTTCATTCTTGAATACATTCAGAAGTCCTAGAAATTGTATCTTTCCCAACCCAATATTACCTAGTTACATCAAATGAAAAAAGTGCCTGTCTTAAGAATGTTTCAGTAAGAACACATAAACTGATCAATGTTTTACAAGAATTAACCCATTGTTTTTTAATCAGGAATGGGGCTAACATAAAAATTGAGGGCAGGTTCTTTTACTAAAAGCAATGGCAATTGGAAGGGATAGTTTCTCTTGGAGATTTATATTAGGAGGGTTTACCAGCTACTTTACCTCCTAGCAAAATGGCTTTAACTTGAGAAGCAATCAACAACCAAGATTTCATATAATTTCAAGTTATTAGTATTCCTGCTTGGCTGGAGTAACTAAGCCATCTCCGATAGCAATTTTAATATTAAAATGTGCATCCTCCTCTCATCTAATCTCAAAAATGTACATGACGTTATATTTCCCTAACATGTGTATTTCAGTCTCTCGGAGACAGATGGGGATGTAAGTTAACTATAAGGCTTGATGACATAAAGAGTGGTCAGATATATTAGACTAAACAACAACAACTGCTAGTGCATCTAAAATGAAGTTAGAACACTTTAAAATCATAAATGTATAGGCCATAAATGTGGCCTAGTGGACAGAGATATGTGCAAGTAGTGTGAGAATGAAGGTGTTAATTTGACACACATTATGTGGCAATGTTCTAACATTGGAAATGTTTGCTTAAATGTTCTGTTATAAAAATAATGTGAGATCATAAATTACCAGCTGAGACAGAACTATATATGGTACATGAATTTTTTTCACCCCCTAGGACTACAATTTATTTTTTAAATGGATTGCAGCTGTGCTATCAAGGGCCAAGAGGTAAAGCTTGAGAAGCTAGAAAAGTTGTTGTGCCCTACTGATATGGCAAACATTGCTACAAAAACCATAGATTCCTTATGTGGTAAGAGAAGAATTTCTCTCTATCTAAATGAGAATACACCTGTAAGTGAGAAATATCTGAGACTATTAAAAAAGTGTGAAGGGGTGCAGTGGTGTAGCAATCTATGGCTTTGTTTCTGCCAAGTGTTTGCTTGTTTTTGGTTTTGTCCATATTTTTGGTTATTATTGTGTATAGTTTTGTATAACTATTTTAAAATTTAAGAAAAAAAACCTTTTCATTGCACAATATCTGTAACACCTGCTCTAGGATTAAATTAAAATGTGACTAAGTCAAAATATACACTATTCCTTACAATTCACAAAACGAAACCCCTTTATATCCGAAGTTTAATTCTAATCATTTTTGGTTATCAACCATCCCTGAGAATTAGTGGCTTTGAATGTGTGTGGCAAAGATACATTATCTGAAGGAAGTTACACTGATTTGTAACTCTGTTAGCTGATACTTTCAGTAAAGTAGGTCTGAGGATGGAGGGATTAGATTGGGTGTTAGCTCCTCTACACTTTAAGGAGCAAGGCCATATCCTGATTAAATGGGAGTTAGGTGCCTAAATACCTTTGAGAATCTGGTCCAAACACTTCAGTGAGTATAGCAACATTCTCCATTATTTCATTCAATTACTCCAATCGAGGGTCAGGCCCTATGTAGTTTCTGGCTTGAAATGCTTCTTCACTGTTGAGGAGAACAGCATGCTCATACACTCATTTATTTTTCCCTAGAGGATTTTTTCCAAGGTCACTCAACTCTCAAATATTAAGCTAAAACTGAATTGTTTAATACCCCTTGGCTTACCCCTTGGAATACTCAGAAATTTTAAAAAGGACAACTGCTATTTTCCAAGCATTAGCATGTCACTGTTAGCAGAGGCTAACAGTTGTACAGAATTGGTACAATATTGGTACCACTAGTGTAATTCTTATACAAGTTAATGGTTACTTTGTTATTAGTTCACTAACTGTGTAATACTAAGCCCTTAGAACTTATTGTCTAGATGTTCTTCTGAACCACAATGTGATTTAAATCATGCAAGTCACTTTGAAGTTCTTGAGAAATTATATTCAGATCACTTTTTACTGGATAATTGTGTCTTTCCTTGGATCTAGTTCCATCACAGATTTGTACTTTCAGACTAAAAACAATTAAAATGCTAGTGCATTTACTGGGCATATCAGAAACACCGTGTGAGGCACTGAAAAGGATAGCAAACAAGTCTCACAAATGAACAAATCAGGCATTCATTGAAAATGCTTACAAAATACACGCTGTGGTAAATGTTATGGCCCATACTGACTGGACACTTCCATTTCTTATTTATCCTACTCAGATTAGTACAAAATGTAAATTTAAGCACACAGGTGGGCCAAAAAGAGATACTCAGAAGTGTGTGGTTTGTTAAAAACTCATTCAGTTCTTAATCAGAACTGAATTAAGTTCTCGTTAACTTTAAAGTCATTAAAATACTTCTGAAGTGCAAAATTGAGCTTCCAAATGCCTTTCCTAGAATTTAAAATGGCCTGGTCCTTTCCGCTACCTCAATTGAACCAGTCAGTCATCTTCAATAAAAAGGATCGCTCACATCCTGACTTCCTCTCCACCCCCAAAATTAAACATTCAGGGGGGAAAAAAACAGGAAACACACTCTGAAAAAAAATGAATATGGGAACTGCAATTTAGTTTAGAGAGGAAGGATGCTCTTGTGGTTAAAGGACTAGACTGGGATGCCACAGTCCTGGGTCTGTTCCTTGCCAGTGCAGAGCTCATTGCAGGATTGGGACCCACGTGATAAATTTCAGAGCCATGCAATATATTGCATTTGTCATGTACCCTTGGGCACTTCATCTGATCCTTTGCTTACTTATCTCTCTCTCCCAGGTCTGTGTCTAAGGGTACGTCTTCACTACCCGTCGTATCGGCGGGTAGCAATCGATTTATCCAGGATCAATATATCGCGTCTCATTAAGATGTGATATATCGATCCCTGAACGCGCTCACCGTTGACTCCGGAACTCCACCAGAGCGAGCAGCGGTAGCGCAGTCGACAGGGGAGCCGCGGCCGTCAATCCCATGCCATGTGGACCCCAGGTAATTCGATCTTAGATATTTCGACTTCAGCTACGCTATTCGCGTAGCTGAAGTTGCGTATCTTAGATCGATTCCCCCCCAGTGTAGACCAGCCCTAAGATTCCAAACATCTACGCATCTTCAAACAGCTGCCATTTGACAAAATAAGGATAATAAAAATCTTAACCAGCCAAAAGAAATGTTTTCTTTCTTTCTCCCACATGTAGATTGTGGAATTCTCCCACACCATTACCCTGTGTTACATACCAGACAGATAACCAATGACAGGCATAAGATCCATGTCTTGTGATCCACTGAGGATAAACCAGGAACTGTATATCACCAGTAAAGAACCAGTGGTCCATCTAGTCCAGTATCCTCTCTCCAACAGTTGCCAGTACTATATGCTTCTAAGGAAGAAACCTTGCAGTGAGCAGTTATGGAATAACCTGCCCCCAAGGAAAGTTTCCTCCTATTTTTGGAAGCTGGTTTATACCCAAAGGCGTTTTCTAAGTTTTCCAGTATGGAACTCAGCTCTTGCTTCCAGCCCTGGAAAGTCCTCTGATACCAGATTTTAAAGTGTCACATTTTAGATATGTACACAAACTATTTCAAGCAGTTTTAGAGGTTTCATACCATTACATTTTTTTTCCTATTCCTCAGAGTTCTGAACAACTATAAAATGGAAGAATTTGCATAAATATTACACATACTGTTCAAATAGAAAAAAATACAGTCATAAGCAGGACAGAAACTGTTCGACAATTTCTTACACTGGACTTCCACCAGGGATGCAGTCAGAAAATATATCAAGTAATCTCATTTGATAGCAGTAGCAAGACAACAACAGGATATCCAGTAAGGCAGGCTCCAGAAAATTTGGATTTTAAATATTACTACACATTTGAAGATTTCATTCTATTGAAAAATAAGGAACGGACAGTATCTTATCATTTTCAGCATGTGTGGAGAGGGACAGGGAACTGGGAAGAAGACAGACAACTCTGGAAAGAGCACTGTGAATGAACGGAAGCCATGTTCTATGTCTGGAACAGGAAATTCCCCTTGTTTGTCAAGAGACTGGCTCAGTGATCTCATAGTTCCTCCCGACTGTTAATACTGTACAATGATATACAATCTCTCTCCCTTACATCTTTATTTACCCTTCGCTGGTGCCTCCGAACAGATCCCAATGTACCGATATTTTCCAGAACCAGTAACTGTTGGGGACTGCAGTATATTGAATGTGCAGCTCCTCTTACTCTAGAACTGATAAGCTCCAGGCTCCTAGGCCTAATGAGAGGGATGATATTCTGGTGAATGTCTGAATTGGGACTCATGATCCAAGAGATTATTTCCCAGTTCCATCACAGATTTGCTGTGTGACCTTGAGTGCATCACTTAATTGTTCCGTGACTCAGTTTCCCATCTGTACAATGGATGGCTGTGTTTGCATGGATTATAGCGCAGGATTGGGCTTTACATTGTAAATTCTTTGGTATACGGTATGTCTCTTACTATGTGAATATACAGCATGTAACACTATGGGGCCCTAATTTGGGTTGGGGCCACTAGGATCAATTGTAATAATAAATAATGAGGTGGCTTTTGTGAATGTAATCAGTACTACTTTCTCCAGCTTTGTGAGACATTCATAAATACGTATTTTGGTGCATGTAAATGTAAAAATATTATTTCTGAATTTTCCCATGCTTCAAATCATTTTCAATCACCCAATATTGCTCTCCGAAAATAAAAATATTCAGGAAAATAAATCACACAATATTAATTGGTGGAATGCATGAATTTTCATGGGAAAAAACACCCCCATTTCAAGCAATTTTGTTTACCATCTTCTGAATGAACAAGCTTAGCCTGAATAATATCATTAACTGCCATTTCTCCTGTTTAGTCCACTTCGCCTAGTCCCAGGATTTAACATCACTGTACCTTAAAGAGATAATGTTTATCAACTCTCACTATCCTTAGCATCTCAAAAACCTAAAATATAACTCTGCTTACACATTTTCTCCCTGAGTGCATTCTCAGTTTTTCCAAGCTTTCCGCATATGTTAACCCTTCGAACCCTTTAATCATTCTTGTTGCCTTCCTTTGAACCTTTTTCCGTCTCTTCTGTATTTTTCATACAGCCTAAAATTATACATATGCTCAAAATCAGACACAGCTGTCCAAACAGTCTAACAAGCCCCTCATGGAGCTCTAAACTAATTTCCTCTAACTTGTGTTCTATTCACCTCCTCATACAGCTCTGTTCCTTTTGCCTTTTTAAGCTTCATTTATGCATAGTGTGAGTGTATTTACTGGTTCTGTCCACTGTCACACACACATACTTTTTCTGTACTGTGTTTTGCAGAGGGTGCCTATTTAATATACATTCTGGCTATTTTAAACTTCTTGATTCACTGTCTTATGCTTGTTTAGCTCAGATATTGATATCATCTGTCCCCTGGTGTTTCATAATCAAATGCCACTTTTGAATTAAATTTCTGTCGTCACCATGAAGGATGTGATTCAAAGCACATTTAAATCAGTGGAGGTCTTCCCATTGACATCAATGGACTTTGGATCAGGCCCTATATGCTAGTCCAAAATTATCTAGTTCAGGGATCGGCAACCTTTGGCACGCAGCTTGCCAGGGTAAGCATCCTGGCGAGCCAGGCCAGTTTGTTTACCTGCCGCATCCACAGGTTCGGCTGATTGCGGCTCCCACTGGCCGCGGTTCGCTGCTCCAGGCCAATGGGGGGGCTGGAAGTGGCGGCCAGCACATCCCTCGGCCCGCGCCACTTCCCGCCGCCCCCATTGGCCTGGGATAATGAACCGCGGCCAGTGGGAGCCGCGATCGGCCGAACCTGCAGACGCAGCAGGTAAACAAACTGGCCCGGCCCGCCAGGGTGCTTACACTGGCGAGCCGCGTTCCAAAGGTTGCCGATCCCTGATATAGTGTTATCTTCTTTTGAGTCATTTCTTGGGAGAAGAATGGAACTAATCAAGTGAACTTCTCTAATATGTTTTTTTTTTTTATTATGAACTGGGCTCTTGGTACATACAACCACAATGATCTAAACCACTCAATACAATGTAAGCTCAAAGAAAGACAATATTTTCCCCAAGACCTAACTAATTATTTAATTTAAATTTAAGGGGGAGGCAAGGACTGACAATGAACGTAGCATGCAGAGTTGCCACGGATGTGCAAACTACTGGTGGGTTTAACTTTGATCACAATAACTTCAGCAAGCTAAATGGGCCTAATTACTTCATCTGAAGAATGAAAATTCTAGTACTTAAACAGCTATTGTGAAACTTAGTAGCAGTATTCATTTGAGTAACTTCATTCCAGTAAACAAAGCTTCATTTTAATGATCTATTTAGTTTAGATAGTAGTTAAAAAGAAGAAAAAGAAGAAAGCATGAAGAATGCCAAATAATGCCTGCCATCAGATTGAGAAATATATGATAGAAAAACACCTATCAGATCAACCGACCACAGAAATTAGTTATGGAAAAGATCTATTATGTCATTTCGTCCATTCCTCTTGCCAGTGCACAACTGGTTCCTACAGCATAAGCATAAATATAGAGAAGTTCACTCTTTCTGTCATTTGCTCTGAAGATTAATCTGAAGCAATAAGCAGCTAAAATCAGTAACATATGTAATATAAATAAAATAACAGACCATTTATAAAAATATTTAATTTTAATTTGCCAGCTGGATGCAGGTTTCTAGTGCATTTATGGGTGATTGCTGAATATTGTAATTTGTATTTTTAATAAAACTCATCCAGAAATTTAAAAACTCTCTATTTAGCCTTTTTTGATTAATATACAAATTAAAATGTAGCGCTGCTGCCAACAATGAACAAGGCAGAACTCCGCCTCTGGCTGGCAGATTCATGGCAGCAAGAGTTGGAGATAAAAGCAGCTGCAGAGAAAGATGAATAGAAAGAAAGGGTTGCAGAAGCTCTGAGGACAAAGAGGTGAAGAAGTTGCAACATGGGTTAATGTGGGGATAGTAGAAGAGGAGAGCTGAAGTGGCAAGAGAGAGAAATTGGTTTGGAAATGTTCACTCTAGCTCCATCTATCACCACCTCTCCTCTGGCAACCTTTCCTCTTAGTTGAAGTGGAATGCTCTGCCCTCCCCATTAACAGCACATCAACATGTAAATCCGACTCTTGATTGGTGGTAGCTAATGGATCCATTGTTATAGAATCATAGAAGTGTAGGACTGGAAGGGACCTCAATAGGTCATCTAGTCCAGTCCCTTGTACTCAAAGCAGGACTAAGTAATCACTAGACCATTCCTGACAGGTGTTTGTCTAACTTGTTCTTAAAATCCTCCAATGATGGAGGTTCCACAACCACTCTAGGCAATTTGTTCCAGTGCTTAACTACCCTGAACTTAGGAATTTTTTCCTAATGTCCAACCTAAACCTCCCTTGCTGCAATTTTACGCCCATTGCTTCTTCTCCTAGTGTCAGAAGTTAAGGAAAACAACTTTTCACCCTCCTCCTTCTAACAACCTTTTACGTACTTGAAAACCATTGTTATGTCCCTCCTCAGTTTTCGATTCTCCAGACTAAACAAACCCAATTTTTACAATCTTTCCTCATAGATCATATTTTCTAGACCTTTAATCATTTTTGTTGCTGTTCTCTGGACTTTCTCCAATTGGTCCACATCTTTCCTTGAATATGGCACCCAGAACTGGACACAATACTCCAGTTGAAGCCTTATCAGCACTGAGTAGATTGGAAGAGTTATTTCTCATGTCTTGCTTGCAACACTCCTATTAATACATTGCAGAATGATATTTGCAATTTTTGCAACAGTGTTACACAGTTGACTCATATTTAGCTTGTGATCCACAATAACCCCCAGCTCACTTTTTGCAGCACTCTGACCTAGACAGTCGTTTCCCATTTTGCATGTGTGCAATTGATTGTTCCTTCCTAAGTGGAATACTTTGCATTTGTCCTTATTGAATTTCATCCTATTTACTTCAGATCATTTCTCCAGTTTGTCCAGATCATTTTGAATTTTAATCCTGTCCTCCCATCTTGGTATAATCTGAAAACATTATATATGTACTCTCTACCCCACTGGATGTGCTCTTCCAGCTGGACTGTGAACCACTGATAACTACTCTCTGGGAATGGTTTTCCAACCAGTTATGCACCCACCTTATAGTAGCTCCATCGAGACTATATTTCCCTAGTTTGTTTATGAGACAGTCATGCGAGATCAGCTAAGATGATCAATGCCGTCTTCTAAAAAGCAGTTTAATGCCAATTTTGAAATACACAATTGTCCTCCCAGAGCTCAGAAAACTATCACATGGTTCAAATGACCTAATCAATAACCACACTGTCTTGAACCAATTCTGTATGGAGAGTAGGGCGGTAGGGCAAGATGACAACAACAGTACCTGATCTCTGTTCGTACCCTAGACCCTTCTCAGTCAGACTTCAGACTAAGATATGGTACTGAAACTACACTGGTTAAGCTGCAGGTTTACTCTCTTCTATCCACAGGCAGATAGCAAGTGTCCATGACAGCACTATTACAGCTTTTGCGACCAGGGGCTGCTAACAGGGAGTTTCGCAAGGGAGTTCTCCAGGTGAAGGAGGAGCAATACAGCACCCTTTTGGGGTAAGCGACTGTCTGCAGTGTGTGTTTGTTTGTGTTTGGGGGTTACTTGCTGTGTGCTGAGCTTGTGTTTGTCAGTCTGTTTGTTTGTTTGAAGCACCGTGTGCTGTGGCTGGCAGTTGGAAGCTGTGAGCTTCAAAGGAAGGTTTGAAACCTAGAAGCCTCTGGTAATTGGCTGAGCCTTAATCAGTGGGCGGGGCATTCATACAGGCCAGGGCTTTATAAAGCAGCGCACAAGCGACCAGGGAGCTTTTGTGAACAGGGGCTGCTAACAGGGAGTTTCGCAAGGGAGTTTGGAAGGGGAGTGGGAAGGGGCGAGGGTCCCTTGCCGGTTCTATCTGTTTTCCCTTTATTCCCCTTAAAACTGTAAACTTCTTGCTTAAACAACCCTTTCAGCGGACAGGGGGCTGCAGACGGGAGTTTGACAGAGGGAGGCTTACGATGGTTAGGAAGACCCGCAACACCTGTGCCAGCACTGCTTCTGTCTCCTCCACCTGCGCCTGTAGCCAGACAGAGCGCCTGAGCATGGATGCTTCTACCCAGATCCTGGTGTGGTTTTGCAGAGACTGTAACTTGCAATTTCCACTTACTGATATCCAGGCTGGGGGGACCATCCAATGTGAAAGGTGCCTGCTGGTGGAATCTCTCAGGCAGCAGGTGGGAGAGCTACAGGAGGAGGTGGCTAGGTTGAGAAGCATCCGAATCCACGAGCAATTCCTGGACAGTGTCCATGTGGAGACAGCTGAGGTAGCTGTCCCAGTACACAGGACTGCTGATACACCACTGGTGGAGGAGGAGATGGCTCAGGGTGGACACTGGCAGCTGGTTACTTCTGGCAGCAGGCAGTGCTCCACCCCTGCTCCGAACCCTCCCGCTGTGGTAATAGGTAACCGTTATGCTCTTCTTGATACAGGAAAGAAGGCATCACCCCCTACAGTAAAGGAGGAGAAGCCTCGTACCCCTAAGGCTGGGAGGTCTGCTGCCACCACTGCGAATAGGAAACGTAGGGTAGTGGTGGTCGGAGACTCTCTGCTGAGGGGGACGGAGGCGCCCATCTGTCGCCCTGACATTTCATCTCGGGAGGTATGCTGCCTGCCGGGAGCCCGTATCCGAGACGTTACGGAGGCATTGTCGAGGATTATCCAGCCCTCTCACTACTACCCCATGCTACTCATCCATGTGGGCACAAATGATACTGCGCGGTGTGACACTGAGCGGATCAAGAGTGACTACAGGGCTCTGGGAGTACGGGTGAAGGAGTTTGGAGCGCAGGTGGTATTCTCTTCGATTCTTCCTGTCAAAGGTAGGGGCCCGGGCAGAGACAGATGCATCATGGAGGTGAATGCCTGGCTGCGAAGATGGTGTCGCCAGGAGGGCTTTGGCTTCCTAGACCACGGGATGCTATTTGAGGAAGGACTGCTAGGCAGAGATGGCATTCACCTTTCGAGGAGGGGAAAGACCCTATTTGGACACAGACTGGCTAACCTAGTGAGGAGGGCTTTAAACTAGGTTCGACGGGGACAGGTGAGCAAAGCCCGCAGGTAAGTGGGGAACATGGAGACCTGGGAGATGGGTCGGAAACGAGAGGGAGTGTGGGTTATATTGGCAGAGAGAAAGGAGGGTCAGGACAAAACCGGGAGGAAAGATCAAACCAGTATCTTAGATGCCTATATACAAATGCGAGAAGTATGGGTAATAAGCAGGAAGAATTGGAAGTGCTAATAAATAAATACAACTATGACATTGTTGGCATCACTGAAACTTGGTGGGATAATACACATGATTGGAATGTTGGTGTGGATGGATACATCTTGCTCAGGAAGTATAAACAGGGGAAAAAGGGAGGAGGTGTTGCCTTATATATTAAAAATGTACACACTTGGACTGAGGTAGAGATGGACATAGGAGACGGAAGTGTTGAAAGTCTCTGGGTTAGGCTAAAAGGGGTAAAAAACAAGGGTGATGTCATGCTAGGAGTCTACTACAGGCCACCTAACCAGGTGGAAGAGGTGGATGAGGCTTTTTTTAAACAACTAACAAAATCATCCAAAGCCCAAGATTTGGTGGTCATGGGGGACTTCAACTATCCGGATATATGTTGGGAAAATAACACAGCGGGGCACAGACTATCCAACAAATTCTTGGACTGCATTGCAGACAACTTTTTATTTCAGAAGGTTGAAAAAGCTACTGGGGGGAAGCTGTTCTAGACTTGATTTTAACAAATAGGGAGGAACTCGTTGAGAATTTGAAAGTAGAAGGCAGCTTGGGTGAAAGTGATCATGAAATCATAGAGTTTGCAATTCTAAGGAAGGGTAGAAGGGAGAACAGCAAAATAGAGACAATGGATTTCAGGAAGGCGGATTTTGGTAAGCTCAGAGAGCTGATAGGTAAGGTCCCATGGGAATCAAGACTGAGGGGAAAAACAACTGAGGAGAGTTGGCAGTTTTTCAAAGGGACACTATTAAGGGCCCAAAAGCAAGCTATTCCGCTGGTTAGGAAAGACAGAAAATGTGGCAAAAGACCACCTTGGCTTAACCACGAGATCTTGCATGATCTAAAAAATAAAAAGGAGTCATATAAAAAATGGAAACTAGGACAGATTACAAAGGATGAATATAGGCAAACAACACAGGAATGCAGGGGCAAGATTAGAAAGGCAAAGGCACAAAATGAGCTCAAACTAGCTACGGGAATAAAGGGGAACAAGAAGACTTTTTATCAATACATTAGAAGCAAGAGGAAGACCAAAGACAGAGTAGGCCCACTGCTTAGTGAAGAGGGAGAAACAGTAACAGGAAACTTGGAAATGGCAGAGATGCTTAATGACTTCTTTGTTTCGGTCTTCACCGAGAAGTCTGAAGGAATGCCTAACCTAGTGAATGCTAATGGGAAGGGGGTAGGTTTAGCAGATAAAATAAAAAAAGAACAAGTTAAAAATCACTTAGAAAAGTTAGATGCCTGCAAGTCACCAGGGCCTGATGAAATGCATCCTAGAATACTCAAGGAGCTAATAGAGGAGGTATCTGAGCCTCTAGCTATTATCTTTGGAAAATCATGGGAGACGGGAGAGATTCCAGAAGACTGGAAAAGGGCAAATATAGTGCCCATCTATAAAAAGGGAAATAAAAACAACCCAGGAAACTACAGACCAGTTAATTTAACTTCTGTGCCAGGGAAGATAATGGAGCAAGTAATTAAGGAAATCATCTGCAAACACTTGGAAGGTGGTAAGGTGATAGGGAACAGCCAGCATGGATTTGTAAAGAACAAATCATGTCAAACCAATCTGATAGCTTTCTTCGATAGGATAACGAGTCTTGTGGATAAGGGAGAAGCTGTGGATGTGGTATACCTAGACTTTAGTAAGGCATTTGATACGGTCTCGCATGATATTCTTATCGACAAACTAGGCAAATACAATTTAGATGGGGCTACTATAAGGTGGGTGCATAACTGGCTGGATAACCGTACTCAGAGAGTTGTTATTAATGGTTCCCAATCCTGCTGGAAAGGCATAACGAGTGGGGTTCCGCAGGGGTCTGTTTTGGGACCGGCTCTGTTCAATATCTTCATTAACGACTTAGATATTGGTATAGAAAGTACGATTATTAAGTTTGCGGATGATACCAAACTGGGAGGGATTGCAACTGCTTTGGAGGACAGGGTCATAATTCAAAATGATCTGGACAAATTGGAGAAATGGTCTGAGTTAAACAGGATGAAGTTTAACAAAGACAAATGCAAAGTGCTCCACTTAGGAAGGAAAAATCAGTTTCACACATACAGAATGGGAAGAGACTGTCTAGGAAGGAGTACGGCAGAAAGGGATCTAGGGGTTATAGTGGACCACAAGCTAAATATGAGTCAACAGTGTGATGCTGTTGCAAAAAAAGCAAACTTGATTCTGGGATGTATTAACAGGTGTGTTGTGAGCAAGACACGAGAAGTCATTCTTCCGCTCTACTCTGCTCTGGTTAGGCCTCAGCTGGAGTATTGTGTCCAGTTCTGGGCACCGCATTTCAAGAAAGATGTGGAGAAATTGGAAAGGGTCCAGAGAAGAGCAACAAGAATGATTAAAGGTCTTGAGAACATGACCTATGAAGGAAGGCTGAAAGAATTGGGTTTGTTTAGTTTGGAAAAGAGAAGACTGAGAGGGGACATGATAGCAGTTTTCAGGTATCTAAAAGGGTGTCATAAGGAGGAGGGAGAAAACTTGTTCACCTTAGCCTCTGAGGATGGAACAAGAAGCAATGGGCTTAAACTGCAGCAAGGGAGGTCTAGGTTGGACATTAGGAAAAAGTTCCTAACTGTCAGGGTGGTTAAACACTGGAATAAATTGCCTAGGGAGGTTGTGGAATCTCCATCTCTGGAGATATTTAAGAGTAAGTTAGATAAATGTCTATCAGGGATGGTCTAGATAGTATTTGGTCCTGTCATGCGGGCAGGGGACTGGACTCGATGACCTCTCGAGGTCCCTTCCAGTCCTAGAATCTATGAATCTATGAATCTTTTGGTAGCTTTCAACACTAATGAAAAGGTGCTGTTGGCTTGCCTTTTGGACCTTGCAGTCACATGTAATGACCATCAACATTAAGATGACTTAGCTAATTCCACTCATACACATAATAGAGTATCATGATGGGTAGTTACTTTTCCTCTCTCAGAACTCTGACCAGCGGTGTCTTGCAGGGTTCAGTCCAAGCTCAGCTTTTATTCAACATATGTGTTGAGACATTGTAAGACGCTTTGGTCTTGCTTAGTGTTGACAATGACATCTATCTCTATCTCTCTGACATTAAAGATAGACAGTACTATTACCCAGCTGCCCAGTTATCTAAGGGTATGTCTACACTACCGCGGTAGTTCGACGGCTGGCAATCGAACTTCCGGGTTCGATTTATCGCGTCTGGTCTGGACGCGATAATTTGAACCAGGAAGTGCTCGCCGTCGACTGCGGTACTCCACCTCAGCGAGAGGAGTACCGCGGAGTCGACGGGGGAGCCTGCCTGCAGCGTGTGGACCGCGGTAAATTCGAACTAAGGTATGTCGACTTCAGCTACGTTATTCACGTAGCTGAAGTTGCGTACCTTAGATCGAATTGGGGTGTTAGTGTAGACCAGGCCTAAGAGAAATAAATACCTGGGTTACAATCAACTGGCTTAAGCTGGCCTTGGCCAAGGCATATGTGATGCTGTTATGGAGAGGGAGCACTTTGAAATGCTGTCCAGAACTCTGACTTCTATTTTGAAATTTTACTTCTGTCAAAGTGGTGGGAAATCTCAGCATCCTACTTAATAACCCAAACAACAGCAGTGTGTAGCAATTCTCTATTTCCATTTGCGGCTGGTCAGGAGACTCTGCACTTTCTTTTTTGGATGCAGACCTACAAACAGTAATAGGTGATTTGTCACTTTCAGGCCAGATTATTGCAATATGTTATATACAAGGGGATTGGCTCCAAAAGTCAAACTGGTTCAATATGCAATAACCCACCTCTTCAATCAGACAGACTGATAAGGGCACATTACACTATTCAATCCTGGATCAACTTCAAGGTTCTGGCTGTAAAATCTTCAACAAGCTAGGGTTTAGCTATCTCTAGGATCACCTCACTGTCCATAACCCACCACAAATGTTGCTCTCAATGGTAACACTATAGTTTAAGGAATCCAGGGTGGAACTCTTGGTATCAGGGTTCAGGGCATTCTTGGTGAAGAAACCCCAGCTACAGAATTCCATACCACCACAAATAAGAACATATTTGTATATGTTATCCATATGGTTTAATGAACAAGTTTCCCTTTAATTCAAGGTGACTCCAGAATAGGCAGACATACTTTCCATGGGAGAACACCAGTATGAACAATTCCCATTTAAGAACAAACAGTGGTGGTGGGGAAGACTATGATACTTTTGGAGAGAAATATTGTTCTCTTAAATTAGACATTAGAAATAGATAAATGTAAATAGATAAGTTCCAAGCAGTGCTTTGATATGAACCAAAGTGCTCCTGTTGATGTGTAACACACACAGAGCTTTGATATTGAAAAGCCTAAGGATAATATGTGTGGCTTATTTCTGGTTGTAAAAACTGAAAAGACAGAAACAGGAAGTAGCCCAGGGCAGTGGACTTAGACTGTCTGCCAGGAGATTCTCTTTGTTTCACACAGAGCCCTGGAATGGCACCCAGTGGAGAGGGAGAGCTCGGGTCCCCCATCACACCTCTGTAAGGACTGACGCACCTCTGCCAGGGAAGCAAGGGGTCAGATGTCAGACATGCCAGCCACTAGGTCACCCGGTCTTCTGAGCACCCTATTATGCTGATGTATTAGGCTGTGGGGGTTTTGTCCCCAGTAAATGGGTCAATATAACTTTTATTTAATTACCCTTATATAAACAAATATAGTTTCACGTATTAAATTAATCTGCAATCCATAATCTTTTTAGTGATCTGAAACCTCCAGAGAACTAGTTACAAGGCTGTTTTTTCCCCACGTTAAAACATCAACTACTTTAATTAAAATTAATAGGGTCTTTCTTGATATGGCCTAAAGTCTACATGCTAATGTTTCCCTTTGGACTCCTTAGTCCTCATACAATTATAGTGAAATGACTTATTTCTAGCAATATTTACAAGGCCTGTCAGAGAAACTTTTAGCATGAAAATCAGAGACAGAAGAATAATCAATTAATGTTTGCTGGGAATGTTCCTTTCCTTTGGCTATAAGCTCAAAGAAGAATACTTATTCTACCATATAATAAATGCTATATTTATAAAATACACAAATTTTGGCCACAGTACAAATAAGCGATGGTCACGTTACCAAAAACCCACCGACCGCTACGCCTACCTTCATGCTTCCAGCTTCCACCCCGGACACACCACACGATCCATCGTCTACAGCCAAGCGCTGAGATACAACCGCATCTGCTCCAACCCCTCAGACAGAGACCAACACCTACAAGATCTTCACCAAGCATTCTCAAAACTATGATACCCACACAAGGAAATACGAAAACAAATCAACAGAGCCACACGTGCACCCAGAAGCCTCCTATTACAAGACAAGCCCAAGAAAGAAACCAACAAAACTCCACTGGCCATCACCTACAGTCCTCAGCTTAAACTTCTCCAACACATCATCAGTGATCTACAACCCATCCTGGACAATGATCCCTCACTTTCACAGACCTTGGGAGGCAGGCCAGTCCTTGCCCACAGACAACCCGCCAACCTTAAGCATATTCTCACCAGCAACCACGCACTGCACCATAACAACTCTAACTCAGGAACCAATCCATGCAACAAACCTCGATGCCAACTCTGCCCACATATCTACACCAGCAACACCATCACAGGACCTAACCAGATCAGCTACAACATCACCGGTTCATTCACCTGCATGTCCACCAATGTTATATATGCCATCATGTGCCAGCAATGCCCCTCTGCTATGTACATTGGCCAAACTGGACAGTCACTACGTAAGAGGATAAATGGACACAAGTCAGATATCAGGAATGGCAATATACAAAAACCTGTAGGAGAACACTTCAACCTCCCTGGCCACACAATAGCAGATGTAAAGGTAGCCATCTTACAGCAAAAAAACTTAAGGACCAGACTTCAAAGAGAAACTGCTGAGCTTCAGTTCATTTGCAAATTTGACACCATCAGATCAGGATTAAACAAAGACTGTGAATGGCTATCCAACTACAGAAGCAGTTTCTCCTCCCTTGGTGTTCACACCTCAGCTGCTAGCAGAGCACCTCACCCTCCCTGATTGAACTAACCTCGTTATCTCCATACTGATTCTTGCCTGCATATTTATACCTGCCTCTGGAAATTTCCATTACATGCGTCTGACGAAGTGGGCATTCATCCACGAAAGCTTATGCTCCAATACATCTGTTAGTCTTAAAGGTGCCACAGGACCCTCTGTTGCTTTTTACAGATCCAGACTAACACGGCTACCCCTCTGAAAAATATACACAGTTTGAGACTATATGGAATACAATTTAAGACCGATGGGAATGACATCCAGTAATACCTCTTGGAGTTCCAATTTTACAATAATGTTCCTGTTATCCCCACACAAGGAAAATTCAGCAGGAAAGGAGAAAAATAAAAACAAAACAGTACACAAGCTCCAGGTCTGCAATATTATCCCCTCGGTGGGAGGGCACCGTAGCCACAATGAGTGTCCCATTAAGGAGCCAACATGCTTCACTGGGCTACATCATCAAAAATAATACAGGCAGGTGATACCTGAAGTTGAGTATTCTTATTCTGCTCTTTTGCATATTCTGTATTTAGATTTCCTGTAGTCCTTTACATCAGCTACATATAAACCAGTGGTTCTCAAACTGTGGGTTCGAACCCCAAAGTAGGTCACAACTAGGGTGACCAGACAGCAAATGTGAAAAATTGGGACGGGGGTGGGCGGTAATAGGAGCCTATATAAGAAAAAGACCCAAAAATTGGGACTGTCCCTATGAAATCAGGACATCTGGTCACCCTAGTCGCAACCGAGTTTTAATGGGGTCACCAGGGCTGGCTTAGACTTGCTGGGGCCTGGGGCTGAAGCCTGAACCCACCTCCCGGGGCTGAAGTCCGAGGGCTTCAGTCCTGGGAGGTGGGACTCAGGCTTTGGCTTCAGCCCTGGGTGGCAGGGTTCAGGCCTGGGGCTGCCTGGGGCTGAGGCCCTTGGGCTTTGGTCCCTCCGCCAGGAGTGGCAGCCTCAGGCAGGCTCAGGCTTCACTCCCCTCCTGGGGTTGTGTAGTAATTTTTGTTTGTCAGAACGGGGTCGTGGTGCAATGAAGTTTGAGAACCCCTGATATAACTATATAAATATCTATGGGAACCTTTGATATGTGTGCGGTTTGTCTAGCAAGAAAATACAAGTTGGTTTCTGATTTTACACAAAATCACAGAAAAAACATTCAGGGTTAGCTTTTTCTAGCTGAAGAAATGAGAAGTAAATCATCCCCTCTACTAAGAGGCAAAGAGGACACAGAAATAACAAAAGGAAGAAAGAAGAGCCAGTGTCACTTGCATTGTAACAATGTATGTTTTACAGCTGCTTTTAGCCTGCACACCTTGAGCTTGTGGAACAGTTTAAGGAGGAATAAATCCTTGAGCAAGTACAGTGGTGGCCATTAAAAAGTCAACATTTGACAAGAGTTGGTACACAGCATTATCCAAGACATTGCAGTATTATCCTAATCTTAAAATAAAATAAAAAAAGAATATGAAATCTCAGATATGACCATCTGAAAACTACTTGATTATGTTAATATATACAAGTAGTAAGATCAGAGGTGGGCAAACTACAGCCCATGGGCCATATCCGGCCCGTGGGACCGTTCTGCCTGGCCCCTGAGCTCCTGCCCTGGGAGGCTAGCCCCCGGCCCCTCCCCCGCTGTCCTCCCTCCGCCACAGCCTCAGCTCACTGCGCCGCGGGCGCAATGCTCTGGGCAGCGAGCTCCTGGGGTAGCACAGCTGCAGAGCCCGACCTGATCCAGTATTCTGTGCTGCGCAGTGTGTGGCTGGCTCCAGACGGGCGGCGTGGCTGTAGTGCCGCCAGCCACCGGTGCTCCAGGCAGCGCAGTAAGGGGGCAGGGAGCGGGGAAGGGAGGTTGGATAGAGGGCGGAGGAGTTCAGGGGGTGGTCAGGAGCTGGGGGTGTGGATAGGGGTGGGGGTGGTCAGAGGGTGGGAAACAGGGGGGTTGAATGGGGGCGGGAGTTCTGGGGGCGGTCAAGGAGAAGGGGTGGTTGGATGGGGCAGGGGTCTGGGGGGGGCAGTCAGGAAGGAGGGGAGGGGTTGGATGGGGGCAGTCAGGGGCGGGGGTTCTGGGGGCAGTCAGGGAGCAGGAGGGGTGGATGGAGCAGGGGTCCTGGGGGAGGCAGTCAGGAAGGAAGAGGGGGTTAGAAGTGTTGGCGGAGGGCAGTTAGGGGCGGGGAGTCCCAGGGTGGTCAAGGGACAGAGAGCAGGAGGGGTGGATTGGGCAGGTGTCCCAGGGGGGCCATCAGGGGGCGAGAAGCAGGGGGGTCGGATAGGGGGCGGGGGCCGGGCCATGCCTGGCTGTTTGGGGAGGCACAGCCTCCCCTAACCGGCCCTCTATACAATTTCTGAAACCCGATGTGGCCCTCAGGCCAAAAAGTTTGCCCGCCCCTGAGTAAGATTGTGCCTGAGTTTTCCTTTCAATGAGAGTTTTGTAACCTACTAGCTCTGACTTCCATATTTTTAGTCAAAAGTAATGGAAATAATAAATTTGAAGACTATTTTCTAAAGCACTTTGTGTTCCTAAGTTATAAGAGTTTTTTAAAAGTGTTCAAATTTTTAGATAGGTGGTATCTTCTCTTGGAATTCTTTTGGTGCAAATTGGCAGAATAATTTCGCAGCAGTGAAAATTTATACAGATCAAGAACTTTTTATTCTCTGATTAATAAGACACTGAAAATACATAAAAACAAAATGAACAACAATTAACAAGGTTACTTAACTGAGTGGTTTCAAACCAGTTTGCAGCAATACAGCCAAAATGATAATGTTGCTGAGCATGTCTGTAATAGTCACAGGCCCCTGGCTCCTCACATTTTCTTGACCAGTTTCCTAATCATGGAACCTGGAGCAGACAGAGGACAGCCTGGCTTCAGTTCCATTGAAAAACAAAGGGAAATAGACAGCTTTTCTAGATGCACTCTAGTTTCCTCTTACAAGGTTTTAGGGAAATGGTATTCACTTTAACCAAAGACACTCTGTAGCTTCCTTTGCACTGAGAATAATGGGAAGCAGTGGACATCTTTATTAGGGGTAGTCTAATATCCACGTTGAAGATTTAGCTTCACTGGGGAAAACTGGATAATTTCTTGCTGAGGTAAATGGTGGTAAAGCAAATTCATTTTCAAACTAAGATTACTGACTGTCTTTTCATTGCAATCTCTTTATTTTAAATATTTTTAAAAACTCAGAAAATTCAAATACAAAATTATTTACATAAAACTAGTTATGGCTACTAAGGCACACATACACAAAAAGCTAAAGTCAAAATTACAAAAAGAAGGAAACAAATACATTTAAATGACCATGAGTTGACAGGCATACCTCTGATATGTATGCATGGAATGTTGACTTGTTAATATATCAATTCCAGGAAAAAAAGAAGTTGTAATAGTACAGTGGTCACTATTTACATATATAATAGTCTATACTGACTTTCTAATGTTGACCACTGTATTATTACAACTTATTTTTTTCCCTTTAATTGGTCAACAAATGTAAACAGCATAGGCTAAGAGCAGTTCTCAACAATCTTTTTCTCTACAAATATATATATATATATATATATAGTACATATTCTAAAGTGTCTATTATAAATGCTATACTACTAGGATAGCACACAACTTCTCACTTAGATTTTTTAATGTAAGCATGTTATAGGGCAACTGGCAGTGCCTTGTGCTCTCTCTCTCTCTCTCTCACTCTCTCTCTCTCTCTCGCGCACACACACACACACACACACACAAACTAGAGAGAAAACATAACAATGAACTCTACCTACACATTTTTTGTCCAATTCCTTGTTGGGATCTCTATTTTACTTACAAATATATAAAGTGAGGGTTAGGGTTAGGGTTAGCCCTGAGCAAACTTCCTTAGAGTTTTTACCAAGGACACAAACAACTACTGATTTTTTACTTTAACTTCCTTTGCAACCAAATGGTAAAGTGAGACCACAGGACTGAGATTAAGAATGAAAAAGTTCCTGCACTTCTTGATAGGTTATTGTTATACAGCATCTGCAAGATAAACCATTGCTTGTGGCTTGGCTGGGAAGTCACTATGTTTTTATGCCAAGTTGATGAAATAAATGAAAATGTTGCACTTGTGTATTTGGAGTTTGGGAGGGAAAGAGATGTTTTAAATTGTCCTTTGCAAATCACTGAAAATGCAGACATGGAATATGCTATTAATTATGGACAATAATACTTGTTTTGTTATTCGCTAGCTTGGAGGAAAAAAACAGACCATTTAGGGATTGTCTTGTTTTTAGATCCATTCAATACAAATATTAACCCGTACTTGAAAAAATAAATGAAATATGTTTAGATAGTGTTCCATGGCAATATATTATGTAACAAGCTGGAAACAGCCAGTTACAACTATGCAGCTTGAAATGCAGATGAGAACCAGCCCCTGATGTCTTGAGCGGCATTTCTATTTTGAGCAATTTGTTTCTTTCAAATCAACTCAGTCTTATTACTAATGACAGGTAGTGTGTGTAGATAACTGAAAGAAACTCAATATCAGAAAGCGATTCATTATATGCTTCAAAAATAATAGGATAGAAAGGATCACAAAGATATGGGGCCAGATTCACTCCTGAGTTACACCTAAATCTAGAGTCACGCAACTGAAGTCACAATGATGCTGTTAGACTTGATTTACACCTGTTTAACAAAGGGCGTTCTAGTCATGTTAATGATTTTTTTAAAATAAAAGTGGTGAGGATGATACTTATTTCAGAACTACAAGGATGTAGTTTTATGTACATGTGACCTTGTTACAGAAAAGCCTATCTGTATTAGCTTTTCCTTCATTTTTCTCTTACTTTTGTTATTCAAAATTCTTTGTCTTTTTGAACACTGTCCATTGCACACAATTTTCAGAGATATCATCTTGAGGCTTCTGAATAAGAACTAAGTACATCAAGTGAATCCTTTTTATCAGCTTATAAATGATGATCATGCGTTAACACCATTACTATCTTATTTAATTAATTTATTTATTTCCAGGACTACCAGTGTCATTTGCTTTGACTGAGGATTAACTCGGTATTTGTTGACATGTCCAGGGGAGAACAATTTAATTGGAATGACTTGATGGAAAGAACAAACATGACCCATGGGCAGCACTTCATATTCCAAAAAAAGACAGAGAGTATAATACTGTTCCCTCTCTACTAGTGTAAATCAAGAGCAACTCCACTGACATGAGTGGAATTACCCAGAGGTAAAATTGGTGAGAGATCAAAATGCAAGGAGCTTGGAATCACTTTTTTGATTTAAAAGATTTATCTGATGTTTACAGAGTAGAAAGACAGCACACACATGTCTGAATCCTTAAAATCTTTCCTTAGCTCTAGCCATTTTTGCCTGTGACTTTTCCAAAGATCTAGAAAACTCTTAAAAAAACCCATTGCCAATGAAGTAATATGCTTCACAACCATTCACTTGAAAAGTTGAAGCTTCATCTTACCAACAGTTGTGCTTCACAGTTCTTAAAACTTAATTTGTTTGGGAATTAAAGGTCAAGGGTGAAATCCGGGCTTAATTTAAGTCAGTGGGGGCTTTGCCATTGACTTCAATGGGGCCAAGATTTCACTGCAACAATTTTCAACAGAGATAATACAGAGAAATGAAATGTATTCTTCCTGGAAATAACCCTCATTATTTGTAGTTGTTTACATGTGCATCAAAGTCTTCTTTAGATGGATATTGTGTAAAATTTACAGCGTGCCCAATGTATGATTTTCAAAGCCACTTTTTTTTCATTGAAAACTATTTCCTCTCCATATTTTCTCATCTTTATACCTCTAGCTATTCCTGCTGTAAAGCTGTTAATAAAAGTATTACAAGATTCAAACATCCACCCAATAGGATTTTTTTTTCTATTTTACATATACAAATGGCTCAACAGCTGTCTAAAAATATTCACCTTTGGTCACGGATAAACCATGGAAAAGTTTAATCCTGAAAGGTGAAAGATGCAGAAGACTTTGTGGGAATTACACAGAAATAAACTGAAACAGTCATTATAGTGGCTGGTAGCTTGTATCCCAACAGGATATATCACAATGCCTTTTATCAATACCACTGCATCGGATGTGCATCATGTTTAAAAATGCACTTAAATCCTCATCTCATTCTTGATATTATAGTACTGGGAATCTCTTGAGCAGAGACTGCCAACTGTGTCACATTGAGTGGTGGCTTTATTATATAGACAAATATCCACTGGGATCTAAACCGAAACTACCAAATTCATTTCAATGGTGACCTACACATTTCTGAACTCAGATTTTTGAGGTCTAGAACACTGACCCCTTTGCATCACCATAGAGTACAGCAGTGTCAAACCACCTTTGTTTATTTGTAAAACAGCATATGAATGTGTTTGTATAGTGCCTAGCACACTGGGGCCCTGATTTCCGGTTGTGGCCCCTAGGAACTATCAAAATCCAAATAATAAAATATACTTTAAATGAATATTTCACCTACTTCCCTTTTCCCCCTTTTCTACTGTGTTTACTAAGGTAGATGCATCAGGAGTTCTCAGGACTAAATATAAACTGGACATTGGTCAAAACTGTATCATGCAATGTTCTTTCATAAAATACAACAAAATGAAATTGATCTGTTAATAATATACACCACATACAATGAGAAAATAAATATCTTAATTTTTCAATACAAATCACAGCAGATAAGTAATAACATTTCAGCCTGGTTATTCAGTATTCTATCTAATGTACTTATATGGCCCCCACCATCACAATTTTTGAGTTCCTGTTTATATTTATCCTCACAAATAGGAAAGTGCTATTTTCCCATTGTACAGATGGAGAACTGGAGTACAGAGAAACTAAGTGACTTGCCCAAGGTGAGATTCAAAGCTTGTGGTGGAGCAGGGAATTGAACCCCATTCCTCGGCTAGGGCACTATCCACTGGACCATCCTTCCTCTCTATTCCGAAACCATCTTTACACTGAATCAACTCATACTTCGTTTAATATCTTAAACTGAAACATATGGTATGGGGCAGAAAAGAGGGTTCAAATCATATTCAAAGTACTAATCACAACCTTATTGCAGCAGAATTATCTTAGTATAGTACTGCATTCATTTAAATGCTCATTCATATGTATTTATATTGATAACTGTATAGTCTCATGCAGACCATTACAAATATTGACAAGGCTACATGGCCTAATTTTATGAGTAAAATTCCATGCATGTTGTAGTCCTGCCTTGATTTCTAATAATTTATTTTACAGACTAAATCAGAGATTGGCCCAAACCAAAACCAGAGAGCCAAGCTTGGGGGTATATTAAAAGCCTGAACACATATCCAGACCCATATTTCCAAATAGTTCCTACCCTCTTAACAGGCCAATTAAAAAAATCTGGGATTAAGCTCCCCACTCAAATTTTAGGATTTTTGAAATCTGGATCAAATAAGGAGATTATGCATTTAAAACTCACACCGTTTATTTTTAATACATTGGATAATTATTATATGTATTCCTTAACTTGTCTATATCCCAGTGCATAGCTGAATAGCAGATAAGTGTTTTGATGTGTGAACAAGAATTTAAGATCTATGCAGAAAAAATTGAAGGGTTGATGACCTGAGTGCACCTATTGTAAACTAATTTTTGTGAGTAAAGCTTTTAATTTAGAGCCAGATATATGAGCAAAGTACTTTAAAACTCATATCAGTGTTTAGCAGTGCCCAGCTGACTTCCAAGTGGCATAATTTTTTTTTACTAACATCATAGGAAGAAATTAATTTACAGTGAAAGACTACATTGCTGTAGCAGCTAATACTAAATTTACATGCCTCTATAATTTACTTCACTTACTGCTGTCTCATAATAATATTCATTATAAAAGTCCTCTTCTAATATTGCTTGATTTGACAGGAATGCATTATCTATGACAAATGCTTTATAATGTACTCAGACAATATTAATATAAGCAGAAACTATGGTAATTGCTGTTAATTAAACACCAAGATTATATATATTTTTAGGGCTGTCGATTAGTCGCAGTTAACTCATGCGATTAACTAAAAAAATTAATTGCGATTAAAAAAATTAAACGCAACTAATCACACTGTTAAACAATAGAATACCAACTGAAATTTATTAAATATTTTTGTATGTTTTTCTACATTTTCAAATATATTGATTTATATTACAACACAGAATACAAAGTGCATAGTGCTCACTTTATATTATTATTTTATTACAAATATTTGAACTGTAAAAATGATAAAGAAAAGAAATAGTATTTTTCAATTCACCTCATACAAGTACTGTAGTGCAATCTCTTTATTGTGAATATGTAACTTACAAATGTAGACTTTTTGTTACATAACTTCACTCAAAAACAAAACAATGTAAAACTTTAGAGCCTACAAGTCCACTCAGTCCTACTTCTTATTCTGCCAATCGCTAAGACAAAAAAAGTTTGTTTACATTGACGGGAGATACTTCTGCATGCTTCTTATTTACAATTTCACCTGAAACTGAGAACAGGCGTTTGCATGGCACTTTTGTAGCCAGTGTTGCAAGGTATTTACATGCCAGATATACTAAACATTCATATGCCCCTTCATGCTTGGGTCACCATTCCAGAGGACATGCTTCCATACTGATGATGCTCATAAAAAAAAATAGTGTGTTAATTAAATTTGTGACTGAACTCCTTGGGGAGAATTGTATGTCTCCTGCTATGGTTTACCTGCATTCTGCCATATATTTCATGTTATAGCAAAGTATGGAGTATGCTTTCAGAAGTCTTAAAAAGAGCAACACTCTGATGCGGAAACTACAGAACCCGAACCACCAAAAAAAAAGAAAATCAACCTTCTGCTGGTGGCATCTGACTCAGCGATGAAAATGAACATATGTCGGTCCACTCTGCTTTGGAGCGTTATCAAGCAAAACCCATCATCAGCATGGACACATGTTCTCTGGAATTGCGGTTGAAGCATGAAGGGACATATGAATCTTTAGCGCATCTGGCACGTAAATATATTGTGATGCCACCTACAACAGTGCCATGTGAACGCCTGTTCTCACTTTCAGGTGACATTGTAAACAAGAAGTGGGCAGCATTATCTCCTGCAAATTGTAACCAAACTTGTTTGTCTGAGTGATTGCCTGAAGTAGGACTGAGTGGACTTGTAAGCTCTAAAGTTTTGCATTGTTTTATTTTTGAATGAAGTTATTTTCTGTACATAATCCTACATTTGTAAGTTCAACTTTCATGATAAAGAGATTGCACTATAGTACTTATATTAGATGAATTGAAAAAAATTCTATTTATTTTGTTTTTTACTGTGAAAATATTTGTAACCAAAATAAATATCAAGTGAGCACTGTACACTTTGTATTCTGTGTTGTAATTGAAATCAATATATTTGAAAATGTAGAAAACATCCAAAAATGTTTAAATAAATAGTATTCTATTATTGTTTAAGAATGCGATTAATCACAATTAATTTTTTTAATTGTGCGATTAATCGCGATTAATTTTTTTAATCGCTTGACACCCCTACTTTTTTTACTTGATTTCATCCCCAAAAACATAAATTTTAGAAAAAGTGGACACTGCTCAAATGCGTCTCTAAAATCAGTTTGTACCAATCACATTAGAGAATAAAGACTATTATTAAAGAATAGGAGAGAGAGACATGAACCCTTTCTGGTTATTCTAAAAATATAACTTGCTGATTCTTGTTAGCATGTTCATTTAAATTCTAGTATAGACATCATAATGAAGTAAAACATTTCTAAAATTTTCTTTAATTTGGATTTCTTAAACCATATTTTATGTTACTAACAAGCAGATTTTTGTCCTTGAGAAGACCACTATTTGGAATTGTTCCTTACAGGTCTGTCTCATCTTACGTGGGGGTTCCGTTCCACGGTTAGCGTGTAAAGCGAAAACCGCATATAGCCAAAACCCCATTGAGTTCAATGGCGGGCGAAATCGCCCGCACTACAGGTATAGTATTAAAACTGTTGTTTTTCTCTTTTTTTGTTGTTTTTGACGACCGCGTAAAGTTGAAATCGCGCATGTTAAATGTGCATAAGTTGCGACAGACCTGCATTGATAAATAATCTAGGATCATAGTGTTTTACTAAGTGTCTGACAGTCTGGACCTAACTCTGTCTTATTAAATGATAGCTTGACCTGTCTGAGAAAACAGGCATTTAAATTCCAGTGCATATAAGGCCAATGATCTTACATGAATTAAATTAATGTTTTGCAACATGCTTTAAACAAATGATTAGTCCAAATGCTCACTGGGCTATATATGTATCCAACTCATGATACCATGAGAAACCACAGTATAGGGACACTTAAATATGGATTTGTACAATGGACTAACAATTCTGGGCAAAATCCCCTTCTTAAAGTTCTCCCCGAAGACTCATTTACATAATCATGTCAATAATAATCCAAATCTTTAGAAGTACTTAAATACATACTTACCATTCAATGGCTCTAAATGTGAATGAGGTACATTACTGTGGTCTATTGGGCCACATTAATAAGTCTTTAAAGAACTCCCTACATATTATATACAGTCTATATTTATAAAACTGAAAAACTGTCTATATTTAAAGTCATTATGAAGTGAAGAGCATTGGCATTTCTTTTGAAGCTGGAAAGTGCATCTGGCATCAGTCAGCATGGTTGATGGGGCAAATAAACAAATTACTTGTAGTCATGAGAATGACAAAAAACAATAAAAGAAATCACATAACTGCAGAGATGATATAATGCTGGGTATCTCTATCAGAACCATTTTCATGGTGTCCCATTTGAGAAATCTACATATTGCACTATAGCTCTCTTGCCATGGTCAATAACCCAATAGTAGCAGTTACATTTAATAAGAGAGTAAAACACATTCCAAAATGAGACCAAACCTCAAGGAAGAGTGTAAACTTCAAAAATACAAAACTTGTACATGTATCTATGTGTGTGGAAGTGTATTATGGGGGATCTATTTCTCTCTTCCAACACTTCTCATCCTCCATTTTTTCATGTAGTACACTGGTGACATAGCTTATTGTGTTACCCCCTCCCCCGCACTGAAATCTTTCAACTTATTATGACATTCTAAATCATGGCCCTCAGAGGTAACCATCAAACATATAGTGAAATTAAATTAACTTGTGCCATTGCTGCATTACACTTTTCATGCAAAAAGTACACATTTTGGTCATCCTAAGTTTTCTCTCATTTAAATAAAAGTTTACAAGTCTAACTGTCTGGCCAGAATTCTACCATAGCACTACATAAATAGAAGTGAGATGATAAGGCAGATGTTTAGTGTTATAAAATAGAAATAAAGCAGAGCTTGAACTAATAGTAGTATACTAAGTTAACCACAGATGAGGACAATAGACTATTGACAATAGTCTATATCCTTTTCTTTGTGCAGTTGATATTAAGGGATATAGAAACTAACTCTAAAAGTACCCTATTTGTATCAAATAGCTTCTTTACTTCAATAAAATATCAAATTTTGTATCTGCCTTGAGTGACTCGCCAAAAGTATAGATAATGACTTCAAAGATAAATACATGTTCTTGAGACTTGTATTAAAAGGAAACAGTAAAAAGGGCTGGGAAGCATTCTCTGTCAATTCCAAAATATGCAGGTGCATAGTGTCCATTGCTCAGATCATGACATTCTGCCAAAAGAAGAAAAATACACTCCCAAATATGTAGGTCTGGAAATGTCAGCAATATATATCCCTGGTTCTATAATGACAGACATCTTGAATAGATATACATTCTGAGTGTATAAGGAAGTGACAAAGACTAAATTTAGATTAGCACAGATCCATGCCAGATGACAGCAAATGTTGTGACTTATGCAGGATGGATTAGATTAGTACCTACAACTCTTGCCTTCTTTTGGTACTGTTTGTGGGATTTTCAGAGCATGCATATCTCAGTTGGGCATTGGCCTCTGCAAGCTCTGAGGGAAGTGAAGTTTGGATTTTTTTTTTTATTATTTTAAGTCTCTTTAAAGAACTAGAACAATTATTACCTGAAGGAAAGACACAGAATTGGATTTCCAGCCCCAAAGGACACTATTGTTGTTAGTGCCAGACTAAGATACTGGTGTAAAACGTGAGTATTTACAGTATTTACATTTAATAAGATGGTGGGAGAAGATTAGTTAAAAGCTGAGAAACTCCACCAATTTCCTTCCATCATTTAAAATTAACTAAGATATGATAAAATGTCACAAAATAAGATGAGGGAAAACAGGGGAAAAGACAAGGAGACAGGGATAAAGCCATGAGGTATTAGGATGGATAGGTTTCACAACTAGGAGAGAGGAGGAAGGAGCAGATAGAAACCTTGAGCTCTCCCTGGTTTGGAATTAAGCAGACCCTTTGGTATCCTAAAGTGCTTGCCATTAAAAATGTAACATTTGCTAACAGTTGCCACCATAATCAGCCTTTAGGAGCCATACAGCCTGCAATTGTGGCCTCCCTTAAACTGGGGAAACCAGGAACATAATAGAGAATCTCAGTTTTAATTTTAAGAATAAAGTTGGTTTAGAATCTTTTTCTTTGTGAACCAATGGCTAGAGTTGAACTTGACACCACTTCTGCAGGAAGAAGTTGGGGTGCTGTTACTTTAACATTTCTCTATACAGTACACTCTGTTTAAGTAAAAGAAGACAGTTAAGTAAGTTTTGGTCGATTCCCAAAGGATCATCTTGCTAACTTTCCTCCAAATCCTTAGGTCAGTCTTGTGTATGTTGGTATGATAACTAATGGATTATAATGAGTAGGATGGAGTGAAACGTGTGACAAAAAAATAATTTGCAAGATCAGCCGTAAAATATTGAGGGCTGCTCTGATTAGCATTCAGTGACTGTCTGAGATATTGTTATTTCCCTGTATTTAAAATCAGGAAATAACTGTTGAGGTGAATGTTGATTTATTAATGGCAACCCCTGCTAGTGAACTGGATAGGGTGGATGAAGTGAGTAATCTATTTATGGAAGTTTCAAATGGATCTGCTTAGGCTATGCTAGAAACTTCACTTCCAGCCATTAAACCATTGGAGTAGAAAATAGACACATTTGGACCAGAAATAGTAAAAAGCTGGATATAGCAAAGAAATGCATTAAAACTGTATAGCAGATGTCTCAGGACTCCCATGATATGGTAGATGAACTAAAACAGCTCTTTCAGGGGCTCTAATGTAAGAGAAAATCTTTTTGCATGCAGAAATGGAAACTTGGAAAACGTGGTCAAAAAGTACAACTGATAGGAATGTTGCTCTCCCTTTGGTATTGAGAGGAAACAAGTAGAGGGGAGCTAAAAATGATGTTATTATCTACACTTCCATTAACATAGATCCCGTGGATCAGACTAGGAGATACTTCTGAATCCCTTCAAATGCTTATTTTCCAGTTGTTCAAGTAAGGGATAGGGAAAAAACAAAATAAACTAAATTCTGATAGAAAGATGTGAGTGGATAAGAATGCTTGTAAATGTAGACCTTGGAGAATAAGAACATACATTTTAATTGTCTTATTATGTCTAAGTCTGCCCAAGACAGAAAGAAAATATTAAAATTAAGCTTCCAGTCAATTTTTTTAAAATTCTCCAATCTCAATTTTATGACACGGTTAAGAATACAGAGATTATTCTTCTTGATACAAGATGCATACAGCTCTGTGGCTTGAAGTCCTTACATTACCAAGAACAAATCTATACCAGCAATTAAATTTGTTGGTGTTTGATTTGTTTGTTATTTATTGAACACTCAACACGTGTCCAGTGCTGTAAAACACAGAGGGATATTGACCAAGCAAGATACAATTGAAGGGTCCGATCTTTAGCTTTGAGCATGCGAGTAGTTTCACGGAAGTCAAAGGGACTAGTTATTTGCTTAAAGTTAAGCATAAGCATAAGTTTTTACCACAATGGGACCTAAATTACAGCACAGTTCAAATCCACAATATATATAACAGATGAAAAGGTAAAGTCTTCAAGCTCGGCAGATGCCTGTTTTTTTGGGGGGGGGGGGGCAAGATGGGAGTCATGAACATATATTTCTTCAGTGGATTATATATTCATAGATTCAGATTTTTAAGGCCAAAAGGCACCATTCTGATCATCTAGTCTGACCGTATGAATAACATTGGACATAGGACTACCCTGAATTAGTTCTTGCTTGGTAAATTGTTCCAATGATTAATCACCCTCACTTAAACATTTGCACCTTATTTCCAATCTGAAATTGTCTACCATCTTTCAGCCACTGGATCTTGTTATACCTTCGTCTGCTAGATTGAAGGGCCCTCTATTATCAATTTCAGTTTCTCGGGTACAGTTCTTATAGACTGTAATCAAGTCACCCCTTAACCTTCTCTTTAATAAACTAAATAGATTGATCTCTTAAGTCTATTCACTATAAAGCAGGTTTTCCAATTCTTTAATCATTCTTCTGGCTCTTCTCTGAATCCTCTTCAATTTATCAACATTCTCCTTGAAATGTGGAAATCAGAACTGGACAGTGTCAAACACAGAGGTAATAAAAGTTCTCTACTCCTACTCAATATTCCCGTTTTTATATCCAAGGATCACATTAGTCCTTTTGGCTGCAGTGCCTCACTGGGAACT
Organism: Terrapene triunguis; assembly: GCF_002925995.2. Lineage (NCBI taxonomy): Eukaryota > Metazoa > Chordata > Testudines > Emydidae > Terrapene > Terrapene triunguis. The sequence goes on along the minus strand of NW_020664435.1, from coordinate 9,036,304 downwards.
CACATTCAGCTGATTATCCACCACAAAGCCCAAGTCAGAGTCAGCACTTCCCAGGATAGATCCTGCCATCCTGTATTCTTTGTTCCTAAATGTATGACTTTACACTTGGCCATACTGATATACATATTGTTTGCTTGTGCCCAGCTAACTTACATATTACTCTATATCAGTGACCTGTGATTTTCATTATTTACCACTCCCCCAATTCTTGTATCAGCTGCAAACTTTGCAGTAATGATTTTGTTTTCTTCCATGTCATATTGAATAAAATGTTAAATAGCATAGGACCAACAACCAGTTCCTGCTAGAAATGCACCCTACGATGATTTAGATCATTCTAGTTTTTTAATCAAAATGCCATGCAGTACCAACTCAAATGTCTTACAGAAGTCTAAGTATACCAACACTGTTACCTTTATAAACCAATCTCAGAAAATATAAAATTAGTTTGACAAGATCTATTTTCTGTAAACACATGTTGATTGGCATTAATTATTCTACCCTCCTTTTATTCTTTACTAATCAAACCTCTTATCAGCTCTTCCACAATTTTGCTTGGGATCAATTGTCACGCTGACAGGCCTGTAATTACTTGATCATTTTGTTTATCTTTTTTAAATACTGGCACTATATTAACTTTCTTCCAGTCCTCTGGAGCTTTCCCAGTGTTCCAACATTTATTAAAAAGCAACATTAACAGCCAAGAGAGCTCCTTGGACAGCTCTTTTAAAACTCTTGGATTCAACTTATCCAGACCCACTGATTGAAAAATATCTAATTTTAGTAGCCATTATAGCAGCTGGTTAGCATCCTCCTTAGTTACTGCTAGACTAGAAATATTTCATCATCCTCATACGATATGAATACATCCTCCTTTATTGAACACTTGTCTTTTCTGCATCATTATTGACAATTCCGTCTTTTTCAGACAGTAGTGGAATACCATTACAAGTCTTAAAAACTCCTTCTTACTATCCTTAACTCTACCACCCATGCATTTCTTCTTCTGAACTCTTGCTTCCTTTATCAATTTTCTACAGTTTCTAGACATTAGTTCACTTTAATTGCAATCAACTTCCTGTAGTACTAATATGTTTTACTGAATAAGTATTTTTAGAAGAGGGTTTTTGCCAGTTGAGGATAGCATGCCTCCAGCACACTCCTCTTCACTCTCTAAACTAGGGGCTACAGGAGTGTGGCATAGGAGTTGTCTATACCAGTTCTCAACCTGCTGTGGAGATGTGGACTCTTTGCATTACTAGCGGCTACCCTCCCTCCCATATGTGATACAAAGTAAAAAACACAAAACACCCCCAGGAAGCACAAACAAATAATCACTGTTATTTTCCTGCATTACCAACTGTCTCACTTGCAAGCTTGAAGATACTGGAGCGCTTGAAGGAAGATCTGTTTCCTCAGTTGTATTTGTATGGACAGCACTGATATAGTTTTCCAGACACTCAAAAAATTAACAACCATTTGCAAGTATAGGGTTGCGGGATTGGTTCCAATTCCATAGCAAATTAGTCCATAAACTCGGAAAATAAACAAGCAGATTAATATAATAAATCTCTAATCCTAAGAGTTTATAATAAAAAGGTGACAGAGTATGGGGGAAGTATTGCAATGCTACAATCTCTTGTAAGAGCCCAATGGCTACAATGCCTTTGACCCCTGCCTCCATAACTAGCTTCAGGACTGCTCAAACAACAACAAAGCAATACACAATCTGGAAGGAGCCACTGGCAGACATAGTGTATTTCATGTATCCGGTATTCAGTTTATATAGCAAAGCTGATGAGTGTAAAGATATCGCCTGACAAACTAGACATTATTCCAAGAGTTCTAGCAACAAACAAGCTGACAATTGAAATGCTATGAAAAGCTCTATTAAATGTTTTAGTATAAAATGCTTTTCCATTCATATGTCCAATACTAACAAAAGCATTTTTCTTTCTTTCTATCTGGGTAGGATGATCCAGATTTTGTGACTGACAGAAGTTTGTATCTGCAGGAGTATTCAAGCATAAAATTGTTGTCCACGCAATCCCAATCAAAAGCAGCTGAGTCCCCAGAAAGCACATGGTGTTCATATGATGAAGGTCTTAGTTGCAACATATATAGATGCAATAAAAAAAGGATTTTATTGCAAATTAATGATCAATTGATGTACATATAAATTACTGTAATTTTATGTTACCATTTGACTACACTGAAAAAGAAAGAAAAGTACTTCTACACACAAATCAAAAGAGAATCTATTGTTTCTCAAATTACCATTAAGCTCAAATGCAAAAATGGCACCACCATCTGCGGAATGCTGATAACATTTTGTGCTCCAATTAATTATGGATGGTCTAAAGTATGGAAAAGTCAAAGCATAGGTGATTTAAAGTCAAGGATGTTGGGGTTTGATCAAATATGGCTAATTTGGGTCATTATACTGAATTTTCCAAGAATGTAATCAAGAAGCTATGTAATTGTTCATCCATAATCTGTAATTCTCTGGCAAGTAATGATAGCATCTATGAAACAATGTGCCATTTGCTCTGTTGGTGCAAGGCTATATCTAAAGCTTTTATTTTGAAAATAACATTTTAAAAGGCAGCCACCTAATGTGGGATTTTCAAAGCTGCCTAGGGGGTTGAGATGCCCAATCCTATTAAAATTAATGAGAATTGGGCATCCAGATCCCCTAGCTTGATCTAAATCTCTGACCCTTAATGTATAAATTACCAATTATACAGAAAGACTCACATCTTATTCCAAGCATACAACTCTGGTTTCCCCTATCCAAAATATGTGAACCAATGAGGTCATATGAACCAGAAATGCTTAAAAGATTCAAACTTTAAAATCATCAGTGGTATAATGATCTGTACCAAATATGGACTTGTGAAGGAAGAGAAATATGTAGCAGTGATCTCTACAAGCCTGGACACAGCATGCAGTCCATTAATGCTGATCTGCCTTAAATGACTGAAATAGTACTTAGACATTATATGTTAAAATCACAGCATGCTTCATGATACAACGAAGTATGATGAAACAAAGTATTGCTAATTTATATAACCATGTACTGCACTGTACTGTCTTTTGGGAATTAGAATATTAAAGAGTTTTATCTATTTGTAGGTGTATTCATAGTCTATAATATTTTGGCAAATTTTATACTTGAATTGTACAATAAACTGCTCTGAATCCAATAGTAGATTTCAGTTAGTATAAAATATTATTATGAATTTGAGATATATTAAACATTCGTATCATCATTACAAGTATTAGGACTGCTATAAATTCAATTTATGTTCTTTAGTTAAGAGAAAGATTACATAAAAAGCTGCTATGCTGCTAAAATGCTAAAAAATAGAGGAGTTGTCTATAACTACTTGTAAGACATTATGAAAAAATTAATATGCTTTCTTCTGGGTTTCTTATGAGAGGAAAATTTAGTATGGTTGATCTTTGAACAATAGATTATATACTCTAATGTACACAAATGAATGGTTATTGAAAAGTCCAATGTTAATTATACCAATGTCACTAAGAACAGAAATAATCCAATGATTCCAAATTTGAGGACTCTTTCATAAACTATCAACCCTATCCACTGTTGATATAAGTGGGAAACAGATGCTTGTAGTAAAAATGAAGTCACAGAGAAATGAGAGGGAGATAAAATGAGAGCAGCAAGAAGAAATTGGCTGTCCTTTTCTAATGGGAGCCCTTTTCCAGGCCAGGTCCTGGAGATGAATCACAAATGCAGCTCTGCATATATCTGGAATACACATGGATTTGACTATTTTCAGCCATAATATAAATGTATTAGACAAGGAGAGCTCACTCAGGGAATTTGAGAAAGGAGTAGTCAATCAGCATTATAAACATACCAGGGCAAACAACACAATGTCTATATTTCATTTTCTACAATACCCACCTGGGGAAGTGAGGAAACAGATTGACAGAGCAAGACGGGTACCCAGAAATCACCTACTACAGGACAGGCCCAACAAGGACAATAACAGAACACCACTGGCCATCACATACAGCCCCCAGCTAAAACCTCTCCAGCGCATTATCCACGATCTACAACCTATCCTGGAAAATGATCCCTCACTCTCACAGACCTTGGGAGGCAGGCTAGTCCTCGCTTACAGACAACCCCCCAACCTGAAGCAAATACTCACCAGCAACTACACACCACACCACAGAAACACCAACCCAGGAACCAATCCCTGTAGCAAACCTCGTTGCCTACTCTGTCCCCATATCTACTCTGGCGACACCATCAGAGGACCCAACCACATCAGCCACACCATCAAGGGCTCATTCACCTGCACATCCACTAATGTTATATATGCCATCATGTGCCAGCAATGCCCCTCTGCCATGTACATTGGCCAAACCGGACAGTCCCTCCGCAAAAGAATAAATGGACACAAATCGGACATCAGGAATGGTAACATACATAAGCCAGTAAGTGAACACTTCAATCTCCCTGGTCATTCTATGACAGATTTAAAAGTCACTATCATTGAACAAAAAAACTTCAGAAACAGACTCCAAAGAGAAACAGCAGAACTAAAATTCATTTGCAAATTTAACACCATTAATCTGGGCTTGAATAGGGACTGGGAGTGGCTGGCTCATTACAGAAGCAGCTTTTCCTCTCCTGGAATTGACACCTCCTCATCTATTATTGGGAGTGGACTACATCCACCCTGATTGAATTGGCCCTGTCAACACTGGTTCTCCACTTGCGAAGTAACTCCCTGCTCTCCATGTGTCAGTATATAACGCCTGCATCTGTAACTTTCACTCTATGCATCTGAAGAAGTGAGGTTTTTACCCACGAAAGCTTATGCCCAAATAAATCTGTTAGTCTTTAAGGTGCCACCAGACTCTTTGTTGTTTTTGTAGATACAGACTAACACAGCTACCCTCTGATACTTGACACCTATTATATTCGCTGTCCATTAACTTTTGTCTGACTAAGTTTCTCTCACACAAACAATTGTGGATGGTGAGTTTTAAGTTTGCATACTTTGCAAGCTTGCAATTCAAACTAGAAAGAGGATTCTGCAATTCACACAGACAAAGACTTGACTGCAGACTTTACAGGTAGAACTCTACACTACTAATTAGTTTGTGTGACTGTGATGAGAAAGAGTTGAAATTTATAGTCTGCAACTAGTCGATACATTCTTACTCGGAATGATGTTTTGGCCAATGTGTATATGTCTTAGAATGGAGAGGATTTACAATTTTTCAGCAATTCCTTAATCCTGTGCATCTCTTGCCAACTTCTCCTAAACTGTTTCCTCTCCCTCAAAATTCATAGGCCATCCATTCTTATTAGAAAGGTTATGTTTATCCAGTAAGAAACAGTACCAGCAGATTTATGACCAATCATAGCTAACCAACATAGCTCAAATTTTGATATTCCAGCATCAAATACTGAAAGACGATCCACGGTTGAGTAAAAATACTCAAATTTGTCAAGGAAATTTGAGCAACAAATCTGAGGAAACTGCAGTTTTGGTCACAGACATTTTGTGAGCCGAAAAAGATTTACTCAGCAAATAAATTATGAATTGTTTGTTCAGCTTGAATTGTTACTTAATCATTGTCACTCTCTCCGTCACATACTATATAAATCAGAGGGACAACTGGGTAATTTGAGAAGTTAACTAGTTTCACTTCTAGAAAAATGATTTATTGCACTGGATGCAAGGTTACCCATTGCAACAGCGCCACCGGACATACTGGGTGTTGAGAACTCAGTTTCTCAGCCCCCTACACCAAATTCAGCCTTAGTGTAATTGGATGAAATTACAATGAAGTCAGTGTAGCTGCACCTTCTTACATCAGATCTGAATTCAGTTTTTAATTTCTAAGACCTTTCAGCATGGAAAATATCTTCCAAGCTAGGTGTGCAGATTGCCTGGATAGGTCTGACCCACAGGGAAATGATTAGAAAAGATCAAGCTATCCAAAGACAATGGAGCCTAAATATGGCACAAAGAGAAAACCAGGTAAGGCCAGAATCTACAGTTTCACGTTTTCTTGTATTTCAGCAGAAAGATGCAAAGAAGCAATTTGAAAGTGCAGGCAAAAGACACTTAGCAGTTTGATCAATCAGATTCTCATCAATAATGTTTCTTACTGTAATGCAATATGAATCACATGTCTGTGTGTGATGGCAATAGTGTATGTTCCAAGGCTTCTTTTCATAATTGAAAACCAGTGCAAATCCGAATCTCAATAAACCTATGGAATTTACACAAAGGAATATGCTAGGAGAGTGCTGGGTAAATCTTTTAGGCACAATATATAAAAATGAAACAGATAGTTGCTGGAATACAGCTGTTGTGGCATTTCTGTCATCTCGTCTCTACTTTTTGACATCTCCTCTTCCTGTTATCACTCTCTCTTCCTCTAAGTTTTCCCCCAGTCACCTCCTCTTTCCAAGTTCCTCATATTCCCTTTACTCTTTCAGCCTACCTCCTTGTCTCTCATCCAATACATCAGCACTTTGTTGCACCAGATGCTGAATGGGCTCACCTATGTCACCTGGATTCCATTTAAGAATTGTGCAAGCTGGATTGAAATTGGGTGCCATTTCAGGTCCAACTGCCATCTGTTCATCATCAATGTCCTGTTATACGAGGATTTTCTCAGTTTTCCAATAAATCCATTTATTAAAGGCTTATACAAGTCTGCTAATAATTGACAGATTCATTCAGCAAAAAATTGTAGCTTCCTTTAACCCTTCATATGATGTATAATCCCAACTTCCCTAAACTTTCTCACCCATAGTGTCAGCTTTTTGCTTCAGATTCTCACATATTATTTTTTCTAATATTTTCCCATCAGCACCCTAAAGCTTAAAAGAATGTGTATCAACCTGTTGCCCTATATACATGAGAAGATAATGTATTATGCCACAGCTTTGTGAGCAGCAAAGCATCTTCAGATCATATCTATTGTGCTAGAAAAAAAGGTTTTATATATATATATATACACACACAGACACACACACACACCATGGCTTATAGAATACTTTTTCTGTTCTCCTAAATAAACTTTTGTTCTGCTTTTAGAGAAGTGTTCTGAATATTGTACTTTAATAGGAATTTTGAGGATCTGGCCCTAAGTCCCCAAGGCATTTAGGCATTGAGATTCAATTGAAATCAATGGAAGATGGGTACTTAAATACCCCTGAGGATCTGGGCCTAACTGTATAACATCCAGAAACAACATAGAAGCTGTTGATCTCTGTGGGTGGAAGCTCTGTCAATGACTTTCACATTTTCAATGGCCTATTTCGCTGTATTGATATCAGATGCTGGACACAACCACGAGTTATGTGTGGCCTGCAACGTATGGAGACAGAAGAAGATGAAGAGACATTCAAATTCTCTGATGAGTAGAACAAAGAATCTGACCCTATGCCTTCAGGACTTGATTTATAAGAGCATATTTATGCGGATCTATGTCTATATGTGTGGAAAATATGCATTTTTGTCACCTCTCAACCATTCCACAGATTCAGCAGAAGGAAGGAATCTTAAGTGCTGGTTTTCGTATCAGTGTAAATTTAGCATCACCGAAGTTCCAATACGTTGAGAGCAGGGATATCTTCCTTTCAAATTGTTGTGATTGCCAGTACATCCATGCATAGCTCTTTGCTGCTCCAAAGAATCTCAGTCATATAGAGCAACTAGCTGAAGCCTCCCATTGATTTTAAAAGTTATTCAGATAGGTTAAGATATTAGTGACCTTCACAGAATGAGTAAAATGTCCCCAGATCTTGCTTTCCACCCTTAGTATGCAGTGCCATCATTTGTCCAAGATTTTAAGCTGTGTGCCTTGTATGGTAAGATGCATAGTCACCATTATTTATTGCACTAAGACATGTTGACACCACTGCCTGACAAAATACTTTCGGGAGAAGCAACATAACAAATTGCTGCTTCAGCTCCTGCATCAGTTTGTATATTATGTGGTCTTTTTCATAATCTTTATTGCATGGCACTGCAGGTTTCCTAATGAAGGTGTTGCACAGGGTAAGCAGAACCAGTGAACTGAAGTCTTGACCAATGTGCTATGACTGACATGTAATCCACCATTTAACCACTGTTGTACATGATGTATTAGTGGTGATGTGAACATGACCCCTTCTCAGCTTACTTGAGATCATGCATTAATCTTCTGTGTACCGCTTCATAAAGTTGTAGAAAAAAGCTATTTCCAAATGACCATGTGAGGAGGAACTAGTAATGGAGGTTACTCAAAATCATGGACTGTATAAGAAATTAGTGAAACCATATGGAATAGCAACACATTCAGATCAGTGATGTGAATTTCAGTGTACATGCTTTTTATGGCCACCATTCTCAGAATACATATATGCGGTGCACAAGACTCTCTTTGCCGTTCATAAAATATTTGTATTCGGAAGAGTTCTATGAAGCCCGCGTGGGATGGAGGGCAACTGAAAAGAAAATTCATATAATCCTGCAGATAATGAGTCCAAATAGTCCTGCTTTTGCCAGGAAATGTCAGTCACTTGGCTACCCAAAATCTTTGTACTGTTTTTCTTTTGCTACTGCAGATGATGTTTTCTATATACATTGTGTTTAAATAAGAAGGTTCAGTTCTGCTCTCAGTTACGCCAATCGAAATCCAGAGTGCAGAATTGGGCTCCAAATGTCCACAGGTGATCCTTCTTTTGGCTGACACATTTTAGGGGTGTCAGAAGAGCAAGCTTGGTGAGTTTTTGTTTGCATCGTATCTCTAAATGTCAACAGTTACAGAGTCTGTAATATTTTGTGAAAATAATTCTATCATTATATTTGTGATTTTTTTCCCAGTTGATCTTAATGTATTTCCTGCTGCCATGGTTTCTGGTTTGTTGGCATCATGCCAGCATCCCTCGAAACAGATTCTTCCTCGGCAGAGGTACTTTTACAATCAGATCTTTCAATCAGCATTTTCTCTTTTTCTTCCTTCTCCTTTCCAAGACTCCATGACCAATCCCTATTTTCACACTAATCTGATATTATCCTAATAACATGGTCCTCATTATTGCAAACAGTTATACACACATAACTTCAGTTCTGTGAGTAGCATGGCTGAACTCATTGGTACTTCTCACATGAGTAAACTTACAGAAATACTTAGGGGGTTGCGGGTTTGGGGTCATGGATAGGACTTTGGCATATCAGGGTAACGTAATTAAAATTAAATCACTGGAATGGCCCCAGTGGCAAAGATAGTACAGAATGCTCAAACAACCACCAAAGGCATATTGTTCACATAGGATATACACCTAATTTATGGAATGTCTCCAGCAATTTATAAATGAGATCTGAAAGTGAAAGGAACTTCTCCCCAGGCCAGTGCTTCCCTGTGCAGTTTTCTTTCTTGTATGCTGATATAATCACAGATTCAAAATACTGAGTTCAGATATACAGCAGATCATAAAACCTGTCAGGGACCTGACTGAAAGCCCCATAAAGTCAATGGAAAGACTCACACTGATTTTGATGTGCTTTGGATTATCCTCTGAACAAATGTCTGCCTCAGATAAACAAAACAAAAGAATGCAGGCAAAACTTTTTAACAATTAAAAGTTACAACATTAAAATATTTCACTTTTGTCTTCCTCCCTTGTCTATTAGAAATCTGTCATGATCATTTATAAAGCAATAAGTCAGTCCTTCACACAAAACTCACTCTCGACATATCAACAGAATATCCAGTTCACTAACAAGTAAGAGAAACCCAACATTTAAAATTATGGTTAAGTTTTAGTTTAGTTTTGTATTTTTTGTAACTATGTTTCAGTACTCCCTTTCCTTCCCTGCACTGTTCCACAATTATTAATGCTTTTAGTGTCACTAAAAAATTGGCTACAGTCAGTATTAGAAAAATCTCATGATGCAACAGGAAGCCCTTTATAGACGCCCCTTATGCCAAGTTCAGACATATGACAAGTCTGAAAAAACCCACCTTGATTTTTGAACCACAATTATAACATGAATTTCCACATAACACACATACTGCCTTTACCATATGTCTTCCGGCAAAGACCTTACAAAAAGAATTAAATGCGTGTTTATATGATACTTATATTTTTGTTGTAACTCTTTCAATTGTTTGTACATTTCTATTTACAACACCAAAGTCACTGACACAGGAGAATTTGTTCCAGATGAGCAGCTCTCAGCAGCAACACCAGAATATTATACATTATTTGCGCATCATGCATTATTTTTTCCTGTAAGACTTTGTGTATGCATCTCATGAGTTGCATACAGTACGTATGTTGCAGAGAAATATAAGAGCAATTATTTCTTGTGAACAACTAAAACTATCTTCTTTAAACTTACATCCTTCCTTTGAAATTTCCAATACAGTAGCCTATATTTAAAATGCCAGGTTAATTGAATCCCATTGACTTCCCCTGATACTTGCATGGGTTTTGTTTGCAAGGAAAAAACCTAATCCCCAAGCAATAATTTAAAGAATATTATTTCAGTATGAAGACTCAGTTTAGCAGAATAATTGGCATCAATAACACTTACCTGTTTATGTGGAGTGGAGGTTATACAGCTATTACCTAGCTCAAAATCATGCACTTTAAATAATAATGCAATGCTTGAAATTTATGACAGTGTGTCTTTTACCAACAATGCTTTTATCAGAGGCTTCTAGACACAATTAGTGCAATTTGCTGCATCGTTCGTAGTTAAAACAAATGTGCCATAGGTAATTATGTAGAGAGAGACATTGCATACAAACTACAAGATTTAGAGCAGTTCGTATTTAATAGTTCATTTGCCATAAATATTACTTGAGTCGTATGTATGCATTCTAGCCTAAAAGAATGGCAAGCCTCTTTTCACAAAAGAGAAGTCAGTTACATGACTATTTTACTCTCCCAGGTGTGTTGAAAAGAAGAACAAAATCAATATTACACAGGAAAATGGATCAAGCATGAATCAATGTGGCAAGCACATAACCAAACAGACATGGAGTTAAACAAGAAAAATAAAAAAACCAACAAAGATTATCGCTTAACCTGTTTTGTCAGAGCTGGTATTGATGGTATTGGTAGTGATGGAAGTGAAGGTAGTCTTTGCGCTGTCCTTGGTAGTAACAGATTTCTGCTTATTTTTCATGGCTTCCAGTGCTTTGAGCTTCTTGGCATGTTTAGTGCCTTTGTAGTGGGCCGCAGCCTGGCTCTACAAAGGAGAACAAAATGAACCATGCAATCAGGCTCATTTCTAAACTGGCATTCTCTGTATTAGTACAAATACAGACTACCTTTCAATAATGGGTACCATTCACAATACATAGCCAGTGACCAAATTCTGTGCAGAATGATGCTTAGGAAACAATGAAAATCATATTCAAACAACCCTAATATGATAAATATTATGTAATACTATATTACTTTCAGATCAATATAATAGAGTTTTACTTTACCACATGGAAAATATATCTGCTTTATCAGTTTTGCTATCAAGAGCTTTTTTATATCACATAAAGATTCAAAGTCTCAAGGAGCAGGGAGGAAGATACATTTTTCTTTTGATAAGTCTAGGGTTTATACACTTTTTATTACAAACTTTGCCACAGGTTTCTATAGGAGATGGTTTACATCTAACATTGGAAGCAGGAACTTTTCAAATGGAAAGCAAGGACTCACTGTCCAGAAAACCCCATCACCTAAGAACTAACTGAATACAACACAGATGTGCAAATGTCTGGATTTTTAACAAATTAGATCACTTCAGTCTACCTGCTACAAAGGTAGCGTGTGAAATTCAAGGTGAGAGGAACTTTTCAGTGTATGACCCTCCGACCAAGCCTAGTGTGTTGTCAGATGTGTTTTGGCTACTTGATGTTAGATCATGGCCAAATTTGTATGTGTACTACAGAGATTTTCACACTACCCTAAAGAACCTTGAATCCCTACTATTTTAAGAGCTCATTGTGATAATTCTTCTCTTCATTTATGCTTCAGATTTTGGGGGGTATTTAAGTATAAAATGTATCTTATTAAAAATATGGTGGAGCTCTGTGGATATTCTTCCTGAATAGTTTCTCTGGTTATTTACAGCTCGTCTGCAAAACAGGAACCAATCCTGCAGTTCATAAATGAATGGGATGCCTCAAGCTTTCTGCTACTGAATTTCAACTCTGGTAGCAACTCATTTTTTGCTAACGGACAAGACCACTAATTCTTCAGGAAAGACCTCAAACTTTAGTTATTTTAGAGTCAAGAGCTAAGTATGTTCTACTGTAGAATTGCAACTTGTAGTGAAAACACCAGGAATTCATTATGTATGGAACTGAAAGGATCAAAGCCATAACATGACTTAGTCATTCAATGTAAACCAATACTGCAGAGGTGGGAGGTTACTGCGTTATCTAGGATCTCTTAGAGTTTTATTTGAACATTATCTTGTGGCAAATTTTCTGGGGTGACGCCAGGAAATGCTAAGCTAATATTTATATTATACTGAGGTTTATTTATAGTTCTCAGCACTGATTTAAAGTCATGATTCCTGCCTGGATGCCTGAGATCTGGGGTGTGGGGGAAGTGTAGGAGAGAGAGATTTCATCTACTCCAGCAAAAAACCGTTAGCTCTATTTTTACATGCATCATTCAGTTTGGTTGAAACATTGATTTCTCTATCCCTTAAATGATTAAAGTGCTATAGTAGGTACCCTTATTGAAAGAACACTGGACAGTGAAGTTATTAATTAGAAACAACTTGAACAGAAATAGCACAATCATGCATCTTTTACAGTTCCCAACACATAACACTGAGACGTACTGTAAGCCAGATATGAACAGTTAAGTGATGTTAATTACTGTTAAATTGAAGGACCAATGACAGGTTAGGATGACTGCATTAAAATGGCACAATACTGTTTGTACATCCTTATACCACTACTGAATCATGCCTATGTCTATGGTTTATAGTTAAGTATGATTATCTACTCCAAAAATGTTTTTTTAAATGCACTCTATTTTATTTAGCTCAATCAGGCCCTGACACTGATATACTTACTTACATTGACTAGTACCTACTTCTCAAATGTGAGTAAATGTATCAGAATTTGGCCATGCACAGTTGATTATTAATATGGTATTAGACTGACACACTCTCTTAAGCTTCTTCAGAGAACCAAATTTGTATTTCTTGTGCAACCATCATTCCCCTTAACTTCTACATTCCTTGGTACAGCTCCACAAACTTGACTTCAAGGAGAGTTTTGAGTGTACAAGTGATGCACAATGAGGCCCTGCATGGGACTCTGTGATCTTTACAGAGTTCTGAAATATAGAAACAGAATTGCTCCAAGTAGAAACACATTGCTTCAATTTACAAGTAAAAATGGCTGCTATGGAGAACTGTCCATTACTCACTTCCCACAGAGGGCTGCCAGTTTACCATAGTCTACTTACAGAAGATTTTTATACTTTTTTTTATTTCAGAATGTAAATTTCCATTCTTTGTGGGGCTACAAAGGCATCTGAGGTTCTTTCAAGATAATCACAGCTGGCAGGTTAATGGTAGTTCTATGTGGGATGGGATAGTTTGCTCCATAAGCATTTAACCAGCCCCAAATGAGCTTACACTGTGAACTGGAACCCTACAAAAATCTGTCATTGTCTTCCCCAGCAGGAGGAAAGCAGTGGGGGAAATAATGGAAAAGGATTCATAAATATTCTATCCAGCGTGGCAATCGAAAATGTGATAGCAGCACCTGACTGAATCGTTTCTTAGAGAATGAAAGAGAACTAAATAAATGTCATTACTAGAATGCCATTACTACTTAAAGCTTAAGTCAAAAAATCAGATAGATTGTAAGATACAATTATTCCAGAATGTCATGCAGAATTGTTAAAAAAAAGTGGCGAGGAGGGGAAGGTATAAGTCAGATTTGTTGTGGAAACCATGATGCAGAACTATGCAAGAAGAGTGAATAACTGACTACTCCTGTGATACTCTTTAAGATAACAGTGGCAGAAAACAAAAGTGAACTGGAAAAGACCTGGCTAGAGGAGTACAAGAGTACAAATATGAGATGCACTGGCTGAAATCCTGGACATACTGAACTCAGTGGAAATTCTGCCATTGACTTCAGTGGAGGTAGGTTTGCACCACAGTGTATTTTAAAAGGACTATTGCCTGTTTTAATTGCCAGTTACGAGGGAGGCCCATTGTCCTTGGGAAATTATATTGTTCTAATTTTACCTAAACCAGTAGTTCTATCAGATTAAATTGATTAAAGGTAATAGTATGGGAAGAAGCTCCTCCTTTACTACAGTATATTTTGTGATTTCCTCCTCCTCCTCCTCTCCAAAAAACCAACGACCTGTTGCTTAAAATTAAAGCCTGTTTCTCACCATCAGTACAGCCTCTATAAACTATGTAAATATAGTTTAATATTTCCTTCTTTACTCATGACTTCATAATTTGATAAATATCACCACTCTTGGCATTGTAAAGCTGTGCCACTGTCACATGATGTGAAACCAAACCAGCGATGCATATAAAATATTACCAATGCGAACTTACACTGCGCTGTAAGCTGCATTATATAGCAGCAAGCTGAAACGCTACAAATGGGAGATTTTTAGGTTATACCCAACGCTAGATATCTATGGATCCTAAATTAAGCTTTGAAGGCTTTGATCCTGCGCATAACTAAGTGTGGGCAGGTTCAAGTCTAGGAGAATTTGTCTTCACCTCAAGGCCAGATAAGCCATAAAATGCCAAATAATTTTTCACTAGTTATTTATAAAGAGCTCCTAGTAATCTCAGTAGCGTAGATCAACTTAAAAACCCTCTGCAAAACAGATAATTTGCCCTGGTTTTATTTATTTATTTTTATTCTAATCATTAATAGCAAGGTATCAGACCTGCTTATGTTGAATTTGTAGAATTTATACATGAATTAATAAAACGTCAGCATTAACTCAGATAAAATGACTTTTCACATTTCTACATGAACAATTACATATTTGGTTATATTGCTATTTCATTGCACCACAATTACCATAAAAGCATCACATTACCAAGCAAATGGCACTGAGTGAGCAACGGGAAACAGATGAAATATTTTAAACAAGCCAGACATCAGTATTTTCCTAGAATTACATTAATCATGTCTACAATGCAGTCTTGAAGAGAACCTTGTGAACCTGAGAAGCTGTGGACATGAGTAAATCATATACCATCTCAGTTAAGTTCTTTAGGCTTTGATCCAACAAAGACCTAGGCGTGTGCTTAACTTTATGCCCTGTGAGCAGGCCCAGATTAAGTCATACATAGGCACTATAGCCCCCAGGCCTATGGCCCTATTCCCGTGGTCATGATTATATCAAAATCTTAGCTTTAATTAAAATAATGAAATAAAAGAACTCCCTCGCTGCTCTCACTGTCTTTTCACTCAGTATCACCGCACTTGCCTTTGATGCTCTCCTCCCTCTTGTTCCCTGCCTTATCCCCCTTCCCATCTACACCCCCCTCCCTTCCTTTGTTTTTCCTTCTAGCTAAACCCTTCTTAACAAAACCCAACCCAAAGCAGAAAGATTTAAAAAAATCATGGAACTAACATTCGTAGTGAGCCCTTGGGTGCTCTGATAAGACATACAATAAACAATAAGAAGAGTTGTCTGCCTGAGTCTGCAGAAAGCCTAAAACAATACCTCTGTGAGAGGTGAAAACTGAAGCCCTGTTCATCCCTCTGAGGTGTTGACTCCAAGATGCACTGCTTTAGGGGACTTCAGGGACACCATCCCAACAGAGGGCTCTCTGTGTGCCAGGAGAAGAGCGCAGAAGTCCTGGCCTATCAATCAAGCAGTTCCACACCAGTTGCTGGGGTAGATACTGGGTCCACACTTTGCTGCCACCCCTGCATTTCTAGGTTTTGGAGAGGGAGGAAAAGGTTGCTTTTGCCACTCCTGGTGGGGAGAACAGACCCCTTTCCCTGCCTTTTTGGGAAGGAAGAGGGCCAGCGGCCCCAGTTACTCCCAGGTTACAAGTGTGATGGCAGACATCTTAGCCAACGCACTCAGACTTGAATTGGGACCCTTCAAAGCTAAAAAGAACAAGTTCTTGGAGCTTGAGGTAAAGCTCTCTAGCAGGGGCTGTAACAAAGTATCATCATCTACATACGGACACAGAGGGGAACCTGTAACACACTCACCAGTCTGTGACACAAAGAGGAAGACTTCCAAGGTGAGGTGGTAGGGGACTCGTGTTGTGGTGTGCTGAGAGCTGCAGATTGCCTTAAATTGTGCCATTGGAGTCAACTGTACTCTAAATGTAGGAATGCCATATTTCTGAACACGCGCGAGAGACTCTGATCAAAATCAGACACCCTCTGTGGAAAAAGTTGCATCATATTTAGTTGAGGGTTTTTTTAAAATGGTTTAGAACAACAGATAATCTGGCTCTTTAGGCCTCATTACTGTTATAAGCTCTGTGCGGGTGCAGGGACCTTAGTGGTCAGTGAAGTCGAAGGTGAAGGGGAAAAAACAGATATAAAAATGATTTGAATGTTTCATACCTCCATTGATAACTGGGGAATGACTGAAATCAG
Source organism: Terrapene triunguis (assembly GCF_002925995.2). Classification (NCBI taxonomy): domain Eukaryota; kingdom Metazoa; phylum Chordata; order Testudines; family Emydidae; genus Terrapene; species Terrapene triunguis. The sequence goes on along the minus strand of NW_020664435.1, from coordinate 9,019,669 downwards.
CCCCAGAGCAGAGAACCCACACAAGACCCTGAGCCTCCTACAGGCCCCCCATCATGCAATGGGATCTGCATATGCAGATAGGCAATAGGCATTGAAGTCAAGGAGGGCTTTGCACATGCCCAACCAAGCATGTGACTGCAGAACTAAATACCTTATTACTGCTGGATCCTGCTCCCATCAAAATCAAAGTAGTTTAGCCATTGACTTAATAAAGGTAAGATAGGGCTCCTAATGCAGCAATAGCTAAGAAAAAAAGATGATGGATAAATAATCTCTTGCATGGACCCTCTTGTATTGGAGTGTATTTTCCCCAGTGAACAGTGTTTGGGGCTTTCCTGGGATGTAAAAACCCTGCACCAGAAAGAAAGGGGTTAAAGAGCTACTTTGGGTCTAGGCAACTCCACCATACCTGTAAAGCATGAGTGGGCTGGAGGAGCTTAAAAGAGGAGAAGACCAGCTCAATAAGAGAACAAACTGTGGAGGTGAACTGACCTACTGTCCATACACCTGGGGCCCTGCTGTAGCAACTTTATCAAACCAACAGAGAAGAGATTAATGGCACTCAGAAGGTCAGAGACTTAACCTTTGAATTCAGTATATCTTTACTTTATTTGTTGGGAAAGGGACAGGTACGAAGTGATCCACGGAGGCAACAGTATAGCACTTATGGGTGCACATCTTACCACCCGGCCCTGGATTGAAACTCGGTGGACAGGGTGGGCCTGGGCTCCCCTACCCACACTTAAGTCTTTTCCTGATATTGGGAATCTAAATGAGAGAAGGCCCTAAAGACAGAAGGGTCAAGATTGTGAGACCTCAACCCAGGGACGGCCAGGAGCCCCTCACCCAACCCATAGGGATACCCTGTTGCTAGACTCTTTATATACCTCCAAAGAGGTGGACATATACATGTGACCTGGCTGGAGGGCTGAATCAGAAGAGGAGCAGACTGCCACAGAGTCAGAGCGACTGTCAACACAGGACAGCAGGAAAGAAGAGAGCTTGCCTCAGCCACAATGGGGCACCTGTGATGAGTGAACTCCTCTCACAGAAGTGATATTTTAGTATTGCATTACAAGGATAATCTGTCACTTAATATTCCAAAAATGCTGTGGGTTGGTTGGTTTTTATTTTGTTTGTTTCTAGTGCATATATTGACTTCAGTGGGACTACTTACAGGAGCAGATCCTCTGCTGCTGTAAATCAGTAAAGCTCTACTGACTACAATGGAGTCTTGCAAATTTACACCGGCTGAGGACCTTGTAGGGATATTAAAGAAGGTACTAACAGTGATTACCCCAAGTACAGTAACCCCCCAATAATTTGCCCGCCACACTTTAAAATCCAACAGTTTCACCAAGTACAAAAATCCCTCGGGCCTTCTGTTAAAACTTGTAAGCTACTGTCTGTAGAAACCATTGATTGTATCTATCCTGTGAAAGATACTTTATTACTATGTAAAACTTACAAACAAGTTAATTGACTTTGTTCTTGAAGTAATTAATACAATGTAAACAAACACTATAAGCCATTAAGTGACTTTCACTTCATTGTAACAGCAAGGGCTCCTAGACCCCCACCCTCTGTGATTAAAGGGCCGGGATTCTCAAATGAATTAGCACACACCCTGAAAGTGGTGGAGACAGTAAATTAAAATATGGTTACGTTATGAAATGTATGTTGATGAATGCTTGATGTACATGAATGTTTAGGGAGGTGCCAGCCTAGAAAGGGAGTATCCATCGGCCGAAGGATGTGTAAAGTGGACCACCAGAATCCCCGGAGGGTAAACTGGGATCCACCCCATCACCTGGAAGGATGAGAAACACAAACTTTGGACAGTTTGGAGCCACCAGGAATGTGCCCAGGAATGTGCCCAGGAATGTGCCATCTGCTGATCGAGTCAGCAACAGCAGAATGAAACAGCTCCCATAAACTAACATAGGAATTAATTCCTATAAGAATGGACTCTCAAGACTGAGGATTTTGAGTCTCTGATTCTGCTGCAAACCTCCAGGAGCATCAGTTGCACCTGACACAGACTCGGCTCCATCCTCATGACCAAGATACCTGGCCAGTAACTTGGCATGAGCAACTTCTAGGCTGGTAACTATAACACCTATACAGAACTTGAATGAATGATTGTGTGAATGAATATATGTGTGTGTGTGTGTGTGTGTAAGGAATAAGTAGTGATAGGAATAAGTAGTCAAACAATGTTGTTTACTTTTATCTTTTGCTTTATCATTATATTTACAATAAATGTGGCATCTTTGCCTTATCCCTCTTAATAAGATCCTGCTGGTTTTTATTCTATTGGTGTAACAACCTGCCCAACAGTGCATAAAGTCAAGCATGCATGTAAATTATTGCAGGATTTGAGCCTAAATCTTCACATTTAATTTGGTATCATTTATTTTTTAAATGTGATGCATACATTGTAAAATATGTTTATGTTCAACTAGAAGAGTACTCAATTCTACCAGCTTACAACAGCATAAGGGTGTTTTTACACAGTATATTTGTTTGTAGCTGTGCTTAAAAATATGCACAAAGCCCAAACCACAGAAATTATTGTAGAGCAATCTGATTTTTTTTTAAATTATTCTGTCATTTATTCATTCTGCAAAGCCAGTTTTTCTTCTAAATCTCTGTCACATCTCAACTTCTTGTGCAGTATAGGCCTCAACATCAGTGTGCTTGTAATTCAGAACCACAACTTAATTACTGCATGGCTCAAGTTGCATCTGTAGCACAGACCCCCAAAGACATTTATGAGACAGCAAGGCTCCTTGGCCTGGGATGGGTGAGTGGACTGATTAGGCAAATTGCCCTTTTTCCAGGGGTCAACTCTGTGACAGCAGACCAAGCACCAAAACTGAACTTTCAGCCAGAGAGAATAAATCTTCCCCATTGCTCTGGCAAATGGTTGGAGAACAGAAGAAATGCCTACAGCCAGTCATTCTAAGGTAAATTTGTGTCTCTTTCTTTGGAGTAACAAATCTCCCTTTTCCTCCCCTCCCACTCATCCTGCAGGAACTCTGACTCAAGCACTTGGGAGAAAGGACTGTTCCAAGGCCAGAGGTGTCATTTGTATGAGCTCCTCCCCTCACTATGCAGCTCCATTGGTCCCAACTATGGAACTCTTCTACCCCTTTGAGCACTAGATCAGACTGGTCACCATGGTGCAACTGTCTTTGAAAAACGCTACAGCCTCAATGATTTGCAGCAGGACCTGGACATTTGGCAAGGAAGATGAGAAGATTGCTTTTCGCTGTCTCCTTGAAAATCCATCTGATTTGGCCAAATTACAAAAGGTCAAATATCACCATTGCTCATCTGTTTTTCACCTAGCGGTTTGCTTTCGACTATATCAGAATGCATGTGCACAAGGGACTATAATTCCAGTTGCACAGGCAACCTTCCATGGCAGTTTCTAACTTTTGAATGTTTGGCTTTGCCTCCTACATAACTTCCTTTTAACCCGGTTCTTTTTTTTTTTTTTATTTTTGCATGTAATTATATGTAAAGGACCTTGGTATGTCACAGTTCACCATCTATTATTCCCCTTATTGATGTGTAAAGATAGGTCAAGTTTAAGCATGTCTGTAAGCTTCCCAAGTCCCAGGGAGGACTTCATGTACTGACATTCAATATAGCAGAAACTATATTTGTGTAAACTTATAACGTGATATCATTAATCATAACACTTAGGGTATTAGCAAAATGTGTTTTTTTTCTGTTTGGGTGGGGAAGGGGATTACTCTCCCCAAACCAGCATATTAGATGGAGATTAACATTAGCACATAAAAGTCTATAATCTAACCAGTAATACATTGACAAATTGGCAGACAGACAAGCATTGTCTATTTTTCTGCCCACATTAAATCTTTGTTAGAGTCAAAGCTTCAAGAGCAAATGAAATTCACTTGACATTTCCATTCAGATGAACCAAGCCAGTAGTCTCAGAGTAGGGTAGACGATTTCCCAAGAAGAGTATTTCATTTGTGCAATTTACATGATAAATTAATCCACATTTAATGTCTACAGTTAGGTAAAATATTTATATTGCTTTGAAATAATAGGCATATTCGGAACTGAGAACTTGAGCAATAGGATATATGCCTATATATATATATATATATCCATCCATTATATATATATATATATATATATATATTACAACGTTCTCTTCTGTAATTGTAATGACACCCACACATGTTTTGTTCATTATGTTAATACATATCAATTGAATGATGTGCTATTAATGGCAGCCTTGGAAGATTTCAGTTGGAGCAGCTGACATACAATTAAACTACAAAACAGAAGAAAAACAGAAACTTTCACATTGTTGTGACATAAAACAAGTTGGTGGTTTACTTAATAACAGGCTTAATAACCTCAAAGTAATTCAGCTTTTCGATTGTTTGTTTCCATATCATGTTTATTTAAATATAGGATAAGTGCTGCTGATCTTAAGATAAATCCACAATAGCAATTGCTCCAGGATAAAGAGTAATTTTCTAGATTGTACTGAAAAGATCAGAGTATAATTCCTGATCTCAGCTGCAAAGAGAATCACAGTCACTGAAATAAAGTGTGTGCCTTTTTGAGTGTCAGTTTGCCACAAGTGGAGATCCTTGCCTCAGCAGTTCACAACTGCAGTTGCAGCAAACAATGTACAGGACTTACCTTTCCTGAGCCCCTCAGATCACTTGAAAACTTCACATTAACTGAGTACTAGACATTTGATTCTCCCTGGATTCCTCTTGTGAACTGAAACTAAAGGAAACTTGAGTGGGTGAGTTTAGTGTAGCTAATTTGAGTGTTTTCACCTGGTTTCTGTTGCTAGGGAAACCACTTCTTTTGTGTGCTTGAGTTCAAAACAATGGTTTCCCTGAACTCTGGATCTTATCTCCCTGATTCAGTTAGGGCATCAGACAAAAAGGTGGTGAATGGGATCTAAAAATAGCATGAGAAACTTAACATAAAGATAGGAAAGGCCAAAAAGTGTACATTTTAAATTGTGCTTTATTTTGTATTTGAAGAAGTCATTTGGAATTAAGGGCAAGTTAGTTCCTCTCCAGAGGTAGAGTATAATAACTGAAGATATTTCCTCTACTGTGCTTTTGTGATATGCACACATGAACAGGAAAGACACAGATATTTTATTTTTATATTATGGAGTATTAGAGTTGATGAAATTTTCCAAGTTTAAAATTTTCAACTATTTTTTTTCTAAATTTTAATTTGATTGGGGGCAAAATCCTGAAAATTTTCTATTAAAGTTTTCTGTTTTTTTCTGCCTGTTGCCTGTTAGAGAGCTGATTGAAGAATTCTGATTGAGTTTATAATGAAATCTTCACTAACTTGATGATGGGGGGGATCCCCTGGAAAATGTATGTTCAAACTGTGTGTGTGTGCGGGGAGGGTGGGGGGCGTTGTTCAGCTCTACTTTGGTTATGTCTACACTGCAATAAAAGACCCATGGAAGCAAATCTCAGAGCCCAGGCTCCATCTGAGCCTGAACATCTACAGTGCTATTTTTAGCCCTATAGCCCAAGTTGTAGCTGACCGGGGCTCTGAGACTCGCCAGTCATGGGGTTTGTATTGCACTATAGACATACCCTTAGTGTGTGGAAATTCAAATGCCACCAATAAGATTTGTGAATGCTATCTCATTGAATAGTGATCTCTGTGTCCAGTCCATCTGCAGGATCAAACGTTCCCCTGGGTTAAATCCAGCCTCCTTCTTCATTGCCCTGGAGGGCATGGAGTGTTTCAGAGGTCTGTTCCACGTGAACTTTCTCCACAGCAGCACACAGAGAGAGGGAGAGGGCAAGAAATCAGAGGGCTAGGCACAGGACTGAAGGGTCTGATGCTGTATGAGTCCTTCCGTCCTCCCCAAAGGCCAAAGGGAAACCAAGTCTTTGGGGTTGCAGCAGCCTCCACACAAGGGCTGCACAGTTTCTAGGAACAAAAGAATTACCATAGCAGGTCAAACCTATGGTCTCTCTGGTCCAATATCCTGTCTTCAAAAGTGGCCAGTACCAGTTGCTTCACAGGAAGCTTCCAGATACCCTGAAGTAGGGTATGGAATAACCTGTTCACAGAAAAAGTTTCCTCCTAGCCCCCAGTTGTTCCCAATGGCCTATGCCCTAAAGCATGAAGTTTTATATCCAACAATTCCTCCACAGGGCATTGTTTTCTATCCCACAATGCCTCCCAAGAGTCACTGGGCTCTGGATGCGCTTCTCTTTTGCTTTGTACTTCAAAGAATTTTGATGTTAACTCACAGCCAGCATTACATCTGGAAGATACACATGCTATTGTTTTTGTGTGACAACACCTATTGGTAGCAACCTGTCTTGTCTACAGCACTTCTCCTTGGGACAGATTCAGAGGTATAATTAGTAGATTTTTTTTTGAATGTCAATGAATAAAAATAATTTCTAATTGTGAAAACATGTTAATGTGAAAGTAATTAATAATATTTTTCTAGTAATAATTAATAATTAATTCTAGTAATAATTTTAATTGTATATATTTATGAAAATAAATACCTAAATGATATGCACTATTATTATTGCAATAAGGAAATGGTTTTCTGTAACTATTTTCTCCTTAATGCCTATCTAAATGTTGTCAAACAAGATGCAGACATCTTCAGCAAAGCGGTCAAAATACAGAGAAGAAATAAGCAGTGCGGGCACAAGAAGAGCCCTCATCAACATGGAAATTGTTTATGCCACAGTCTTGAAATAAACTGGTGGACCCCGGCACCTATGCAGAACCCCCACTGAAGTCAATGGAGTACCATTTATGAACCCAAGGATCTGTCAGTACATAATACATTGCATGCTCAGGGCCTTTGAGAGTAATCACCATTTATACAAATATCACACACAGATGTCCATCACATAGAACACAAAATTATCTATACAATTTATTTTCATTTTACAGTAGTACATAGGTGTAGTCAGACAAAGCTCTTATTTAAAGTCCTACCTTTTAGGTCTGAAATCTGTGCATACAGAGAAAAATGTATTTGCAATAAAAAACAAACTTGTACACTATTATCAGTACAGAGGAGACAAAAATATTTGTTCTCTTGGCTATCAGTTGGACTCTGCATAGGGAGACCACATTTGCAGATCCTAATGCAGGATGCAGACTTTAAAAATATTCTATGGCATTACTCTTAACAATACAGTTACATTACATTTCCTATCCTTCATTAACTTTCTTCCCTCTGCCTAGTGTTATTACACTAGAATCTCAAAATCTTAATTTGTTCAAAAATTTTAAATACATAAATCCAAACAAACACCATGAAACTACAGGGCATAGGCTTAACTTTAAACAAAAGAATAGTCCCACTGAAATCAATGGGCCTACTCATGTGCTTACGTGTTGGAAGGATCAGGACATAAGAGATGTGCTAAATTTCCTAAACTCAATCACATTGTTTTTGCTGTTTCTTATCTCCTTTTGTCAAATACAATTTTATTGGGCTCAGTACAGGATTAACTGCATGCAATTTTATGGCCTGTGTGACACAGAGATCAGACTAGATGAGCTAATTAGACTGGAAGCATAATGTAATAAAATCTTATTCTATGGGTGAGTTAGTGATAGCAAGGTAAAGGATTTGTAAAACTCTACAGAATCATAATTTCAATGGTGTCACCCTCTGTGGCATGGCAGGGGGGATGGCTGCCCCCGCATCCCAGATCCAGTTCGTCCGGTTGGTGAAAATGTTGATAACACAATTTCATTGAAAATGGGTTGAGTTTGGGTATCATTCAAAAGCCCTTTCTTCCACAAACACAATGGTGTTTGGGAGAGGAGTGAGATTGCAGCTGTGGAGCTCTGTCCATACCAGAAGCTTTTGCTAGGAAGCCAAAAGCTGCTGCTGGGAGCCTGTAGGGACTTTGAGCAGGGAGCCTCAGAGGCTGTTGGTGGCTTCACTGGAGCCAGTGCAGAGACTGCTGCTGTGCCTAGAGCTGACTGAGCTGGGCCTGCAGTGAAGGAACTGTGAGTAAACCCCACTGTGAGTAACTTTCCCCACTTGTTTGGGAAAGTACTTGCAAGGGAAGGGGCACAGCAGCGAGACTGAGTCTGAGGAGAGGTAGAGTGATCTTCCCATTGAACAGGACCCTGCTGGTTTTGATTTTTAAATTAATTAAACTCAGAGCTGCTGACATTTGGTGGGGCCAACTCCAATTTCAGAGGGGTTGTGCAGCTTGTCGTCTTGGTAGCAGGGCCGGCTCCAGGCACCAGCTTCTCAAGCAGGTGCTTGGGGCGGCCGTTCCGGACAGGGGCGGCAGTTCCAGGTATTCGGCGGCAATTCGGCGGACGGTCCCTCACTCCGCCTGGGAGTGAAGGACCTCCCGCCGAATTGCCGCCGCAGATCGCGACCGCCGCCTTTGTGTGCTGGCCTCCGGGGGTTTTTTTTTTTTTCGGGTGCGGGCGGCTGGGGGCGGCCAAGACCCTGGAGCCGGCCCTGCTTGGTAGGACTGATACACAGAACCAACAAAGTCCTGTCTCCAGCTGCAGATCTTCAAGCATGCCCACGCAAGCGTCTAGGACTCCGAAATTCTGAGGACTGTACACTTAGGGGTGGGGTAAGTGGTGGCAGTGTAAATGTCAGTTAGATACGTTTCATTTATCACTGTATCCTATATTTGTCAATTGATTTTATTCAACCGCTCTCGTGGATTTAAATTAGAAGTGACATTTAATCTTAGTCTGTTGTACTGTTTCTTTAAATTGTTAAGTAAAGATGCGTTTAATTTAAATATATTGGATGTATATGACTTATAACTGGTATTTTTGAGTTAGACTCATGCCACAGATTATTATTAATTATTATTAGTATTAGATTGAGTTTATTCCTGGAGGTTCCCAAGGCACACCATTGAGTTTGTATGGGGGCCAGCCAGCTGGAGGCACCACCAATTTTAAATTCCTTTAGGAGTAAAGGGACTGCAGCACAGGGATAGATAGAGGATACTCACCTAAGCAATATCACCACTGGGATACTCAGGATCTCCTTTAATGTCAACATTAGACGCCCAAGCACACAGGTAAGTGTTGCCCTGCTCCTGAGTAACCCAGGGAGGAAAGAGGGGGTTACATATGGATCCCTGAAATGCCTATGTACTGCAGGACAAAGTTCTTTTCTGTAAAAATGTAGCAGCTGCAAACTGAGTCTTCATATTACTGTTATATCAGCACTTTCTTCCACTTTTGATAGCACCAGGTCTTTTGCAGCTTTTAAGGATATGTGCTGTGATTCATTTCTGTGGGTAGGCTTGCTAAAATCTATGCCCATATCCTACACTAGTTCATCTTCAATAAGTGCTTTAAGAGCCTTTCTGCTAAGCCTTTGTTCCTCTTCGATCATCTTCAAAGCACATAGTTCTCTGTATTTAGCCCCTGCATCAGCCATCACCACCACCTTCCCCTCTGTTAGAGCCTCGGCGAGGCAATTCATGAATTCCAGCTGAGACACACAGTTTGCAGTAGTAAAATCAGTATTTGTTTCTGTTGCTTTTACTTTTTGATACACCACATTATGTACACTCGATGTGACACTCACTGCCATATGTGTGGGCATCTTTTGGGTCAATGCACCCATTTATCTTTACTTTCCATGCAACGTTCTCACTACATCATACAGTTTCTCACCTGTTTCACATGTTGGAACTGTGCTTAATGGGTGCCTAGGGTTTTCGTCTTACCACAAAAGCAAATGATGTTCTTCTCAGAATACATGCTATGGGACTTAGTATAAGGCAAGTCTTGCCAACAGCTGGCACTTGTCCTGGCATCTTCAACTTTTTCCTGATGCTCAATATACTTCCTCTCCAACCTTGCTGAATTCAGTTAATGGGCGCACTTCTTATAGCATGTAAAGTGCCACTGAGTGTTGTGTTTAACCAGGTCCTCAGCATTGGTATTCTCTAAAGATTGGTCTGGATCATTTTTAGGCATCAATGGGCAGACAAAGGGTACAAAGTGAAAGCAAGTATTTTGTAATAAATTACTTTGTGATTGCAATTAATTATGATACATAATGAATGTTATGTAACTACGTTCATACTATTTGTGGATGGATAGCAGTAATTTCTGGCTGAACGCTCACATCTTGACCAGTGCCTTATTACAACTCTGTTGGCATAATAAATAAAGCTGATAATCAATACCACTGAACCACTTCTTTTTTTGTGTGCCAATGATGACATATCAACTTGAAACACTCCTTCCATTTTTGGTAATCTGTAACATTAAAAAAATGAATCAGGTATCATGTTCTGAGCATTAACTGATACCACAGTATTATCAGTCAAGGGCCACAACTTAGTTTGGGAGGTCTGCATGTTTGACATGCCTGTGTTAAAATATAATTTTAAAAAGTTGATTTTTAAATATTTTCTCGAAGATATATAGCTACATAATTGTTCTAGGTTTGTCATGTTTGGTACCATTGCGTTCATGGGAGAAAGGGCTTTCGAATGATAATCTACTCGACCCATGTCTGACAACACTGTTATTATCACCATTTTCCCCAATCTCATAGACTCTCATAGACTCATAGACTTTAAGGTCAGAAGGGACCAATATGGTCATCTAGTCTGACCCCCCGCATGATGCAGGCCACAAAAGCTGACCCCCCCACTTTCCCTTAGCTCTGCTGTTGAAGTCTCCAGATCGTGATCTAAAGACTTCAAGTCGCAGAGAATCTTCCAGCTTGCGACCCCTGCCCTATGCTGCGGAGGAAGGCAAAAAACCTCCAGGGCCACTGCCAATCCACCCTGGAGGAAAATTCCTTCCCGACCCCAAATATGGCGATCAGCAGAACCCCGAGCATACAGGCAAGAATCTCTAGCCAGACCCTCATTTTACCTGTGATGGCCGTTATTGCCTAATTGATTAGAATCACGTAATCCCATCAAACCATTCCCTCCATAAACTTATCTAGCCTAATCTTGAAGCCAGAGAGGTCTTTTGCCCCCACCGTTTCCCTCGGAAGGCTGTTCCAAAATTTCACCCCTCTGACGGTTAGAAACCTTCGTCTAATTTCAAGCCTAAATTTCCCCACGGCCAGTTTATATCCATTCGTTCTCGTGTCCACATTAGCACTGAGCTGAAATAATTCCTCCCCCTCCCTGGTATTTATCCCTTTGATATATTTGAAGAGAGCAATCATATCCCCCCTCAGCCTTCTTTTGGTTAGACTAAACAAACCAAGCTCCTCGAGTCTCCTTTCATAGGAAAGGTTTTCCATTCCTCGGATCATCCTAGTTGCCCTTCTCTGTACCCGTTCCAGTTTCAGTTCATCCCTTTTAAACATAGGAGACCAGAACTGCACACAGTACTCCAAGTGAGGTCTCACCAGCGCCTTGTATAACGGAAGCAGCACCTCCCTGTCCCTACTAGAAATACCTCGCCTTATGCATCCCAAGATCGCATTAGCTTTTTTCGCAGCCACGTCGCATTGCCGACTCATAGTCATCCTGCGATCCACCAGGACTCCGAGGTCCTTCTCCTCCTCAGTCACTTCTAACCTATGCGTCCCTAGCTTATAACTGAAATTCTTATTAGTCATCCCTAAATGCATCACCTTACACTTCTCACTATTAAATCTCATCCTATTACTAATACTCCAATTTACAAGGTCATCCAAGTCTCCCTGCAGAATATCCCGATCCTTCTCCGAGTTGGCAATGCCTCCCAACTTTGTGTCATCCGCAAACTTTATCAGCCCACTCCTACATTTGGTTCCGAGGTCAGTAACGAATAGATTAAATAAAATCGGACCCAGAACCGAACCTTGAGGAACCCCACTGGTGACCTCCCTCCAATCTGACAGTTCACCTTTCAGTACTACCCTCTGCAGTCTCCCCTTTAACCAGTTCCTTATCCACCTCTGGATTTTCCTATCGATCCCCATCTTATCCAATTTAACCAATAATTCCTCATGCGGAACCGTATCAAACGCTTTACTAAAATCGAGGTATATTAGATCCACCGCATTTCCTTTATCTAGAAGGTCTGTTACTTTCTCAAAGAAGGAGATCAGGTTGGTTTGGCACGACCTGCCTTTCGTAAACCCATGTTGTAATTTGTCCCAATTGCCATTCACCTCAAGGCCCTTAACTACTTTCTCCTTCAAAATTTTTTCCAAGACCTTACATACTACAGAAGTTAAACTAACAGGCCTGTAGTTACCCGGGTCACTTTTTTTCCCCTTCTTGAAAATAGGAACCACATTAGCTATTCTCCAGTCCAACGGTACCACCCCCGAGTTTACAGATTCATTAAAAATTGTCGCCAAGGGGCTCGCAATTTCTCGCGCCAGTTCCTTCAGTATTCTAGGATGAAGATCATCCGGTCCGCCCGATTTAGTCCCGTTTAGCTGGTCAAGTTTGGCTTCCACCTCTGATACTGTAATGTCTATCCCCCCTCCTCTATTCCCCTCTGTCCTACTCCCTCTATTCCTAAACCCTTTATTAGCCTTATTAAAGACCGAAGCAAAATATTCATTTAGATATTGTGCCATGCCTAGATTACTGTTAATTTCCACTCCATCCACATTCTTCAGCGGTCCCACTTCCTCCTTCTTTGTTTTCTTCCTATTTATATGGCTATAAAACCTCTTACTATTGGATTTAATTCCCCTCGCAAGGTCCAACTCTACACGGCTTTTGGCCTTTCTCACCGCATCCCTACATGCTCTAAACTCACTAAGGTAGGTTTCCTTGCTGATCCCTCCCTTCTTCCATTCTCTGTACGCTTTCTGTTTTTTCTTAATCGCCCCTTTGAGATTCCCGCTCATCCAGCTAGGTCTAAATGTCCTGCCCACTAATCGTTTTCCCTTTCTCGGGATACAGGCCTCAGACATCTCATGCAACTTCTGCTTGAAATAATCCCAGGCGTCATCTGCCTTTAGATCCCTAAGTATGTTAGCCCAATCCACTTCCCTAAGTAGTTGCCTTAATTTATTAAAGTTGGCCTTTTTGAAATTGTAAACCTTAGTTACAGTATCATTTCTGTTAATCCTTCCATTAAGTTTAAACCGAATTAGCTCATGGTCACTCGAGCCAAGGTTGTCCCCTACAACCATTTCTTCAACGAGGTCCTCACTACTCACCAGCACTAAATCTAAAATGGCATCCCCCCTCGTCGGTTCACTTACTACTTGATGAAGGAATTCATCTGCTAGCACGTCTAAGAACATCTGAGCCCTATTATTGTTACTAGCATTTGTTCCCCAATCTATATCTGGGAAGTTAAAATCCCCCATGATGACACAGTTCTTATCAGTTTTTACTTCCCTAAAAACATTAAGTAGTTCTTTGTCCGCCTCCAGGCTAGATCCCGGCGGTCTATAACATACCCCAAGCACTATCTCAGGGGAGGCTCTAGTAGTTCTTTTATGCAGTGTAATTATTGCCCATACAGACTCTGTCTTATCCATCCCATCACTTATTATTTCTTTACATTTTATCTCATTATTGACATATAATGCCACTCCCCCACCTTTACCTTTTTTCCGGTCATTCCTAAACAGCACATACCCTTCCATACCTGTACTCCAGTCATGATTACCGTTCCACCATGTTTCGGTTATTCCCACGATATCAGGTTTCATTTCCTGGACCAGGAGCTCCAATTCCTCCATTTTGTTACCTAGGCTTCTCGCATTGGTGTATAAACATCTTACCGTACGCTGTCTATCCTTTCTCCCATTAGTTATGCAATTTGGAACGGACCCCATGCTATCCATCCGCCCCCTCTTTCTTATGTCCAATTCCCTACCCCTATCTATGTCTGTGCTTATCTCCTCACACTCCTTTTCTGTGTTGGAATCTGGCGTGGAGATTACCTGAACATCTCCCAACCGTCTCCCCCAAGTACCTAGTTTAAAGCCCTTTTGATGAGATGAGCCAGCCTCCCTCCCAGAACTCTATTCCCTTCCCTACTCAGGTGAAGTCCATCCCGTGAGAACAGCTGTCTGTCCCCGAAAGCCTCCCAGTGGCCATACATCCCAAAGCCCTCCTTATAACACCACTCCCTTAGCCAGCTATTTATCCTCATAATTCTGTCGGCCCTTTGCTGTCCTTCTCTTGGAACAGGCAGAATCCCACTAAAGATAATCTGAGCCTCCACTTCCTTAAGCGTCTTCCCCAGCCTGGCATAATCTCCCTTTATTCTCTCTAGCGAGAACCTAGCCGTGTCATTCGTTCCTACGTGAAGGATGATTAAAGGGTTCTTACCTGCTCCTTTTAGGATCCTTTTCAACCGCAGGTCCACATCCCTTATCTTAGCGCCCGGCAGACAGCACACCCTTCTGTTTTCAGGGTCTGCTCTGGTCACAGGCCTGTCCAACCTCCTCAGCAAGGAGTCTCCAATCACATAAACCTGCCTTTGCCTGGTGACAGTACTCTGTACAAATCTATCCCCTGTCCCCTGTAGTCGTACCTCTTGTGTCTCTCTATTTTCCCTTATAGTCCCCCTAGTGCCATCCTCTATCCTACTGGGGCCCGGTGTAGGTGCCGTCTCCATCAACTCCTGCCCTCTCTCTATCGGACTAGCCGCTCTTCTCTTCTTCCTCTGCCTCCCACCATCAGTTACCACCTGCTGCCTCTCTTCCTCGTTATCCAAACACTCAAACCTGTTCCTGAGTTCTATTCCCCCCTCACTAGCCCTCCTTTTCCTTGGCCTGCTCCTCACAGTCACATGCTTCCACTGATCTTGCTCTGCCCCTGACATTCCCCCCTCACAGACCATAGCCTGTGCTTCCACCTGTACTGCTGAGCATTCCCCTTCTGCCACACCCAGCTTCTGCTCCATTAGCTGCTCGAATCCCCTTCTAAACTCTACCATAGTATCTACCTGCATCTGAAGCCCTCTAATCTTTTCCTCTAGCAGGTCTATTAGGCGGCATTTCATGCAAACATACCTTTGTTCAGGCTCCCCAGCGAGGACCATGTACATACCACAGCTGCTGCATGCAATCATCTGCATACTGTCCCCTGCTGCTTGGCTCATGGCTGCTGTGGTCTCTGCCCGCTGCTCCTGGGAACACAAAGCCCGCCGTGCGCCGCGCCCTCCTACCTCCCCTTCCACCTCCCCCTGTTCACTCCCACTTAAACTCCCCTGTTAGCAGCCCTGTTTGCCGGCTCCTGGTGCCGCTCCTCGCAGCTGTGCCGCTGCTCGGCTGGGAGGCCTCTTTTATAGGCCCCCTAATCAGCCAAGCTCCGCCCCCTAATCAGGGCTCCGGGCTCAGCAGCCCTCCCAGCACACTGCCCCTACAGGCTTCTACACAGACAATCTGAGAACCGGGAGCTGGGAACCAGGGGGCAGTGAGTCCCCCCTGCCACGCCACATAGGATGATACCTTTGAAATGATAATTCTGTCGATTTTTACGACCCAAATGACACCTTCCTTACCTTTCTATCACTAACTTGTCCACTGAATTACGCATAATGCCAGACTAAATGGTCACTTTTGACCTTAATCTGTGAATTCCCCCTTGTGTTTTTCTATTTATTTTTACTTAGTCTGGGATTTTTAAAGTAGCTTAGGGGAGTTAGGCACCCATGTCCATTGACATTCAAGTCCAAGCTTGCAAACTCTTTGGGGCCAAGGAGCTTGTCTTCATAGCAGCTTGTAAAAAAGACCAGTCTCTTATTTATTCATGAATATGCATTCATTTATTGTGTAGTGTTATCCTCGGGCTGTTCTTCCCTTTATAAATTCTCAGTGTTGATTTCCATCAACTTTCTCAATGTAACAGAGACAAAAATACAAATTTCCCACACCCCAAAGGTATGCATCACAGCGAAAAAGTTGTGACGAATGTTGGTGACACTGTATTTTATTCATGTCACTTTCTTTTGGCAATTTGCACCAAGATAGAGGAGTAGAATGCTCAGAAGTGCTAGCAAAGCACTGCAAGTTGCCAAGACAAGGTTAATTTAACCTTGCAGATATGGCCTTACAACCTGAAGAAATGCTGACTTTTTCATGTGGCACCACTGTGGTATGAATGGCATTTGTCTCCCATTTTATCAGAGGTAAGTCATGGACACTTGACAACCTGACTAATCAAAGACTAGATTGTACCAGCAGAATTAATGAGGCACTACAACATTTTAATGAATAAGTGGGGATTTTTAAAATTCCAATATGCATTTTATCATTTAACAGTTGTGGCATCCACTGATAGGCATATAAAAGTTTGGTACTTAAAGAACTCAGTTAAAGCCTCTCAAAGGGTGAATTTCACACCCATGCACAAGGCCCTAAAGCAAAGCACCACTTAAGCCCAACTTCTGGAGATTTCCTCTGTGGTGTGAAGATGTCAGACTTGGGGGACACACATCTTTTCACACAGCCTGTGTGGTGTGTGAAACCCAGCCTCAGTGGAGATCTCTGTATAACAATGCATAAATAACTTGGCATTATGGCTAGGCTAGACTGGACAAGTCTGCAAAGAGGCTGACACAGAACCTCCATTCACAGCCCTCACCCCAAGTTAATCCTGTGGAAATTCATGTCTGGAAATAGTTGCAGCAAGATCAGGAGTCAGGGATTCCTTCTTCTGACATGGAGAAACCAGTTTGGATACAATAATAACTGTTGTCAACCTTCATTCAAAACCTGAACTGAACTTTTGGGTTTGGAAAAAGTTTGGTTGGTTTTTAATTCTCTCTACCTGCCGCCTCATTTCAACGCACCTGGTGACTCTGTCCAGAAATGGCAATGAGAAAGGTTGTTCTGATGGTAACTTGTAGTCTGAATGGAAGCAGAAATCACCAGAATTCTCACTGAAGAGTATAGTTGTTAGATTTCAAACCAATTTTTGTACATTCAAGATGTTTGGATAGTTTCCACAGCATTGGATAAGCATCTGAGCTTTCTGATACTTTCTGGAGGTCATCCATTGCTAACTAAAGGTGACGTAGTGACCGGGACAGTTACATTTTATATTTTTGTATACTTAGGACTTTAACTCATTCCTAAATAGTTTTGATTCTAATATATTATGCTTAATGCTACCGCTAAATTGCTTAAATCAGCAAGTGGTTTTCCCCTTGGGTACATATTAACAATTTACTTTTTGCAGACAAGTGCACAAATATGATTAGCTTTTGCAAATTGCTCCTTATTCTGTTACTGGTAAGTAATTTTTATATTATTACAATGTAAACAGATGCTATTTTCCACTACATATTCAGCAGTAATGAGCTAATTTAATGTGTTAAAAACAACAAAAGAACTTCAAAAATGAGCTATTTGCTTGAATAGTTCAAGCTCCATTGAAATCTATAGTGAAATCAACCAATGATAAAGTTAGCAAATGTCTCTAGAAGCCCTATTGCTTTCTTTTAGCTTCCTTATTCAAATACTACAGTATATTCTATTAGTGCCTTCCTCTGCATATTATTTGACCAACTTCTCATATACATATTTTCTGAGTTTAGCTAAAACCTTATTACCTTTTCCACAAAGAAAAGAAATTTTGGCAAATCTTGACATGAGTCCTTAAATCACTTATAAATCCCTCCCTACAAATCCATTACCCAATCAACCAAAATCTATAAACACTCAACCATCTTGTTTCCGTTGACATGTGGATACTTTAAGGTTGTAATAAAGATAGCAGTCCTGCCTCATGGGAGCAAAATATAGATACTGAGTATATCAATTCTCGATCGCTTGGGATGAAATCCTGGCTCCATTGAAATCAGTAAGAGCTTTGCCATGACTTCAGTGAAGCCATGACTTCACTCTAAAATGCTTACCACTACTGTCAGGAATGCCAAAATAATCTGAATTTAAAGGGAGAGGGAGTGGAATAAATTAGTGTCTACTTGGGTCTTTTCTAACTAGTATAACAATAAATTAACAGCATTAAAGCCTGTATCAGTATACGTAATGGCTTCTTCTGGGTGGAAAAGGAGAGGAAATGAACAGAAAGCAGCAAGAAGAAAAAAGTAATGTGATTGTTTAATTGTGGTGCAGAGCTCCCTTTTATAGATTCATAGATTCCAAGGCCAGAAGGGATGACTGTGATCATCTAATCCAACACAGGTCATAGAACTTCCCCCAAACAATTCCTAGAGTACACCTTTTAGAAAAAAACATCCCAGCTTTTACTGTATCTGCAATTCCTCTCTCCTCACCCTACACAAAGCACATGGCCTGAGATGGGCTCTGCTAATTGTTCAGTTGTGGCACCCAGATCTATAGATTCTAAGGCCAGTACAGATTTGGCATGCCCTTTGCCCCCACTTAGAACTTTTATTTGATAACACTGCTCTGCTATGAATAAAACCGTCACAAAATCCAATGTGGTATAGGCAAATGTCTATGAACCAGCTTTCGACTGAAAGCAGACTGACCTCTCTTTGTGTTTTCTAATTGCTTTGTTTCCATTCTCTTCTTTCCCATTTCTATTCCATAAACATATCACAGAAAATGTTTGGAATATTTTAAAGAGTAGCCACTCTTGGGCAGGGATGCAACCACATGCTCTGAATATCCCTACCACAACGGTGGGTGAACTTTTTGGCCCCAAGGGCCACATCGGGGTTGCAAAACTGTATGGAGGGCCGGGTAGGAAAGGCTGTGCCTCCCCAAACACCCTGGCCCCCCCCCCCTCCCACTCCCCGCCCTCTGACTCCCCCCCCCAGACCCCCGACCCCACCCACCCCCCCCCCCCCACTCCTTGTCCCCTGACTGCCCCCTCCCAGGACCCTCTGACCCTAACCGCTCCCCTGGGACCCCACCCCCATCCAACGCCTCCCGCTCCCTGTCCTCTATCCGCACCCCCGCCCCCTGACAGGCCCTCCGGGATTCCCATGCTTACCCAACCCCCCCGTTCCCTGACCCATGACTGCCCCCCCGGGACACACTGCCCCTTATCCGGCCCCGGCCCCCTTACCATGCCGCTCAGAACAGTATTTGTGGCAGCCGCGCTGCTCAGCTGGAGCCAGACACCCTGCCTCGCTGCCCTGCAGGAGTGCGCAGCCCCGCCGCCCAGAGCGCTGCCCGCGTTGCAGCGTAGCTGCGGCAGAGGGGAGACAGCAGGGGAGGGGCCGGGGGCTAGTCTCCCCGGCTGAGAGCTCAAGGGCCGGGCAAGACAGTCCCGCAGGCTGGATGTGGCCCGCGGGCCATAGTTTGCCCACCTCTGCCCTAGCCTCTGTTTGCCAGAAACTGGGAGAGGATGACAGGGGATGGATCACTTCACTTGATGACAGCCTGTTCTGTTCATTCCATCTGGGGCACCTGGCAATGGCCACTGTCAGAAGACAGGATAATGGACTGGATGGACCATTGGTCTGACCCTATATGACCGTTCTTATATTCACTATAAGAGGGCCATTGACATCTCAAGCCATTAGAAGTGTTTCATGCCAGAATATTTCCATGGTCCAGTGTATCCTGGAAGCCAAACTGTGGCCTGTCACTGGTAGACAAATGTCTAACATTTTAATATACACAGAGACACAGGCACATGAGCTGCTGCAACTTGGTGTCTACCATAGCAGCTTCATCAGAACAGATGTCATAGAAGATAGGCAGGCATCCAATACTGACTATATTTGTTGTATATACAGCAGGCATCCGTCCATAAAGCTGAGCAAGGCTTCCACCTGCCTTTCAAACAGATAATCCTCTGTCCTTTATTGGGCTGCAAATTAGCTATACAGCAATTTTTGGCCAGGTGCAAAGCCACAGTGCTCACTGGAAGCACCACATAGGGACCAAAAATGGATCAGAGGGAGGCATACACATCTGGACCTCTGCAGTCTGTGTTGGTCCTTTGCTATTACCCTTGTACTTTAGTCCTGTATTTTCTACTCTCACTCAGGAGCCATCTTTGTCCTGAAGATATTATCTTTCTGAACTTCTGTGCAGACTGGAGTTTTTTATGTATACCTGAAGCCTGTTGCTGCTCTTTGAAACCTGTTGTTCTACTTAGCTACCCCATTTGAGTGCATGTATCACTTTACCCGATGGTTTTGTCCTGCATGAGGGAAAGTGGACTACCTTTTAGCTAATGCCCCCATTACGTAGTCAACTTGTTTGTTCAGGCTAGTAAATTTTTGCAGCAATCTACTTCTAATCTACTTCTGTGCTGCTATAACTGCCAGGTTTTGGATAGCTCTCTCACAGATCTTAGGGTCCTGTGGCACCTTTAAGACTAACAGAAGTATTGGGAGCATAAGCTTTCGTGGGTAAGAACCTCACTTCTTCAGACTTGCATCTGAAGAAGTGAGGTTCTTACCCACAAAAGCTTATGCTCCCAATACTTCTGTGAGTCTTAAAGGTGCCACAGGACCCTCTGTTGCTTTTTACAGATTCAGACTAACACGGCTACCCCTCTGATACTTCACAGATCTTAGTGAGCACTCTTTGCACACCCACTGGGACTGCTCCTGGATCCTGAACAGAGTCCAGCCACTGCTCTAATCTTGTGTCCCTAGGCACACTATCAGAGCGCAGACCTTCTGTCTGCAGGCCACCTGCTGTCCAGTCACCTAGCCCCTCTGATTCTCCGGTACTTAAACATACAGAGTACAGATCACACACAAAACAAGAAAACATCTGACATACAAAGCCCTTTAGCTCACACTTTCCTTGGGGGATCATCTGTGTGCCGTCAGGCAGGCGGGCAGGCTCCTCCATACACTTGCCTTGTAGCAGCCATATGGTGTAAAGTGGCTCTCTCCTCCAGTTCCCCCTTGTGAGCGCATTCATAGATTCCTGCTGGAATCACCTTCTTCCTTTGTTCTGCTTTTTGGTAACTTTCCACAGCTCCCAAACCCCCACTCCCTTCAGGCAAGAGGAAGTGCCTTCTCACAGGGAGAACAAACCCATTGTCTGAAGGTGTTTTACTTTGAATAGATGATCATTGAGTGCTGATCACCTACCATTGTTTCTGGCCTGGCAGAGACTGAACACAACTCTGCTAACTCGCCTTGGATCCACATACATATAAACTTTCCATGACAGTAATTTCATGATACAATTTAATACATTAATTCACAATTCAGAAGTAGTACAGACAGAACCCCCCGAGATCATTGAAGTCCTATGTCTGCAAATTACATAATTAGTCAATTTGCATATTTCCAAATTTATACACAAGTATAAACTTCAGGATTTTTTTAAAATGTGCAGATTTATTGCTCATGAAAGACATTGGCTTGACAGCACTGGTGAATAAAGCTTTCAGTTTATCCACAGGGCAGCAGCAGGGCAAGCTATCAACAATACTGCCCTGCTAGCATGCTTAAAAATTTGGGAAACTTCCTCAAAAAGGAGAGTAAAGGTAGTTCAGGAACCATAGCTTATGCAGTTCCTGGCCTTCTCCTGACTCTGCCAATTAGTCCAAGGGCAGTGGTGAGTTTTTGATGTAGAAATGGGAATTGAGCCACCAAACTCATCTCAGATGGGTGCCCACCAAACATGCATAAGATGGGAACAACTTTTAGCCCCTACTGAACTCAGATGGATTCAAAAAATCGACCTACAGATGCAAGGCTCTGTAGCTCATTAGCAATGCCCTGAGACAACCAAAACCCCAGTAAGTGCTAATATTATATCATCAAGAACGAGGCTGTCATTCTCAAAAGATAAGTTTACTAAATGAAGTTCTGACCTACATGGAGCTTGTACAGCCAGTCTTTCACTCTGTAGACAGACCTGTAAAATCTCACATACGTTGCCTTCAGTCACCTATCACACTATGTAGTCCAAGAGCTACACCATCTTAGAGAGACATATTTTTATTATTTGTATTCTGGTTAGTGGGAACTAATAGTACAACAAATACTAACATAACACGCAAATTTACTTCCAAATAGAGAGTGTTGCAACATAAAATTATTTCAAGAATTACAATTATTTCAGGGTTCTCACATTAACTTAAGGGTGGGTCATAGATTAGATAGAACAAAGGGAAATAAGCTATATTAAAAGGTCTGTTGACTACAAATTCAAGCACTCAAAGTTTGGAAATGGGCATTGAGTCCAGGATCTTTTGATCAACAGCACAAGACACTTGCACTTGAGCTAAAAAGAAACTGGTTTCAGCAGTAGGTTGTTATATTCTATGTGGACCAACCCCTAGATGGGGATATGACAAACTCTCCCAGTACGTTACACAACTATTTGTGGGACAATAGTGGAACGTCTGGGTATCCAGATTTCTGGTTCTCCTCCTGGCTCTGAACGCCCAGTGTTATCTAGCAGTAATGGTAACTGACAAGATAGCCACGTACACAGATTTAACACATTCATTTTGAAAGGCAGCGTGACTGAGTGGATTTGACTTTGTTTTTTCTGTATTTTACAAATAAGACAATGGAGAGAGATGCACAAGGACACTTCAGGCAGAACTGGGAATAGAACCCAGGTTTCTACTATGACAGTTATCTAGTGATAAGAGGCGTTGATAAGGAATGAAAACTGTCAGCTGCATAACAATATGAAGAGTGT
The DNA here is from genome assembly GCF_002925995.2 of Terrapene triunguis. NCBI lineage: Eukaryota > Metazoa > Chordata > Testudines > Emydidae > Terrapene > Terrapene triunguis. The sequence continues at coordinate 8,997,144 of NW_020664435.1, read as the reverse complement.
TCAGTAGAAGAGATGAGACCAGAAATGATATTCTCCTGGCTCCTGACACAGGATATCTCCTTTTACACTACAGGGTATTTTGTGGGGTCTCTCTCCCTGAGATGTTACCTGAGCTGCAGGCAGGCATGACAGGATTGCCAAATGCATCAGAGTGGTGTGAGATGTGTGACAGTTGGCAGGTCTGCAGGTGTGTTGCAAAACCATTTGCATAGGGGAGAGCCACTGGGCAGTACTCAGTTCCACTTGGTTTTACACATTGGTTCTGCCAAGCCTCACAAATATACATTAGAACAGTGGTTCTCAAACTTTTGTACTGGTGGCCCCTTTCACACAGCAAGCCTCTGAGTGCGACCCCCACTTATAAATTTAAAATACTTTTTAATATATTTAACACCATTATAAATGCTGGAGGAAACGCGGGGTTTGGGGTGGAGGCTAACAGTTTGTGACCCCCCACGTAAGAACCTTGTGACCCCTTGAGGGGTCCCGACCCCCAGTTTGAGAACCCCGGCATTAGAGCTCCTGATGTGGCTTAACTACTCCTGTGTCTTTCCGGCACAGCACTTATTGTTACAATGTTATGTTTTGGTTTGTTTTTTTTCCCCCCCCATTCATAAGCGGAGGATTGAGCTTTTGGTCTTTAACTCAATCTTTCTTCAATTTCTTCTCACAGTGACAATTTTAGCTTCAGTATTACTGCCCTATCCTTTCCCCCCAAAAATAAAACTGTATCCACTCCAAATATAAACCAGATATTGCCTTCCAGCTCAGAGGTTTAAGATGTATTAGTACCTTTGGGCTTCTTATACATGGAAAATCTAATGGGTTCCTTCAGGCAGATAACCAGTCAGGGGAATGGTTTAAAGCTTGCATGCTAAGCCAAGGAGCCTGTTGGTCTGAATTTGCTAGTAGGGCAAGCAGCTCTTGACTGGGGATGAATTTAATCTATAGCTGAACAGTTTATTCAATTGAATGGAACATTCCTTTCAGTCACTCTCATGTAGGTTTATGACCTATGCAGGCTTCAGGAGCCAGGGCCTTAAAACCACCCTCACTAAGCAGACCACAGCACTAGTCCCAGAAGTCTTTTGAGTTCATTGTTTATTACTGCAAAAGCCTGCAGCAGAATTTATCTATAGCAGTGGTTCTTAACCTTTACTGCAGCCTGCACCCCTTTGGTTCTCAAAATATGTTCTCGCACCCCTTATCAAAAATCAAAATATGTTCTCGCACCCCTTAAACCTAAAAAAGTTAAAACATTAATAAAAGAGTTGACCCTAGAGCAAACATTAAACACACAGGTGGGAAGGGCGGCCTTGTTGTGTAACAACTTAACTGACTCCAAATTGGCCAAAGGGCTGGTTCCCTCATCCAAAATAGCTGAACCTTTACTAAATAGGTCTGCCTGAAATATTTATATATGCAATGCCGGGATCAAGATAAAATGGATCAAGATCTGACATGAATAAAAGGGTCACCAGACTGTTCCTCTGTCTTGTGTGGTGCTGATACAAGAGAATTATAAGCAAGTATTCTGCCTCTGTCCCCAGCCAAAGGGCCTCCAGTGCCAACCCATCACTCATCAGTGGAAAATGCATCTTTTGCACATGCTGAACATGCTGTGGTGAAACTAAAGGCCACCCATCTCCTGCAGGCAATTCATGTTTCAATGCACAATACATTAAAAGGTAGTCACTCTCTGTTAGCCCAGCAGTTCAACAACATTTTGGCATCTTAGCTACAGTTATAAATCAGTCTTTCCTGTTTAAAGTAAAGGTGCTCATTTTATAATTCATATACAGTAATTGGTGGCACCTCATTTTCTAAGAAAGAGAGGGCATGCCTGCAGAACACTCTCTCAGAGTCCATGACCCGGGACATTAAGAATATATAGATTGAAATCAAAGCTCATAGCCAATCACTGCACATGGCTGTAACTCCCTAGTGTAGTTCACTTAGATCTTCTGTTACTCTGTCACCTTGCTCCTGCTCTGGCACACCTACATGTTTCTTAATAACCTTTGCAGACACTGACTTTCAAACCGATTTAATGGCTTCATTTTTTGTAAGATTAAAAAAAACACAAATCTATTTCACATTCAGTTCCAGGAGATCTTGCAATTTGTGTCTCTCTCTGAAACAACAAACCTGAGGCTAGGGAGCACATAAAGAAGGACGGACATACACACTACATTCATTTAAAAACTCTGTTTTAATACAGTGAATGATTTAATCATGCTGGATGTGCCTTTGTGTGCTGTCCCCTATAGCAACATTGGAAAACAGTGAATTGAAAGACTGTGTCTGCATCAACATTCATCTTTATAAAAGTCTTTAATATTAGCGGGGGGGAGGGGGGGAAATAGCGACTCACACTCCCCAGAAAATGTCCCATCAAAAATAAATTAAGGGAAGATCTTTGAATCCTTGGAGTTCAGAACCTAGTATTGCAGAAGGTCCAGGTGTATTTGCTAGAGACAGAGAAGTAGATGGCTAGACTAGTGTCCTGTTCCTGAGCCTCTCCTCTCTTCTGTATATACATGCACAGTCCCTCTGCAATGTCAGCTACTCCCATTGTTTCAACAAGCACTTCATCATGATTGATTCTCAGATCTTGCTGTCTATTCCTGACTTTGCTCCCTCAGTCCACCTGAAACAACTCTTGGATGTCCCACTGCCATCAGAAACTCACTGTTTCTAAAAACATACTTCTCTTTCCTCCTGATTCTTCTCCTCTGCCTTTCTTCTCCACCTGCTTTGATAATTCTGCTATCCTTCCATTCTCCCTGGTTTGTAACTTTGGTGTCATCTATGACTCTTTCTCCATTTCCCCTCCTATCCCTTTTAGCTCTTTGAGTATCATTAAATCCTATCATTTCTTATATACACCCTCTGCTAAAAAACCTGCCCAAGTCTGGCTCATCTCTGTAATTGCCCACCATAATTTTGTACTTTCTGAACCTTTTTTTCTTGCCTTTCCCCATTCCATTTTATCCAAACCAGCATGTCTACAGTCATTGCCCTCTCCTGTCATGCTCTCCATACGACCCCACCTGCACAATCATACATGGAATTCACCACTGTTTTCCTCTCTCTTACCATATGACATTTAAGCTCCTTGTTCTCACCTTCAGTAAGACCTATAAAAAAAATCTACATCTCATTTTTCCCCTAATTGCCTCAACCCCCCTAAGTGCCATTATCCAATCCTTTTGCTTTTATGTGCCCATAGACTCTTCTACAATCTTGGCTTAGAGTATTTTATCGTGCTGCCCCCTATACTTAAATTATTCTCCCACTTCCTGTCTGTCAAATCTCCTGTCCTTCAAAGAGCTGTTTAAAACCCACTGCTTTCAGGAAGCTTTCCTTCCTCCACCACTTTATTAATAATCTCTCCCTGTGCTCCCATGCCTAAATTGTTGTTTCAAGTCTTGTATCTTAGAACGTAAACGCTTTAGGGCAAAGATCATGTTCTCCCTGTCTGCAAAGCAAGCACTGTGTATATTTACAGTGTTATATACATGATTTTTATAATTATTTTAGTTCTTGAACTCTCCTTGTATAAAAGGACTATAGTATTCTCCAGTAATGGTCCCAAGTACTACCATTTACAATAGCGCTAACCCAATTTTTAGGACGATAATGTAGATCTTATTAATACAGGTTTCCTTGAGAAATGATTGCCAACTCTGTCTTGTGTGTTGTGTGATTACTGTTTGCTGATGTAAATAAACTTCAGGAAGAAATAAAATGTGAACACTGACCTCGTTTTCACTTGGGACCTAAAGCACTACTGGCTGATGTCTGAAAATAAAGATAATAATAACCAATGCAGCCACAGCTGGAAAACCAGTCTCAAAATGATGAATTCTCATTAGAAACTTAGGCTATAAGAGTCCTTGGAGCAAACTAGTATTCCCTTTTGGTGCTAATGTGGTGCACCCACCCTTGATAATTGTCATTCACTCTGCTAGTGGACTGTAAGAGATAAGACTCTGATTCTTGTCCCTACCATCGTGGCCCAGGATCATTCTCAACATCAGCTAATTTTGATTTTGAGAATTGGGTTGCTGCTGCTGTACAGGAGCGGTAAAATCTACACAAAGTACAGCTACCGGTAGCTCAAAAAAACCTTCCTTCAGTCTAAAAAAAAGTACAACACAAACAAACTGCAAAAAGCATTGCCTAAACTTACATCATGATCATCTGAGAAATCTTCCTTCTCACCCTCTTTGCTTCGACAAAACCCGTAACACTCCTGTTAAGTGTGACATCTGCACCCTGCTCATCACATTAGCCCTTCTTTAACCTTCTGTCAGTGGAGAGAATATTCAAGGAAGACATCCACATCCTTTATGCATGAGGGAGATGGTCTCTGCACTAGCCCCCCAACAGGCTCACATGTAGGGGGACACTGGGTATGGTTTGTCATTGCAGGGCTACTGGATCTGTGGCCCAAAATATTGACAAGGGGGAATATGGAGGGACACTAACCACTATGGTACTCTAAAGGGTAAAACAACAGCCACAGGGGCATTGTGCTGCAGCCTAGAGCATCTTCCTACATTGTAGTGTGTTCAAATTTCACCCTACATGTAGCTCCACACACCTGGCACAATTACTCAGCTTTTGTAAGAGAGAGGCTGAATTTTACCCTTTCAGAATTTGCAGGCACTAAAGAGATACCGTTTGTCATGTGCATCTACATTTGGAAAAGATTTCCCAGGGGCTTAGATAATATACAGCAAAACCCTGTCAATTTGAGTAACATTCAATATTCCTCCAATAGTGACGGAGATAAAAAATTCAATATACTCCATGTTTTCCTAAATCTCCAAACACTACTACTCACTTATTGCTGCTTCTCAACAGCTATTTACTATTAGAATTGACTTTATTGTAACTGTTTATCACCACATACAACTCTGATGTAAAAATCACATTACAGAATAAATTGACAAGCAATGAAAGGAATCCTGTGGTAGACTGTTTGACTAGAATTATTTTAGTCAGTAGACATCAAATACCTCTATACAGCAGCAACAGAAAATTTTCTGTTATTTAAATTATAATAAAGAGTGATGAGTCTATGGAAGGGTAATACAGATTGATGGATCCTGTAAAATAATAATGCTGCAGTGCACTAATATTAATTATTAAACCATAAAAATAAACAGTTGTGTCACTCTGGAAGAAGAATTTCTGAACAAGTGATCAAATCCTGTACTAGGCAGAAGAGGTATTCAAGAAGACAGATCATAAGAAATGAGCCTGTTTGAGTGATTATTCGATTTGTAATTTAGTGCTTTTATCATCAATTTTAAAAGAAACAAAATAAAGCCTTTGAGTGAACACTTCATAGTTTTAAAATTACTGTATATATCACTGGCCTATTAAACGATGACATTTGACTATGTTTTGTACCATTGTGTAGATTAAGGTTAGAGATAATAATGTTGAAGTGTCTGCATCTAATGAAAACATAACACCTTCTATTTGTTGGCATGACTCCGTGCAATAAAGCAATATATCACTGTCCTGAAATGCTAGCAAGAACAGGAAAATGAGCTTCTGCTAATTAAACCTTTTATATAAAAACATGACTGCTAATCAAATCTTCATTATTCCATACTCTCAAATTCTACTGTGTTTTTCATTTACACTTGGTCCTGAACCTTTTAGTGTCATGTTTATAGGCTTCTTTTAAATTGTTCTTTGTGATACTGTAGAAGATTAAACTTATGGTAATAATGAACAAAAAGTATCTCTAGAATAAGACGAATGACTGAGTGGAAATAGTATGGCAACATTAATTTACATCTGGTTAGCTAATTAAAAGTAATTTTTAAGTTGTTAGTGAAGTATAAAGTTCTTAATCAGGCCAAGTTACATCATATTGATAACGACTGCTTAATACTCCTATTACAAGCAAGAAAATATTTGGCTTTAGAAACACAAAAGAAATTTGGCTTTAGAAACACAAAAGAAATTTATTTATTTACCTAAATGTGGCATGCAACAAAGATCACAGCAATATAAATCATATTTCCTTTCAAGAAATGAAAGATATGTTTAATTTTTAAAGCTCTCATTACTATGAAGTTAGCTAACCAACCACTTAAAATAAACCAAACATTAGAGATAAATATTATCCCAAACAAACCAAATAAAATTCCTAGGGAACCTATTAAAAATTGACAGAATGGCCCTTGCAAAAAATTCTGGGCAAATTTATGCTAAATTACTTCCCAGCAAAGTACCACATAGTTATTTAATTTGTAATTCATGTAATTTTAATTATTGCAATATTTGTACAGTCAAGTGAAAAAAAAGTACAACATAAGATGTTATTTCAAAACTAAAATGTTTTTTTTAATTATCTTGGCAAGGATCAACTGAATTTACAAGGATTATCTTCATAAAAGAAATGGTACAATCAAAGCTAGAATTGACAACTGCAAGGAGACCCAAATGTAAATGAAAGTACTTTTGACAAAAGCCTTGAAGGCAAGTGATTCTCCCATCAAGGGATGATTTTCACGAGTATCCAGGTGTAATATTATGTGCACTGATGAGCTGATCAACAGAACAGAACTTCTACCCAGCTGTAATCAAGAGTGATTGATGGTTGGGACAAAAAAGTTGATTATCATGACAAGTTCACTGATGCAGAGAAAATAAGCTGTGCTGGGGAAAGAATAAAACCTGTTCAGAGTCTACCTTCTGAAACCTCCTTTATAAAGAATATGAGGAAACATTTATGCTCATTCAGATAGATCTAATACAAATGAACCAAGAGTAAATTTACTATGCATCTGTACCAGCAGTTGTTCCACCACTGTACATTGAAACATATATGAACCCAACAGAGAATAAATCTTTATATTTCTAAATCATAATATGAAGATCAATCTGCTCTTCATCAGTGTAAGTCAATTATATATGAATGCAACAGTATGTTTGTACCTGAGTTTGGTCTAGGTTTTCAATATATGTTCTGAAGACCAAGCTTTCAAAGGCTGTGGGAGAGTCACTTGAGACTGCCATATTGGATTCAGCCCTGATAAGGAGCAAGTCCCCTATGGCCATTTTAAACCTTTAGAGACTTCATTTTCAATTCAGCTCAAAACTTACACATGAGCAGAGGCAACTCACCCTCATAGGCATTGTTCGAACATGCATTTTGTATTTGATTACAAAGCTTTTAAAACCTGGCTACTGTGTCCCATTCCTACAGAGAATCAAATTCCAGTTGGTGACTGGAATGCAGATAGGCACATGTGACTACAATATCTCACAATTTGTCCTAAGAATGTAACAAACTTTTCAAGTGTTAAGAATGCAGGAGCTAAGGAAGAGTCAGTCCTACAGGTTCTTAGGTAGAATTTAATTTACTGAATACAGTAAAGTCTGTTTGTAATTGTCACCAAAGGGACTATTCTTCTGTTAGTTACATTAGGAGACTGCACAGTGCACTGTGATTAATATTTCCAGAACTCTTACGGGAATGAGATTTTATTGGTCATCAAGAGAAGTGTCCAGAGTTAGCAGAAGAGCATTAGAACAGGTGTCACTGTGCTTAATATAGGGGTATAATCAACCAATGTCAACCATAGGACCAATTAGTATACAGTATGTTCAAAAGGGAATTAGGACACAATTTGTGGGGGGGGGGGGGAATCACTGTGGGTTACAACTGCTAACTGATTTTGAAGGAGACGCTTCTACACCACATGAAACACCTAAACATTCTCTGTTAAGATCTGTGTTCCTTCTCTGGGCCACAATATAATATATAACTCTCCTCTCTCACATCTTTCTGTCCTCAGTGAGCCCCCGAAAGGTGAAGTGTGGTGACCTAAGTACGGAAATGCATTACGAGGCAAAAAGCAGGAGCATTGATTAATGGGGACTCAAGCAGATAACATGTTGTTATCAAGATGTGAAATGTGTGGACTGTACCCATGATTACTAGCCCAGTGCTTCAATGTCCCTGCTATTTGAATTTCTGTCTTTTTTATATAAATATATTGAGAAAAAGCTACAACAACAAATTAAATAAAGCAAAGTAAACATGGCACACTAAATAACAACAGCTAAATCCAAACATTATGCAATTCAACCCCCTTTTGTGGCAGCAGCTAGTATCTTAAGTGATACCTTCATTTCATCACTTTGGGGGGACAAGAGAAGGCTTTAATATTAATTGTCTAGATGTATTTAAATGGTGGGGGGAGAGTCTTCTCTCATCTCAGACCTTCTCCCTTTTAAATTAACTCCTCCAGTTGCTCTCACCTTGGCCTTTCCCTCTTTCCTCTGTTGCTCCTAGCAATTTTAAGACAGTTTGAGCCCAGTCATGAGCTGAGAGTCTGGCCTATCAATAGTTTCTTCTTCAAAGGGCAAATGCTGAAGACGCTGAGTTCCGTGCTAGAAGCAGAAACCTTTGAAAACAATTCATCTCCATACTCCACAGTTAGAAGAATGGTCATTAAAAAAAGACAGATCTCGTGTGTTTAAAGCATTGCCAATTCTGCATAACTTGACTATTAAAAAGAGGAGGGCTCTGCACACTCAGAGATCTTGTGCAGCAAAACTGTGCCATTTTTGAAAGATCTCACATCTTTTGCAGAGCACAGTTGCTACATCAAAGGAACATCTCTTTGAAATGTACCAGTAGGACAGGCAGAATGTGGAGCAGGAGAAATCATCCACAAAGGTTGGCCCAATGCTCAATGTTGCCTGAAAAGTCAATATAAGGGCAGTTGCCCTTTACCTTCCTTGCTCCCCAGCAATTGTTAGAGACAGTCTGTCTACAATTCACATATGGCCAAATTTTGACCACAGCTCCAGCCTGACCAGACTCTGTGCTCATACAGCTCTCTGATCAGGCAGGCTCACCTCTGAACCAGCCATGGTAGTGTGGGCATTCGAATCTACTTCCTACCTAGAGATAGAGTCTGACTCCATATGTGGCCACAGTTCACTGGAGAGTGATGTTTGGGGAGGCAGAGATAACTCTGTATGGTGGAGGGCTAATGGTGGTGATGTCTCCTTGGCTGAGTGACAATGCCACAGTCAGTGAGTAGACCAATAGCTTCTTTCCCCATCTCTCCCCATCTCAGCACTAGAGTGAGCTGTCAGCTGACATGTAATGCTACTAGCTTGAAAATCTCTCCCCAACCCTAAGGAAAAGGAAGGTCTGAGGGTGGCGGTGCAACTAAACCCCTCACAACATCCCTACCATCCCTCGCGACAAGCAGTACTTTTGTGTGGATGGGAGGTAGCTCTGCAGGCCTTAAAGCAGCCCATGAACAACAGTAGACTCCACATTCCCTGCAAGAGAAGAGAGGGGCACTGGGATCCACTGAGAGCTGATGGAGGGAGTGAGAAGGTCATTTATATGAGTGTCCCGCCTTATGGGCTCTCTAGCCACAGAGCAATTGAGCATCTTTGTGCCCCATACTGTGCTAGACTTTATCAGGCAAGAGTAAGGAGCTTCCCATACCCCTCAGGATTTCATCCAGAGAATGCAGCTCATATAGCCCCATAAATACTCAAGAGCTGAAGAAGAAGATAGAACATGAGGTGTGCTGAGATCCTATGGTTTTCAAATATGTCAAAACAATGTAGCCTCTGCATGTATGTTATAAAAGTAGGTATATTATATATTGTATTAAAAACCCTACTTTTAAAATACACTAAATACAACTGTTGTATAACATGATTTTTACCCTGATCAGCAATCATTTAATTTCTGCTTTCTGGTAATCATTTTAGAAATGCTCTGAGGCAACTCAGGAGGTGTGCATGTCAGCTGGATATTGCTTATCTAGATTTCTGGCATGTTTAAATAATTTAGAAGCTATAATTCTAGATTTTAAAAAATGGTTGACTCCTGTATAACCACAAAGAACAAACTAATGGCAAGGAGAAGAAAGAAATGAAGTAAAAAATGTTTTCTTTCAAAATATAGAATGCAGTTCAAAATAACAGTTCCAGTTTTACAGTATGGCATGACACTTGCACAGGTTCTGCCTGAATTTTTTTGTCCAAGTCTTTAAACTTTGTGACATAGGAAAGAGGAGGTAACACTTGTTAAAATGTCCTGCATATGCCTATAAAAACAGAAGCCATCTCATACCCAAAACAAAATGTATTGGGTTGTTCTCAAATTTTTTATTTATGTTCTATAAGTGCAAAGTATTCTAGGTTATTTTACTGGACTTTAATAATGCCAAAAATCTTATATCTCAAGTTATTCTTCAGAAATTCTTTAGGGTTGCTACAATGCACTGATATAGATGCTAGAGATTCCCTGGACAGCTCTACATCTAGTCACTTTCTGTTACTGTTTATTACTTTTTTCCAGTCAATGCTTTAAACCAGCATCTCTGGAAAAGGGTAGACATAAAAGCATATTTCCATTTTGAGTCACGTTCTGATCACCAATGAATAGCACGTGCAATTCCATATTTGAAATCTGAAATTGCTCCTGAATGTTGATCTCCACACTAAATGAAAGATGGTGCTTCACTGAACAGATGTAGAATAGGACAAAAATAATGTACGACACCCATGTCTGAAGAAATTAAGTTAGGAGAAATTGGTCTTATTGGAAAATACACTCTAAGGTACACGCAGATGTTTCATTCAATATTACATGTGTTTACATAGGGGCTATCCACCACCCGTAGAGCATCTACACTGGTAGAGTCTGATCACAGTTGGCCATTATCCTAATTAGAGAACAACCTTTACAAATTCTTGCAACCACTGGAGTGCCACTGACCTCACTGAGATGGTGGGCAGGCATAAGGATGTGGATTCTCCACTTCCCCCCGCCCCCACAAGGATCAGGATCTAACAGTGAATTCATAGAGCTAGGGTTTTGCTACTAATAAAGGACAAAAGAAGAAGAAAAATGTACCAGTTACCAAAGAAATGTTGTCCTAAGAACAGTTACAATTTTGCTCTGTGGCTTGCAGTACATGCCTGTATATAATCATGACTGAGTTTGAAAGGTATTTATTAGAATGACAATAGAGGCTGATGTTTTTCTACTGAGAATGGATTCTAAATTTAATGGATACAATCTAAAAACAATCAGGATAGTAGGAGCAAGTAGGATGGAATATATATAACTAATTCATGGAAAGGGTGATAAACATGGAGGTAGATACCTCAGAAGATGATTGAAGCAAATAGTGTAAACAAATTCAAACACCACCTAGATTTATAGCTGAAGAGAAAGTGTATTGAAGGATAACAGGTGTGAAAGCAGGAAGGTGGAATTCAATAACCATGAGAGAATAGGGGTATTACCCTGATTGGCCCTTTTCTGTTCCTAATGGGGTGATTTTTGAAAGGCCTGCACAAAATGTGACTCATGCCATGTGACCCATCACGTAAGTAAATTCTCAACTACCTATTTATCCATGCAAATACAGCTGTATATTTAAACAGTCAATATGCACAGATCCTGCCCATTGAGTGGGGTTTTGGAAATCTCTGCCCAAATGTCTAATATTTCAGCATGCAATGTAGTTGTAGCCATGTCGGTCCCAGGATATTAGAGAGATAAGGTGGATGAGGTAATATCTTTTATGGACCAGTTCTGTTGGTCAGAGAGACAAGCTTAATATTTTTTATTGGACCAACTTCTCTTGGTGAGAAGTTGGACCAATAAAAGATATTACTTCACCCACCTTATCTCTCTAATAGTTCAGTAGTTTTACATTTCAACATTTTCTAATAAAACATCCCCAGAATAAAATTTTATTTAGTATGTATCTTCCATTTCTCTAATTTACTCTTACTAATCAGTATTATTCCAAAGGCTATAAACAAGGAAGAAATAACACAGATAAAATATGATTCATCCTTATTCTGCATGCATCCTGCAGTGGTATTTGCTAGCACAGACTTCTGTGTCAATTTAGAATTCCATTGACATCAGCTGGTCTCCATATGGGTTCCAGGATCTTGTTTGCAGGATTAGGGCAATATTAAAGTGAGGGGGGGAAACAAGGCAAAAGGATGATTGATAAGGTCTTTCTGACAAATGTTCAGCTCAAGAGAGCTTTGCTACTATTGCTATTTATGTTAAACAATTATTTCTGGCAAGCACAGTAGGAAATACTTTTATATTTGATCATAATGGCAATCTAGTGCTATGCACACACCAAATTTCCTATCCAACCTTCCAACACAAGGCAAACTGGATGATCACTCAGAGATCTCCATTACCCAAGAGTGAAAGGAGAAGGAGTTCGTAATGTAACAGTTGACCTAGTTAACAGGCCATCACTGTTGACTTGGTGACCTTAGCAAAATACGATTGGTCCTATTCAAGACAGAAACCAAAATGGTGGAAAAAATTAGAAAAACTTGGCATAAGTATATTTTTAAGTAATCATTCCTTGCTGGGGTTTTTTTGCAGTTAGTTCCCAAACCAGCAAGCACTTAAGCATGTGTGTCAGTAAGCACATAAATAGTCTCACTAAAGTCAATTGGGGCTTGATCCTGGATGGTGCTTAGCACTATGATCACAATTCAGCAAGATGTTTAAGCATGTTCTTAGGGTCACAGACTTAATGAGAGTAATTCCATGCTTAAAGTTAAGCAGGTATTCAACAGTTTTCTTGGCTTGGCACCAGACTACTCTGGAAGCTGGCACAACTGCGCTCTTGGATCACTCACGTGCTTACAGATCAGCATGTGCTTAAATGCTTCACTGGAACGGTACCATGTTGAGAATGCAGATATTGAATGCAGATCTTTGTGGAACAAGAGGCTCATTGCTAAAAACAGACAGAGCAGAGGCCACCTTTGCTGTTTCAACGTTCTTCCTCATCTCACAAGTTATTTGCTCATTCCTCCCTTCTCTTGTATGAGGAGATTTATTTTAAAAAGAAATAGCGACCATACCGCTGACATGAAGATTTATACATAACTTCTTCAGAAAGAATATAAACAGTTTTAGACTATTGTACTGCTTTTTTTATTTTTCCTTTAAACTTAATTTTGTGACCATGCAACCAGAAAAAAGGCTCTTCTGGATGAAAAAAAGCTGAAAGAAATCTATAGAAAAAGGGAGACAATTCTGTATCTTGAACAAAAATGAAAAAAAATCCAAAAGAGCAGTTTTACTATAAACATTTTCATAATACTTTCATACAATAAGGAAATGGAGTTTCTATTCACTACCGGCTGATAAATCCTATCTCTGGGATCTAAAAATAAAGTTTCATCAGTAGAACTGCCAGTAAGGTCTGGTTCTTATGCCTTTAAATTACATTCAACAAAACACGGTAGAAATTAAGGGTAGGAATGTTCAGTAAGACATAAACATTTCTTCAAAAGAGAAGAAAAACTTGCAATGCACGTAGATCTGCCATATTACAGTACCACTAATCACAACTTGTTACCTGATGCCTTCCTTTCTGAAAGTGGCCTTTCCCCTAACCTGTGACATTTATATCTACACTGCATCTGGAAGCATCTCCCACCTTGGGTCCGCAGACTTGTACCAATGGGGTTCAATCTAAAGGGCTAAAATCAGCTGTGTTGATGTTGCTTTGCTGTTGTGGCTTGGGCTGGAGCTCAGGTTCTCAACCCTGGGAGTAATGCAGGGGGCTGTGGTGTGGCAGGAGGCACTTGAGAGCTGAGTTCCAGCCCAAGCCACACATCAAAGCAACGTTGACGCAGCTGTTTTTAGCCCACTTGCATGGGCCTGTGAACTTAGGATGGGAATCTCACTCCAGATGCAATTTAAACATAGTCTGCTGCACCTCTTGTACTCCAAATACTGAAAGGAGTTCAAACTTACCCATGGGGCTATGGAGCTTGTTTGTGCTCATTCCACCCACAAGCCAGATAAGTATTTGCAATATGATATTGAAATACTGAATACTTATTAGTGTTTTTAAAGCATCTGTACAGCAATTTCTGTAATTCAACAGTGATAAGAATATAAGAATGGCCTTACTGTGTCAGACCAATGGTCCATCTAGCCCAGTGGCCTATCTTCCCAGAGTGCTGGATGCCAGATGCTTCAGAAGGAATGTACAGGATAGGACAATCATCGGCTGAGCCATCCCCTGTCATCCAGTCCCAGCTTCTGGGATCCAAAAAAGAGCATCATAGAGATACCAGAGACCTGACTTCGGATGGAGCAGAAGGAAGAGATATGATCCCAGAGAGGAAATCATTAGGTAACAAATTTTCCATTAAGGACCTTGACCTCTACCTCAGTCAGAGACACTTGAGATGCAATGAAAAATAGGGAAATATTAAGGAGAAGGGAGAGAAGTAGACAGATCCTCCCTTCCCTAAAATTAGTGGCATTATCTAATTTGGGATCACACATAAAGCTTCATCCTGCAGAGGGATGCTGCTCCAGGGAACTGGAATTCAAGCCTGTAGCATTTTAAGGTGTTATAACATGACCAGGCATCTGCTTTACAGATTTCTTTCCAAAAAGCTGCTGTGAAATGTACTGAATGAACTGATTCCTTCTGGGACTGGTTTATTTGCAGCTGCACGTGCCTCTGAGAATGACCATTGTGTCATCCATTTTTATCTTTTGAATTATTCTTCCTAGCAGCAGAAGAGGAGGAAGACTATAAAAGCAGATTCAGACATCTGTGTGCCAGCATCGGCTCCCAGTGACATATTGCTTGCTTCCCTGATGAAGAATATTTTTTATTTCAGTTTCAAATGGCTGTGAACAGTTTCATCTGAGGAAAGCCTACCTCCAATCAGCTGGAATACTTCTCGGTTCAGGGACCACTCTGAGTTGAGTGTCTGCCAATGACTTTACCAGTTCAATTGTGTGTTCTGTGTCCCTTTTATGTGGGCCATCTGGATGCAGAGTAGGTGGCACACTTCCCAGGAAAGGATGTGTATCATCACTACAGTGTTGAGACTTGAGGATTTTGTTCCCGCTTGCAGATTTACATATGCCACATCATGTTGTCTGATTGAACCAGGACATGCTCCCCACTCAAATCCTGAAGGGCCAGAGTGGCTGCTGTCATCATTAGAGTTAACGATTCTCTGAAGCCTCACTGACTTTGCCAATGTTCCCTTCTGTTGCTATGCCCCAAGTGAGCTCCCAATCCTGAAAGTCTTGGTGTCCATAGTAGGATTCTGGAGTTTGGATTACAAAGACAGGATCCTACCTTCATCTGGGTATCCTGTTTTCACGCACTGAGAGGCCAGATAACTCTGAATGGTATCTTTACCCATCTTGGTATCCCTTGTTGGAAATAGTTCCAGGGCTGTGAAAATAAGCTCTTGTATGTGTGCAGGGAATAATCTCTATACATGAAAGCAGAAGATCCAGGACTGCAAGTAAAGATGAATGCATGACACTTGGTTGACTGTGGAGATCAGTGTCTGGATCTTGTCATCAGGAAGAATTTGAATTTATCCTACTCCCTAGGGGGGCAACACTTACAGAAGAGATTCCTGATCCCCTCTTAAAGTTTATGACAAACCTTCATTGCTGAAGCAATGAATGTTCCTCTGAATTACTTCTCATGAGGAGGTCCTTGAGAATAATGCTTTGATAAGTATGATGTCTAAGAATAGGCCTGGACGAGCTCCAATATTTTTCAACCTATTATCTCTACCAATACTGTTGTGATCACCTTGGGATTGGACAGCAGATCAAAAGTTAACCTATTGCATTGGTAGTGGTTACAAGTGAAACTGTCAATGACAAGGCCTGTTTGGAACAAGCAGATAAGTTTCTGCCAAATCCACTCATATGAGAAAGCCTCCAGGAAAGATGCAGTGCATATGGAAGAGAATATTTTGTTTCTATGACCCTGCAGTATTCCAGGGCTTGCCAGCTAAGCCTCTTTCCTTTGTCAGGCACTTCCCAATTCTTTCTACTTGCATCTTCAAAGGAGAAAAGAAGGGGTTTGGATTGGGGATGTTTGCACTTGACTTGAATCTGCTCATCCTCTTCCCTCTGCCTGGCACTCAATAGAGTCTACCACCTCCTTACTTTTAAATATGTCTGTGTACAGAATCTTGTCTGTTCTCTCTGGCTCAGGGTTATGATCTCGGGAGAAGAGTTCTGCTTCTTTGGGAGGGGAACTGGAGCTTATGGTAGATACTGGAGATCCGGAACACTTTGGAACTTTTTGGTGGCATTTGGTGGTTTATTCCTCACCGGGCCACCTTTCTTTTCTTATTGGGGGATCTTTTTGGTCCTAGCCTGGGTGCGAGGGTCTTGAGCCCCTGTGCTATTAACTGGCTAACATGTAAATGGAGAGGAAGCACAGGGGCACTTCTACAGAAAGAGCCCAGATCTTCCTCTTGGGAAGAAGAAGAGTCTGAAAGGATGGCAGATTCCATATCCAATTATTACCCACTTATGAATGTGGAATGGGAACCTAGAACTTTTTTTTCTTTTGAAGGTGGATTGAACCAGGAGAAAGGGTTGAGGAATATTTTGATTTATCCCTGAAAAATAGGAAAGGATGGGTCCAATCGGTCATGTCCCAAGTTCTGAAGATGACTGATCTGCCCTTGTGGAGGTGCATGCAGAGAAGGCTTGGATGGAATGTGAGGATGTGGAAAGTCCAACAAACCATCCAGACTCTGAGCCTCTTCCCCTTACAGAGTGAGAGTTTTCAGGCTGGGAGCAGTCCCCTTCACCTCGCATCATTTGGTTGCGGATGAGGTGGGGGACAAATAATGAAAATAACCTTTGTTTTTAAAAGCTAGGATTGCAGTGGATAAGACAGCAGCACCGAACTGCCACAACTGTTTACACTACTGGAGGTACAAATTTTGGAGCATGAGCAGAAGAGGTACAGCTAAGCCATATGGACAATGCTGAAGTGCCTCTGGTACTTAAAGGAAAAATAGTGCAGCCAAATTATCTAGTACTGGTAGAGGCATTAGGATCTAGAAACTATATTGCACCCATTAAAGATGGTGGATCAGTCCTGCCCTCACTTATAGCCTGTGCAGCACCACTGAAATTAGTAAACTTGCAGGAATGGAACCGAGGGGAGAATCTGACCCATCATGTATAAAGTACCAAGTAATTGCCTCTGTGTACAGTATCCTACATCCTCATCTACTATGGATCCACAGTCTAAAATCATTATGTTTCATTTAAGCTCAAATTAATACACACAGAAAAGACTCTCTCATTGCACATCCAGCATAGACTAATACATATTTTTTAGACTAATACAAAATAGTCAACTTACATCAGAATTAAATCTCAGCTGGCAAATGTTGCATGATATGATTTGCTTTCTTCGATGAGGAAGAGGAACCCCAAATGTATGATTTATTACAGCTTTCTGAATTGGGTCCATCTGTAATGAGAGAAAGAGAAAAATAAAAGCTTTTCTGTTCCATTGGAAGGTTGCCTATGCCACTTATGGTATTAAAGAGAATCTGTCCAGTGCCAATCCATAGCAAACATTATTCATTTGGTGACAGTACGTTTCTCCCTTTCTTTTTCTATTATTATTGCTGCTTTTTACTGAGAATAAAAAGGGGGAAAGAAAAAAATTAATTAGTAACCTGGAAAAGAGTTTTTTGGCTACTATTCATTCCTATCTCACTTCAGTGAAGAAAGCTGAATCAGTTAACACTGAACATGTTTACCTACCAACATGCTAATTTTTATTTTTACTTTAGGAAAACAGCAGAGTAAAAATAATACAATTGTAAAAAAATAAAATAAGAACCTGGGGAAAAGAAAAAAAGAAAGGGAGTATGAAGTGAAATGTGAATAAGGATGTATAAACAACTCTATATACAGTGTGGTGCTTAGCTGGCTTTGCATCATGGCAGGATTCCCAAATATTATGAAAATCTTCAACATTGTCCCAGGTTCCAGAAATGAGTCTTTTATATGAGGCAATTTCTGTCAGAGTCAGGGTAAATTCCAAATCATCCTTCAAGTGTCTAAAGATTATTTTTCTGCCATTTAAATAAACCTTGTTTCAACCATTTTATCCCTCCTTTAGAGAACACTTCTCTAGGTCAAATCCCGCTCCCCAGCACAAAGTCTGAGTAAATGGGCTTTACACAAAGAATTTCAACAGGGGTCAGAGGGGAATGATATCCTACCTGCCCCCTCCAGGCTGTGGAGTGCAGTGTAGCATTTAATACATGGCTGGCTGAGCAGCTGCCATACTTACACTCCTCCCATGCCAGCCAATTCTTATAATCATGACCCCACTAGCTGTACTCTAGTTTCTCCCCTTCCCCCAACTGTCTCTCCAAAAGCCCTCACAATCCTCCTTACACACTCGCCATGGAAGCATGGGGTCTAATGCAGTCATCCTATCAGGGAACCTCTCTGGTCACTGCTGCTCTTTGAGCCCTCCCAAAGGAGGAATCAGCACTGTGGAGAGTGCTTTGCGAGAAAGGCAAAATAGTCTTTATTATCTTTCTTGGACAATCTTCATGAGGCCAGAGTGGGATCATGTGTACCTGTAACCCACACACCTCCTGGGTGTGGTGCTCCGTCCCATCTAGTGGCACCGAGACCACTGAGGGATTAATGAGTCTGCTCTACAGCCTTAGCTAAGGGCCATATGGCTTTTAGCTCATGCAGTAGAGACTCATGCATTTAGCTCCAGAGGTCCCAGGTTCCATCCCGCCCACTAATGACCGGGTCTGTCAGTGTTACAGGTTCATACCCACCCATTGTGGGCTGCCTACCAGGGCTGGATTTCTAATTAGGCACAGTAGGTACATGCCTAGGGGCGCTCGCACTCTAGGGGCACGTAACAGTTAAAAGTGGGTTAAAAGTTTCATTTTTTATGGAAAACACGAAGGTCTGCTGTAGGCGGGGTGGGGAACTGAAGATGCTGTGCCTAGGAGCACATAAAGTGTAAATCCGGTCTGCTGCCTACAGTCCGTCTTCTCCCTCAATGCGTAAACCAAACAACCCTCTGCACAATCCAGGAAAAGGGCAGAGGCTACTAATGTAAAGGAAGGTGAGTGCCTCTTTCCCATGCAAGTGGTGAGAACTTTGAGCAAAGGAATCTCTCTGCATGCTGATCTGGGGAACATAGTTGGATCATGGTTTTGGTGCCATGGTTAGATCCAATAGGTAGCCTATTTTATGGTTCTATTTCAGCAATGGCCAAACTTTCATGAAAATCATTCCGGCGGAAAGGATGCAGAAAACCTTGCAAGATTGGCTGGTTCTGTAAGAAATCTATCATTTAAATTGCAGCAAGGGAGATTTAGGTTAGACATTAGGAAAAACTGTAAGGGTAGTAGAAAGCACTGCAACAAATTACCTAGGGAGGTTGTGGAATCTCCATCATTGGAGGTTTTTAAGAACAGGTTAGACAAACACCTGTCAGTGATGATCTAGAGAATATTCAATCCTGCCTCAGTGCAGGGGACAGGACTAGATGACCTACTGAACTCCCTTCCAGTCGTACATTTCTCTGTTTCTATGATTTAGGCCTAAAATCTCACAAAAACTGTTCATGAGATTTCATCACCAATGCTGAAATAAACTTCCACAAACTTCCAGGTTAAAGTTGTCATGACTCTTCCTTTTTTGACAATAACCATTTGATAACTATATTTTTTTAAAAATTTAAATAGCTGTATACTAATTCATGAGCCACTCATTTAAGCAGCAGGTAATCTTTATCTTTGAGACATGCTGTCACAGGGCTGTACAAAGTCATCATCTGAGTCATCCAACCCCTAACCACGATGCATCCAATACTCAGATTGTGTAATTTTTATATTTATCTTAAAAAAATGAATTTTGTTCTGAACCAATGCCCCTATGGTTCACTTACTTCTCAGGCCTGGTCTACACTAGGCGTTTATGTCGAATTTAGCGCCGTTACATCGAATTAACCCTGCACCCGTCCACACCACGAAGCTATTTAGTTCGACATAGAGCTCTCTTAAATTCGACTTCTGTACTCCTCCCCAACGAGAGGAGTAGCGCTAAATTCGAAATGGCCATATCGAATTAGGCTAGGTGTGGATGGAAATCGACGCTAATAGCTCCGGGAGCTATCCCACAGTGCACCACTCTGTTGACGCTCTGGACAGCAGTCCGAGCTCGGATGCTCTGACCAGCCACACAGGAAAAGCCCCGGGAATATTTGAATTCCTTTTCCTGTCTGGGCAGTTTGAATCGCATTTCCTGTTTGGACATCGTGGCGAGCCCAGCAGCACTGGCAACGATGCAGAGCTCTCCAGCAGAGGTGACCGTGCAATCCCAGAATAGAAAGAGGGCCCCAGCATGGACTGATCGGGAAGTCTTGGATCTCATCGCTGTGTGGGGCGATGAGTCCGTGCTTTCCGAGCTGCACTCCAAAAGACGGAATGCAAAGATATATGAGAAGATCTCTAAAGCCATGGCAGAGAGAGGATACAGCCGGGATGCAACGCAGTGCCGCGTGAAAATCAAGGAGCTGAGACAAGGCTACCAAAAAACCAAAGAGGCAAACGGACGCTCCGGATCCCAGCCCCACACATCCTGTTTCTACGAGGCACTGCATTCCATCCTGGGTGCGGCCGCCACCACTACCCCACCCGTGACCGTGGACTCTGAGGATGGGATATTGTCCGCGGCCGGTTCCTCGGACATGGTAGCGGACGGGGAAGATGAAGAAGGAGATGAGGAGGACGAGGCAGTCGACAGCGCTTGCACCGCTGATTTCCCCGACAGCCAGGAGCTCTTCATCACCCTTACTGAGATCCCCTACCAACCGTCCCCAGCCGTTACCCCGGACACAGAATCAGGGGAAGAATCAAGCAGTAAGTGTTTGAAACATCTAAACATTTATTTTTAATAGAACTTCAATATTTATAATATTAACAATGGGTTTTTCAGGAAGTGTTTTAAACATCTAAACATTTATTTTTAACAGAACTGGAATATTTATAATATTAACAATGGGTTTTTCATGATTTCTTTGCCCTGGGCGCTTCACTATTTAGTCCCAACTATTTAAAAAAAATCTAACAATGTCCGGTTTTTCATGATTCTGCTGCCCAAGACGCTCCACTCTTTAGTCCCTGCCAGTGCAGCTACACCAAAATCCGGTCTATATGTCCGGGGATAGAGATGAAATCCTCATGGGAGATCTCAACGAAGGTCTCCTGGAGGTAATGTTCAAGCCTATGCATGAGGTTCCTGGGGAGAGCGATCTTATTGGGTCCTCCGTGGTACGAAACGTTTCCACGCCAGGAGACAATCAAGTACTCAGGGATCATTGCCCTGCAGAGCATGGCGGCATACGGCCCTGGTTTTTGCAGGCTTTCCCTAAGCATCCGTTCCTTTTCGCTGTCCGAGATCCTCATCAGGGTGATGTCGCTCATGATGCCCTGCTTTGAATTAGGTAGGGGAATGTTAGTATTGGGACTGCTTTACAGCCACGCGGTGGAGGCGGGAGAGGGGCAGCACACAGGGATCTTTCCCTGGGACAGCCGCGAGGGGGTGGGACAGGGGCAGAGTTCATGCTTGCCTGATTGCTGGCAGCAGAGACTGGCATTGCTTTCAACGTGAAAGGAGGCCAGTGCTACTATTAAAGTTTTAAGCAGCCACAAGTCTACGGCTTACCATGCTTGCCCGCTACAGAAATTCCGGTGTCCTGCCCCGCTTCTCAGATCGCCTCTGCAAGACCACAGGCACTGAAGGAGAGGGCCGAAAATTCGACCTTGTCCTGAGTGCGCATGTGATAGGTGCAGCGCATGGTCTTGTTCACAGAGAAAGACTATGTTCTTTGTTCACAACTACATTTATCTTTCTGAGGAATTCACTCCCTTTTTCCCATTCCCACAGCCACATCTGCGACTGTCTCCCAACCCAGCCTGGCATCACAGTCCCAGAGGCTAGCGCAGATTAGGCGGAGGAAGAAGAAGACGCGGGAGGACATGTTCTCAGAACTAATGTGCTGCTCCCGAGCCCAGGCAGCCCAGCAGACACAGTGGAGGGAGAACTTGTCCCAAATGCACAGAGCAAACATGGAACGGGAGGAGAGGTGGCGTCAGGAAGACCAGCAGGCGACTCAAACACTGCTTGGACTGATGAGGGAGCAAATGGACACGCTCCGGCGCCTTGTGGATGTTCTGCAGGACCGGAGGCAGGAGGAGAGAGCCCCGCTGCAGTGTATCTGTAACCACCCTCCCCCGCCACCAAGTCCCATACCCCCCTCACCCAAAGTCCAAAGAAGGAGGGGCGGCAGGGGCCGTGAAAAGTTTCACTCCACCCCTGCAGAGTGCTCTAGCACTAGAAGGCTCTCATTCCACAAAATTTGAAAAGTCCTTTCCTACCCACCTCACACAAGCCCCCATCCAAGTTTCACCCCCCCGTTTCATGTGTAGTTACTAATAAAATATACGTTTCTGTTAATTACTGTTTCCATCATTTTCTTTTGGAGGAGAGTCTGTGTGAAGGGGGGGAAGGTGGTTGGTAATTGGACAGGACAGTCACCTTTAGCAGGGTACAGAGGCGGGGGCAGGTCCAGCAGCAGGGCACATACACAGTGCAGTTACTAGTTACCCTGGTCAGTCTGGGAGGTGGTTTTCATGTTCTGGGAGGGGGGTTGCTCTGTGACTTTGTGGCGTGGGAGGGCAGTTACAGATCTTATGCAGCGGTCCTTATCCTGGCTCACAGAGCCACGCAGCAGGGGATCTGTAACCCTCCTCCCCCTGCCAGAAAGTCACATAGCCGACACATACACGCAGTCCCGCCCAGGACGGCTGGCAGGCTCCGTTGAAACAACCAGTCCACCACTGCGGAGCCTGTCATTCCTGGAGTTTAGAGGCATCATTTGCATCACTACACTACACCCGCCCCCCACCACAGTCTGCGTCCCAGGTTTAAAGGATTCCCGCGAAAACAGTAATAAAGACAACGGTGTTCATTAAGAAAATAGAACTGATTTTATTTTTTGGGAAGGGGGTGAAAGGGGTATGTAGCTGGAGAGGATAGTCAACATAAACTGGGTAAAGAAACGGGGGCAGGTTCAGTTTCTCTTTAAACAAAGTTAATAGTCACAGGTTACCCTGCTCACTGAGGAACCTAGCTTTCAAAGCCTCCCTGATGCACAGCGCGTCCCGCTGGGCTCTTCTAATCGCCCGGCTGTCTGGCTGGTCGTAATCAGAAGCCAGGCTATTTGCCTCAACCTCCCACCCCGCCATAAAGGTCTCCCCCTTGCTCTCACAGAGATTGTGGAGCACACAGCAAGCTGATATAACAATGGGGATATTGGTTTCGCTGAGATCACAGCGAGTCAGTAAGCTTCTCCATCTCCCCTTGAGATGGCCAAAAGCACACTCCACCACCATTCTGCACTTGCTCAGCCGGTAGTTGAAGAGTTCTTTTTCAGTGTCCAGGGCGCCAGTATAGGGTTTCATGAGCCAGGGCATTAGCGGGTAGGCTGGGTCCCCGAGGATCACTGTAGGCATCTCCACATCCCCAAGAGTTATTTTGTGGTCCGGGAAGTAAATACCTTCCTGCAGCCGTCTAAACAGGCCTGAGTTCCTGAACACGCGAGCGTCATGAACCTTGCCCGGCCATCCGACGTTGATGTTGGTAAAACGTCCCCTATGGTTCACCAGTGCTTGCAGCACCATAGAAAAGTAGCCCTTTCGGTTGATGTACTGGCTGGCCTGGTGGTCCGGTCCCAGGATAGGGATGTGAGTTCCATCTATAGCCCCACCGCAGTTTGGGAATCCCATCGCGGCGAAGCCATCTATGATGACCTGCGCGTTTCCCAGGGTCACTACCTTTGAGAGCAGTACCTTAACGATTGCGTTGGCTACTTGCATCACAACAACCCCCACGGTAGATTTGCCCACGCCAAAGTGGTTCGCGACTGACCGGTAGCTGTCCGGCGTTGCAAGCTTCCAGAGGGCTATGGCCACTCGCTTCTGGACAGTCAGGGCTGCTCGCATCCGGGTGTCATTGCGCTTCAGGGCAGGGGACAGCAACTCACAAAGTTCCAAGAAAGTCCCCTTCCGCATGCGAAAGTTTCGCAGCCACTGGGATTCATCCCAGACCTGCAGCACTATGCAGTCCCACCAGTCCGTGCTTGTTTCCCGGGCCCAGAATCGCCGTTCCACAATATCCACATGACCCATTGCCACCGTGATGTCCTCGGCGCTGGGTCTCGTGGTTTCTGACAGGTCTGTGCTACTCTCAGACTTCAGATCCTCACCCCGCTGCCGTAGCCTCCTCGCCTGATTTCTCTGTATCTGCCTCTGGGAAAGGTGGATGAGAAGCTGCGAGGTGTTGAGAACGGCCACAACTGCAGCGATGGTCGCAGCGTGCTCCATGCTCGCAGTGCTGTGGCGTCCGCGCTGTCACTGACCAGAAAAGTGCGCGAACTGATTTCCCGCCAGCGCTTTCAGGGAGGGAGGGCGGTAGTGACGGACAGATGACGACACTTACTCAAAAGCACCCTCGACACATTTTTTTTACCCAGAAGGCATTGGTGGCTCGACCCAGAATTCCAATGGGCAGCGAGGACTGCGGGAACTGTGGGATAGCTGCCCACAGTGCACCGCTTCCAATGTCGACGCTTGCCCCGTTAGTGTGGACTCACAAAGTCGAATTATTGTCCTTAGTGTGGACACACACGTTCGACTTTGCAATATCGATTCCACATATTCGATTTAAGTGAAATCGAACTGCCCTCGTAGTGTAGACATACCCTCAGAAGGCAACATATGAGGTATTTGATAAATGCAGGATTGGTGCTTTGTCTGTGGGTAATTAATGATTCAGGGGAATTGTAATAGTAGGGAGATGGAGCTTTTCATCTCTTCTAGTATGAATCTGGATTAGCTCAGCGCTGAAGCATTGTATCAGGTGATGGCTATTCAATAACTCATGTTAAATGGGTTGTGATCTTAGGCCAGTCCCTGGTGGAAAAGTGTTCAGATCATAAAAACAACAACACAAGGTGGTAAAGCTCCATGACAGGGTGTATAAACCCTCACTGGCCAAGTGAGAGTTAATGAACTGCTCTGGACTCAAGCTACCCTACCTTTCCACAACTGCCAGGCATGTCGGGGGGAGTGGGGAAGATGTAAAGGGAGAAGCCCAGCTCAGCTGGTAGCAGACTTTGAAGAACAGAGAGCAGATCTTCAGCCCTCAGCTCCTACAGAGGGCCTGGCTGAAGGCAAGAGCTGTTCAGGAGACCACTGCCTGTTGAGGTCCACTTTGAGAAAACGCAGGCCCCCTCAGCAACAAAGACACTAGAGACACGCGCCTGTGGGCACTGAACTGTGCCATGGCCTACTGGAGGCCTGTGAAAGAAGAGAATCCTTCCATGGAAAGGTAGACTCCCATGGACTCAGTTGGAGGGCTGAGTATCCCACAACCAGACCCATGCTGCTGGCAGCCTGGAGATCAAAGGCTGGGGGAGTTCAGAAACCCGTCATGTGCCCTGGAGGACCAACCCTATGACAGTTCTGCAAACAGCTTGTGGGGAAACTATCAGCTTTTGCTAGCCCTGTTAGATTTTGCTGAACAAAACACAAACATCATGTGTGTTTGTACCATGCCCAGCACAATGGAGCTCTGAGCCCAACTGGGGCCTCTGTTTTCCACTGTAATACAAATAATGTACAACAACAAGCATTAGTTTGATTATACCAAGGACTGTAATGACAACATACTGTGGCACACTGTGATGATGTCACACTTTGATCTAATGTGTGTGCTGCAATCTTTTCACGCTGTAACATCATGTTTGAAAAGTCCATGCTCCTGAATGTAGTATAGAACACAGAGCAGGAGAGGGGCAGCTATATGGGGAAAGCAAATAGCCTGCCAATTCAGCAGTCCATTCCTGGGTGGTACAGAGAGGAAAAAAGAAGACTGATCTGCTTGTGCCACCTGACTTCCATCACTAGAGCACAGGGTCTGCTTTGGCTGATTTTACTACATTTCATTGGTGTTGAGGCTTTGGGAACTGTGGCGTAGATATGTCTATACAACCTGGGAATCACACCTCCCAGCTCAAATGCAGACATACCCTTAGCCCCAAGCTAGAAATGGGAACCTCTTCACACTCACCCTATCACCTCAGGTCAGATTACAAGAACTGAACAGATACACTCTTTTCTCTCTTCCAATATACCTTTTCCCTGAAAGGCTGAGATTTTTAACCCAGTACCTTAATACTCAAAGTATACAAACAAGAAAAATGTGCACTGTTTGAATACTTCCTGAGAATTAGAAACATATTTTCCTTCCAGCTGGTACCCACCTCTAAAAGATAGTCCTTTATGTCTCTTATCCCATCACATCCTTGACTCTGCCAATGAAATCAGCCTTGAGTGCCTATCTGTTTTCCCACAAATATCTTCATGCTTTCTTTCATGCTGCCTCTAATGTGTGGCTTGCCCTTCCTGACCTAATCTTTAATTCAGATCCCTCCTCAAGACTCACTTCTGTTGAGACACCTTCAGGAAATCAACCAGCTAACAATGGCTAGGCTAAACAGCATTTGGGGGATAACTTATCTATTAAAAAACAAAAAAACGTTGATGATTTATGTGATCACTCCATTCCATGTCTATCCTATCTTTTTTAATGTTCTGATTAAAATTAAATTGTGATCTCTCCTCAGTAATGATTATTTCTACCTATTTGTTTACTCCGTTCCTAGCGTAATACAGTCTGACCCTCATTGGTGGTTCTAGGTCTTACCGCAATAAAAATCACTATTCCCTGAAATTTCTTGTCTTTTTGAGTTCCGTAACTTCTATCCTTTAATCAGTAACATTTTAAATAAAGTTGGGACCTGGAATACCAAAATAAACATTAGTATCAATTTTTGTAACCACATAATCCACAGGCGCGTTAGAGAAATTAGTTTCATCTGCCAACAGGAACAGTTCACAATCAGTGGTTTAGCAAGCATAGCTTATCTGATTCTTCTACTAATGCTCAAACTGCAATGAGACTCTCAGATTCTCAAGTGTATTAGATGGTTTGTCTGCAGCTTTACATGCCTCATATATGGCCACAAGTTCTGTGACATCAGCTGGGAATTACTGATCTTCCAGTTAATTTCTCCAATATGAAATGTTCCGTAGCGATGGACCTTGATCTGTTGTCTCTACCTGTCCTTTCCCTCAGTTTCTTTTCTCTCTCTCTCGTTCGTCTTCCTTTGTCCCTCTCTCCCCAACCATTCTCTCCCCTCCTTCCCCCACCTTCTCCCACATATGCACTGGCCCTCTGACTCTCTACATAGCTGGGTGATGATACCAGAACTTGGTTCAGCTGCTATAGTACTTGTGCTGGTTTCACAGATGATGGCCTAGACTCTCAGCATTAACACACCAGGCTGTAAACTAGCCACAGAGGTGCTACATTTTTCAGGGAGTCAACCATCCAGGAAACAAGCACTTAAAGTACAATACAAAAGCTGCTTCAATGACGACTTGACTAGAACAACTAATTTCTCAAGGATTTGGGTTTATCCACCTCTGTGGTAAGGATGCTGACTCAAAAGAGTCTTGGATTTCTGGTGGAACTAATGTCCTCCCATTAGGTTTAACAAGTTTGCAGCACATAACTTTTGTAAGCAATTGGTTTTTGGTTGGGTGGCTGTTTGGTTTTTTTGGGGGGAGGGTGTGTGGAAAGATGATCAAATATTCTCCACAGATTTACTCTTCTTTTCCTGCTGATAAAGAAATACATGCCTGCGTATTTCCCTTCCTTTTTGTATAGATTTGTACTTCTCCTACTCACTACAGAACATGGCCCTATTGTGAACCTTATGATTTGTGCTTGTAGTGCTATAAGCAAAGCTCTCTGGATAACCTCCAAGGTGATTAAGGAAAGCTGGTTCAAATGCAGGAATCCTTTCTCTGCCAATTGCTCTTTGACACAGCAAGTCAGAGTTACTTTTCCCAATATGACTCCATAAACCCGGCTCCTAATAAAGTCAGGGCAGACAACCGTAAGTGAGAGTGAGAACGACGGAGTGATATTTGGCATTATTATTTTTTCCTAGAAATCTCATTTGGGAATCGCTGCCAATGCACAAATTAAAAAAAAAACATTCAAAAGCATCAGAGAAGCATCCAAAAGTTTGTTGTAGGAAGGCAGAGAAAAGCAAATACATTTTTGAGTGCTGCTTGATGGGAACTGGGGACTGACTGACACTGGAAGGCAGAAGCTTGGGGGGGCCTGTTGGGATCACACAGATGGATGAAGATAGTTAATTCTCAGAGGGATCTAGAGAGGAGGGGTTGCAGGCAAGTTTGAGGGGAGCAATAGCCTCCCAATGTTTAGAGAAGCAGATGAGAATTTAGATGCTTAATGGAACTCTTTTCAGGTTCACTGATTGCTACTAATTATACATGCAAATTGTATCCCACATTTTAAATATCATTTATGTGCTAACTATATGCTTTTATTTGAAAGAGGTACTATCAAGATAACAATTATTTTATAAAATCTGTTTTACTGTTCTACTAGTGCTATGTTATTATAGTTTGTTAATTAAAAAAAAATCTCCTTTATTTTTTCTATTTAGGATGCGGGGTTGGAGGTGTGAGGTAGGGAGAGACTGCAATTCACATAGGAACAGATCGTGCTTCTGCTTTTGAGGCTATTCTGGAGGGTATGATATTGTAAGATGCCCCCTTACTCTTCCTTGAGCCGGCTTCCTGGATTGTGGATTGCAGCATGGGGAGGAAAGCAGCCTCCATATGTAGAATATGTCCCAACCCCCACATTACTGGCTGGGATGGAGAATGGGTGCAGCTTTGTCTCTCCTTCTTCACACATAGGCTTGGTCTACACTTACCCCCCAATTCGAACTAAGGTACGCAACTTCAGCTACGTGAATAACGTAGCTGAAGTTCGAAGTACCTTAGTTCGAACTTACCTCAGTCCAGACGCGGCAGGCAGGCTCCCCCGTCGACTCCGCGGTACTCCTCTCGTCTAGCTGGAGTACCGCAGTCGACGGCGAGCACTTCCAGGTTCGACTTATCTCGTCCAGACAAGACGCGATAAGTCGAACCCAGAAGTTCGATTTCCAGCCACCGAACTAGCGGCTGGGTATAGACGTACCCATACAAACATGCTATCAGAGTTATGCTGGCATACTGGAGTGGGGAAAGTACTCTGCACTAGATCTAGATCTGGTACCAGTTATTTCCCCCTAGAAACATGGAGGAACCTGGAAGGCTGACTGTGACTTTTGGAGTCACAATGTGACATCTGGTCTGCTCCTGGGACAGTGTATTGCTCCGGGATGGTGGCAAAGCCATGATGGAACTCTTCTTAGCTCTGGCTACTAGGCAGAAAAATTTCACATTCCAATCTTAATCACTTTTCCTTTTTGATACCCAAGCACTAGTACAATGGTTTTTTGTTTGTGTTTTTAATTATTCAAATAAAAGCTTGTGGGTTTTTTCCATTGTTTTTAAATTACAAAATATTTCTATTCTTCGGTCAAATACTATAATCCTTCTTCAAGACTCAGTCATGTTAACTTACATTGGTAGCTTTGGTAACTGCCTGAGTTAATGTTCAATATAGACGGCAGACGTTGGCCCCTTATTTAGTTTTGTTAACCCAAACTCTTCCTTTCCCATTCATTTATTGTTAAACAAAGTCCACATTTTGAATCTAACCACTTGACAATGTCCCTCTCAATGTTTTTAAGCAACTATTCTAGAGTTACCATAGCTGTTGTCCTCTCTAGCCAACTCTCTGTGTGGGGTCTTGTTAATGACAGGGATGAAATCTGGGGTGGGAGTTTCTACATAGCAACTGTTGATACAAAATTTAATAGTCATAAGGATCATTTCTGGAAAATAGTTATTAATTGCTCTTCCTTTTGTTGATGATCCTTCTTACTGCAGCCATTAACTAACAAATCTGCCAGGCATATCTATTTAATCACAAACACAGAAATAATGTCCTAATTATCTGGCGACTCATGAGAGCTGTGTGGGGGGGGAAAAGTTTACGCCTACAAAGAATTTTGTTCCTTTTCAATTTTCACTGTTTCAAATGGGAGGCAGAAAAAAGTAGTTTTTTTTTATTTTTATTTTTGTGTTTTGTTTTCCCCCCTCTGTTTCAAGAGTTTAGCCATAAACAGAAAACAACTTTCTCCAACATCCAGACCATGTAAACTAATGCAGATGAGACACAGGGACACAAGAGAGGTAAGGCTTGTGACAGACTGATCAGCTGTTGCCAGAGCAATGCAGGTTGCCTCAAAAAAACTATCTTGTTTATGGGAAAATAAAGTTGCAGCCACTTGGCCAAAATTACAGATGTCCATCGCCATCCCCACTGCCATTTCCATCACTGTCCCCAGTGCCATTTACAATAACGTATGTGCAATTTTCCAGGCATCGGTGGCTCTGTATAATAGGATTGGGTGAAAATCAATTTGTTGAATTGCTAGAATATTTGCCAAATTCAGCCAGCAAAATGCTACTAAATTTCAACAGGTTTATATTGGTTTCTGGATAGTCATCTGTTTGGCTCCCTTACTGCTGCTGACATTAAAGATCTGACATCTATACCTCTCCTTCCTATAGAAAAGTGAAAGAAATAAAAATCTTCCCCAGCCCCACCGCATGATTCCTTCTCAATAGCCTCAAGAGAAGGGGCTCAACACCCTGTCCCAGAAATCCAGATGAAAGAAGATCCCATCAGCAGCACCCCAGAGTTAAAAGAAAGGCACAGAAAGGGGATAAATAGGTGGATGTTCATATTCAGGGATTTCCCAAATCCTGTTAGAATGCATGATAATTATAGTGTAAATAACCTTAAGGGATTGATTTTTTTTTAAAGCGCTCCAATTTTGTGTGCAATTTTGCACCATCAATTAATGGCAAGTGCAAAAATGCAGGGACAAATGCCCCCTTGCCCATTGTACTCTCTTAATACATTATTGTGATTGTAAATCACTTTTTAAACCTCTAAATGAAAAACTTATGCCCACAAATGAATTTAGATCAAAATTTAATTCCAGGTACAAAACTGCATAGCAAAAATTGAAAACTCAGTAGAGGGGGCCCCCTTAAGAATTAATTCCCATTAGGGCTGTCGATTAATCACAGTTAATTTATGAGATTAATGCAAAAAATTAATTGTGATTAAAAACTTAATTGTGATTAATTGCACTTTGAGTCACATGGTTAAACAATAGAATGCCAATTGAAATGTAATATTTTGATGTTTTTCTATATTTTCAAATATATTGATGTCAATTACAATACAGAATACAAAGTGTACAGTGCTCACTTTATATTATTTTTATTATAAATATTTGCACAGTAAAATGATAAACAAATAAATAACAGTTTTCAGTTCATCTCATACAAGTACTGAAGTACAATTTCTTTATTGTGAAAGTGCAACTTACAAATGTAGATTTTTTTTGTTACATAATTGCACTCAAAAAACAAAACAATGTAAAACTTTAGAGCCTACAAGTCCACTCAGTCCTACTTCTTGTTCAGCCAATCACTAAGACAAACAAGTTTGTTTACATTTATGGGACATAATGCTGCCTGCTTCTTATTTACAATGTCACCTGAAAGTGAGAACAGGCATTTGGCATGGCACTTTTGTAGCCAACATTGCAAGATATTTATGTGCCAGATATGCTAAACATTCATATGCCCCTTCATGTTTCAGAAACCATTCCAGAGGACATGCTTCCATGCTGATGACACTCATTAAAAAAACAATGCAGGAATTAAACGTGTGACTGAACTCCTTGGGGGAGAACTGTATGTCTCCTGCTCTGTTTTACCTACATTCTGCCATATATTTCATGTTATAGCAATTTCATGTTATAGCAATGACCCAGCACATGTTGTTCATTTTAAGAACACTTTCATTCAAATTTGACAAAACACAAAGGTACCAATGTGAGATTCCTAAAGATAGCTATAGCACTTGATCCAAGGTTTAGGAATCTGAAGTTTCTTCCAAAATCTGAGAGGGATAAGGTGTGGAGCATGCTTTAAGAAGTCTTAAAAGAGCAACACTCTGATGTGGAAACTACAGAACTGAACCACCAAAAAGAAAGATGCTGGTTGCTCTGACTCAGATGATTAAAATGAAATTAGTCGGTCCACACTGCTTTGGATCATTATCGAGCAGAACCTGTCATTGTCATGGACACATATCCTCTGGAAGGGCGGTTGAAGCATGAAGGGACATAAGAATCTTTAGCGCACCTGGCATGTAAATATCTTGCAACGCCAGCTACAACAGTGCCATGCAAACAACTGTTGTCACTTTCAGGTGTTATTGTAAACAAGAAGCGGGCAGCATTATCTCCTGCAAATGTAAATAAACTTGTTTGTCTGAGCGATTGGCTGAACAAGAAGTAGGACAGAGTGGAGTTGTAGGCGCTAAAGTTTTACATTGTTTTATTTTTGAGTGTAGTTATTTTTTGTACATAATTCTACATTTGTAAATTCAACTTTCATGATAAAGAGATTGTATTACAGTACTTGTATGAGGAGAATTGAAAAATACTATTTCTTTTGTTTTTTACTGTGCAAATATTTGTAATCCAAAATAATATAAAGTGAGCACTGTACACTTTGTATTGTGTGTGGTAATTGAAATCAATACATTTGAAAACGTAGAAAACATCAACAAATATTTAAATAAATGGTATTCTATTATTTTTTAACAGTGCTATTAATCGCACGATTAACCATGATTAATTTTTTTAACCACACGATTAATCAAAATTTATTTTTTTAATCGCTTTACAGCCCTAATTCCATATATCCAAACTGTGACACTATAAGAATGTTGCAAATCTAGACACAGATTCCATGCCCAAGCATTATACTATATAACGTAGAATATAATATTGCTACACTAAGCTATTTTCCCTCAAAACCAATAATTTGATGGACTTCATGTACTTTGAAAACTGTATGGCTGATATACACTGCACAGTTCAGAACATGGGACAACTCTCCATGTTGTTTCTGAGACACATTGAAAGGGTGGGGATGCAGTTACTGCAACTGAGCCAGAACCTCAACTGGTGTAAGTCAGCATAGCTCAGGGATCTGGCCCTAAAATCATTTGACATTCATTAGGACTTAGCTAAATAAATAAATAAAAAATAAAGATGCTCAAATAATTTGCTTTTATGTGCAACTGGAAAACTATGATATCAGATGTTTAAAATGCATGTTCTAGATGTGCTATCATGCATGGCTCATCCTCTTATTGCTAATTTATTCAGTGTTGCCTCAGTAATTATGCTGAATAATTACCCAGTGAATTGAAATTCAACATTACAAGTGCAACCTTTCTTAGTGATCTACCGTTTCTGATCTTATCAATGAAACAGTGTAATACTGTAATGTGCTGCTTTTCATACATCTCATATAGAAACACTATTTACCCGAATTAAACAAAATGATTCAGGAGAAAAATCTCTCTAGCAATTATAACCACCATCTGCAGTATTTGCAGAAGGACTATTTTTTAGAAAGTAATTATTTAAAATTGGGCAGAACTCTAAAAATGAATGTCGGAAGACACAATCATTGTGCTAATTAGGCACACTAGAACAAAATGCAAGGAATTGTAAAACTAGACTAAACCTGTGCACACGTGTTTGTGTATATATATTTTACATACACAAAAACTACATTAAAAGAACATTATTATGGTTACAAAATCAAGCGTTCAAAAGTTAGGAAATGCCAGTATTAAGGTTGCCTGGGCAACCCTAATTTGCCCAACTAACGTGTTTGTATTATGATACAGTCTTTAATTTCACCACATGCTTTTTCCTCAGGACACCTCTGCCTCATTCAGTGCCCCGAATGGACAGTGCTCACTTAATGAACAGCTGTTTAATATTATGTTTTTTCCTCGTTACTCAAAGTGTGTCCCTGGGCCTTATTTACCGCACACTAACCAAACCCTGCTCTCAAAACAGAATTATTAGTTTCCTCCAGGGCTTTTCTGTGGCACTAATCAGTATAGTAAGTGAGTGCTTCACAAATATTAAATTAATGCCCAACACCCCTCTGAGATGGGCGAGTATTATCCCTAATTTACAGACAGGGAGCTGAAGAACAGGGAGGTGAAAGTCAAAAGTATCCATTCATTTAGGATGCCCAATCTAAGATGCCAAGGACCTGATTTTTCAGAGTATTTAGTGTTATGTAGCAATTAATATGTTTAAAGCACGGCTCCTATTGACTTCAGTTGCAGCTGAGAGTACTCAGCGTTTCTGCAAATCAGACAGCAGGGCATCAAATTGGGCATCCTGAAAGCGAGGAACACACAATTTGTGACCACCTGTGAAAAAAATGGTTTAAATGACTTGATTAACTTCACACAGGAACTCTGTGGCACAAGCAGTGATAGAGTCCAGTTCTCTAGAGCAACACTCAACTGCCTGAACTGTGAGATCCTCCTTTATTTCCTGCAACTCCCTGCCTCATACACATCTTCCAACTTCTGCAACGAATGAGGCAGGGGTTCTACAGACAACAGCATCTTTCACTAGTCAATCCTGATTCATCCCCAGAGCAGATCCAAAAAACCCTCTCAAACCTTATCAAAACAAACCTTACCCTGCACACACAACTGTCCCTGTGGGGAGCAGATGAGAGAGAGAAAACAAAGCACCTATCATAGATGTTTGTCATGTCATTTAATGCACTACCGAAAGGTGCTCAGATGCTACAGTGATGAAGGCAGTATACATACATACAGAGATTAGAATAGAATGTGGTACCTTAATTTAAGGTCCACACATACATCATGTTGGTTTTCTAACCATATAAGAATAAAAGAGCTCAAGCTTAAAGTACTGAAAACAATGGGATTTTTTTTGTAGGCACTGTGGAAAAAGTGGTATTTCAGGAGACTTAAATGAGGAGAGGCAGAGGTAATAATATTATTAAACATATAACAACGTCCTAAAACAAAGAAAGGGAGAAATGTTAAGCTTTCTGTAAAGATACCAATAAAGTTAAAATTCTAACTTTTTCAAAGTCTCATTGTTTCACAAGTTCAACCAAGAATGAAGCACACATAAAGTCTGGAGAAAACAACATCATAATAAAAATCTAAGAGCATTTTCAAGCTTAGCCTTTAAGATAGAGTCCGGAACAAAAGGTCAGAAAGCGTAATGAAGATTACATAACGCATTCCCAATAGGATTGTTCAAATGTTCATATGTGAATGAACTTTGAAAAACTGGACCAAAGGTTATAATTGTTTTTAGTGACAGTGGATCCTTTTAATAACTCCTAGTAAACAAAAGCAGGATGTTTGCCAGACAAATTTTATTAATTTCTACAGAATTGGGCCCTGAAGGGAACATTTCCTCAGAGTGCATGAGAGTCCAAAAAGGCCATTACAGTCTATTACATACACACATTTGAAAAAATTGTTAATGGAAAGGCATGTTTAGGGACTGAAGAATAATTCTCACTGTTAATCATGAGGGCTGCATTGCATTATGCCAGTACTGCTATACTCAGATAGGCAATTTTTAAAAACACTTCTTATTTATGCAATAGAGTGTAATGATTCCAAAAAAGCCATTATAATCCAACATGCTATATGTGATTAGAATATTTTAAAAATGTTGAATTCTTACCTGCGAGAGCTCTATAGACCTTTCAAACAACATTATAATATATTCTATAGTGTCTAAGACTTTTCAGTATTTAAACACTTTATAGAATGTGTCTTTATAAGTAAGGTAAAAGTAAACCATTGAGAAGAAGTTACTGTACATAAATAGTAAGCATCTTAGGGTATGTCTACACTACAGGATTAATCCGAATTTAGATAATTCGAATTTGGGAAACAGGTTGTATAAATTCGATTGTGCGCGGCCACACTAAGCACCTTAATTCGGTTTTAAACCACATTAATTCGGTGGTGTGCGGCCACACTACCCCATTAACTTAAACACAGTAATTCGGTGGTGTGCGTCCACACTAACCCTAATTCGAATTAACAAAATCGATTTAGGCTCTACTCCGTTCGTCGAGGTGGAGTACAGAAATCGATTTAAAGGGCCCTTTAATTCGAATTAACTGGCTCTGTAGTGTGGACGGGTGAAGGGTTAATTCGGATTAAGGCAGCTAAATCCGAATTAAAGTCCTAGTGTAGACCAGGCCTTGCAAAGCTAAATGTCTTAAAGGGACAGTGTCAACTGGAGTTATTCAGTTAATTTTAAAAAGTAGTTTCAAGCAGGCCCAGACTGAGACATAGAGAACATCTACACTTGCAAGTGTATACAGCTACAAGTGTGGTTTTGGGCCGTGCCATAACCCCCCTTACTGTCCACATCTGAAGCCCTGAAGCACATTCCTGAAGGACAGTGCAGGTATGTACATGTCTCTGCTGTGGCATGGCCCCATACCCGTTCTACAGTGCAGTATGAAGGGGGGCAAAGAGGGCATACCAGGTCACCAGTATTGATAGTCCTCCAGGGCCATTCCCACAATGCATCAATCCTTTTGCTGCCTGATCCTTACCCAAAGGTACTGAAGTCCCGTTAGCCAGCAGTACTAATGACCTGTGCTAAGTACTTCAGAACAGTTTTCTGCTGAAATCTATTGATCAGTACAGGTGATCATGGATCAGGTTCCAAGGGCAGACGCCTGGTCTCTGGAGCACACCTGGGTACTGATCAGTGTTTGCTCAGAGTACACCTTCCTCCGCAACTTCGCCCGAGTCGGCTGGAACATTCATCTGTACCAGGAGATTTCATGGCAGCTGGAGGAGGCTGTCATTCACCGGACTCTGTCCCAGCGCCGGGAACACATGAAGCACCTGAGGCTCCTGAAGGACTCAAACAATCGCTCTGGGAGGGGACCTAGCTCATGCCCCAGCTATGATGAGTTGGACTGGTGCTTTCCAGGGCTCTGGGCACAGAGCCCAAGGTCACTCACAATCCCCTCCTCAACCCCACACCTGTTTCATCATACAATGGGATGCCGATGAGGGGCAAGACGAGGAGGCAGCGGGGACCTCTGAGGAAGCCCTGAGAGGAGAATGTGATTCTTCTCCTATAGCCCAGCAGACCCCCTTGAGGAGCCTGAGGAGACCCTGAGCTGCAGCAGAAACCAGAACCTGAGGCTGGTAAATCACAATACAGCCCCACACAACCTGGAAATATCCCTTGTTGCTCCAGTAATACATGCCTGAAGCTGCCCCCCCACACACACACACCTTACCTCAGTCCATCCTGACATGGTCCCTGAGCAAGACAGAGTTGCAAATAAAAGGTTTTATTGAAATCTCAAGAACCACTGTAAAACATTTATCATCAACTGTAGCAAATTATTAACAAGCAGTCCCTGTGGTCCTGGTTGTCTGTGAATTTTTCAGCCAGCACTCTGAATGGCGATAGTCCCTAGGCAGAACCTGCTGGGGCAGAAGTGATGAGGGAGAATGTGGGTTCTGAAAGGGTCCAGGTGGGGAAAGAACAGTTTTATGATACTTATGGCTGCTCAAAGACCAACAACCACTCCTCTCCCTCCCCACCTATTTCCTTCACCTTGTGAACGGGAGCCAGGGGAGTGGGAGGGAGGGACTGGTGGCTCAGGTGTCAGTCTAGAAAGGGAAAGAAAACTATTTACTTGTCCAAAGAAAGTCAGAGCAGTCTGTTAACCCTGTGACTATTTCAAATGTTTTGTATCATTCCCAGTCCCTGGTGTCTGTCCTCTCCCCACACTGAACAGCTCTGCAGAAGCCAGGAGAAGTAGGTGTGGGTGAAGCATCCACTCCAGGGATTGCACAAACACAATTCCATGTCCTTCACCAGTGGAGAGGTGATTGGCTTGCAGTGTTAACCAAAACTTCAGTGAAGAAGATACATCTGTTTCCATGTCCCTTTCAATACTGTTCAGGGGACATGGGCCGGACCTAGGAGGTAGGTGGATGTTTTCTGTGGTTATCTGTTCCTCTTCCATGGCAATTCTGTCTGCTAGCATAGAATACAGTCAATTTCCTCTCAAATTGCCACCCAGTCCTGTAAGCCTAATTCTGCAAACTTTTGGCATAGCAGAAATTTAAGCTGGTTTCCTGAGGTTTAAAAGCAGGGCAAATGTGCTGGGCTCAATTTCGTAGTTCACCAAACCCCTCCACTCAGCAATATATAGAGGGGTCACCATGATCAGAAATGTCCCTCTAGCATAGGTGGCTGAGTGTCCTCCACAGTCAGGGCCGGCTCTAGGTTTTTTGCCGCCCCAACCAAAAAAAACAAACAAACAAACAAACAACCTCGGAGAACACCTGGAATGCGCTCCTGAAATTGTGCCGCCACCCAAGCACATGCTTGGTTTGCTGGTGCCTAGAGCCGGTCCTGTCCACAGTATTGGAAAGCCACCTCTCTTTTCAATTCCGGTACCTTCAAATAACTATGTTCTCCAGCCTTTAAAGAACACAAAGGTGACATGGTAACATCGCCCTGAAGGAACCAAACCCCACCCCAAGCAGTCCATCCATGCATTGTAAACATTACAACATTTTAATAAAAGTCCTGCAGGCATCTTACCATTTTTAACCTCTGCTCCTTCCTCATGTGCTGCAAAAGTAGTCTGAAGGATGGCGGCTGTAACAGCTGCATTCCCGGGATTCTAAAAAGCATCACTATTGTGGCTTTTGGAAACAGAGTTGTGTTACATGTGGGGATTTAGGATATTTTGTTTGTCTTGGCAGGACATTCCAATGCCAAGAGGGAACCTATTCTGCCAGGAGGGCAGGAACAGCACTGCAGGGAGAGCAGAGGAAGCTGCCGAAGGACTCTGCAGGATCTACTTGTTGGCATAGACAGAAGGAGTCAGGAGCAGTTGGACTTTCTTAGGGCAAGGGAGGATCAGGCTCTTAGACAAGATGAGGCATTTGACAAATGAAGAGACAGCACAGGCAATGGGACTGTGCAAAGAGGGAACAGGACTATGCGCTCATGTAGTCCCTAATTCAATTGGTGACAGAATGTTTTCAGGGCCCGCCCACTACCCTTGCCACTGCTCCTTTCCCAGAACAGGCTCCTCCTCCTGCTCCCCCTTCTTCTCATCCTCCAGCTGATACCCAGGCTGCTGCCTAGGCAGCATCTCCCCCCACCACCCTTCATCAGGGAACAAAATGCTGGATGCCCAGCACAACATACTCTGCTTGCACCCAAAATCCCTCACATGGGAACCACTAGAGCATGGAGGAGGGGAATGACAAGCCCCATTCTGTCGCTGTGGCTTAGTCCCCAAACCCCACACAGGAGATGTCCACATTTGTCACTATCCACGATATTCTGCGGATGTTCCCCCCTTCTCAGGGCGAGGACAAGGGCATGGAGACACCTCGACAGAATTGGTTGCCCATTTCTGCGAGAATATGGCTTTTGGGCGGGGGGGTTCATTTGTTCCTGTTACAAACCGTTTTAGCTCTATGTCCCAGGTATATGTGTAAATAAAAGTTACTGTTCACTTCACTTGTGTGTGCACCTTGTTTTCCCGAGTATGAATAATGCAATAATCCCCAGAGGTTTGGGATGAGGTAGCAGTATTCACAGCACAAGACTGCGAAATCTGAAAATCTGGTTCCATGGACATGCTAACAATTCTGTACCTTCCACAACCCCTTCCCCTTACCCCCAGCTGTGAATTGGCTAATGTTTAAAAGAAAAGGAGGGTGGGCGGGGAGCTCATAATAATGATGTATGCTGTGAAATAACTGTTGCTTGTCCAAAGCACCACAATGAAAACCGGAGGACAAGTTAACTGAAACATCTTTATGTGTCTGTTGATAATCAAGTGAGAATACAGACAAAGGAAAAAAAGTAACAGTGAAGGTACCTAACAGCCAAGTGCTTTAATGACTCCCTACCCCACCAAACAGTTCCCACTTGCAGTCATGTGAGTTGTCATGCTGTGGGAGCAATCCAACATAGCACCTGATAAGAGCTTTGAGCTATAGTGGCAGACAGAAGACGTGTAAGGAAGGAATGTGTTAATTCCCTACCAAAACCTTTCAGAACTTTTTAAAAGTACTGTGAAAATGCTTAAGGGCTCCCCATAAAACGACCCGAAACACAACAGTGAACATGAAAGAAAACCATTGCTGAAGGATGATATTAAAGTGTGTTAAAAGTCCCCATAGCACAAAACCACAGCCAAAGCTGTTAAGATTCAGGGTCCTCCCCAATAGTCTGATTTCAGTTAGTACATCAGCTGCAGGGGATCAAAACCCACCCCAAGGTATCTCACAACAGAAGGCAATGCTCTACTGAGCTTGTCAAGCAGCACCACAGTGTCACAATAATGTACCTTGGCACAGTCCCAGGTAAGCTTCTGGCTCCCCACTGGTCCATTAAGTGCGAGCTCACATCATCACAAATTTCTCTGGTTTCCTGGGAACCAGAAGCAGTGTGCATGCGGGTGAGTTCAGGTTGCCTGTACTGAATTTGAAAAGCAATTGTGTCCTGTGCCCACTCCTCGTGGAAGTATTCCCCTTTAGCCTCACATACGTTATGCAAAGCACAGCATACCACAATAATCCAAACAGTACTGGACACACTGGCATCCCAGTGGGTCCAGAGGCATCACCAATGGTAGTTTGTGCTGCAGCTACTCAGTCTGCAGTACAAATCCCTTGTTCTTGGGTCAGCAATGTTGGGGTGCAGCTTCACGAGCCATGGTAGCACCAGGTATTTGGGGTCCCCCAAAACAAATGTTGGCACGGAAACACCATACATAGTTACGCCTTTTCGGGGGAATAAAGTCCCTTCTTTCCCCCTACGGTACAACCCCGATCTCCTGAGCACTCTGGCATCATGGATCTTTCATGCATGTCCATTGTTCGTGTTCATGAACCGACGACCCCTGTGGTTCACTAAGCCTTGGAGAACCAGTGGATAGTAACCTTTGTGCTTCATGTAGTCATTGGCCCCTTTTAGTGGGCAAAATACAGGGATGTGTGTTCCATCAATGGCCCCCACACTATTCAGAAAAACCTATCCTCTGAAATCCCGCTATAATTTCAGGGACTTTGGTTTATGGCCACCACTAGCGGGCAGATAACAGTATTGAGAGCCTGGCAAACCTGTACAACCACTACCCTAACAGCTGACTTCTCAACCTTGGACTGGTTGGCAACAGACCAGTAGCTGTCAGGTGTTGCCAGATTCCAAAGGGCAAAAGCCATCTGCTTCTGCACTGATATAGGTTTCCAAAATCAAGTGATCTGGTGCTGGAGGGTTAGTGCAAGCTCCTTGCACAACTCAATGAAGGTCTGCTTCCTCATTCTGAAGTTCTTCAGCCTTCATCATCATCCCAGGTTTCGAATATGATGTGGTCCCACCACATCGTGCTGGATCTCTGTGACCAGAAATAGTGGTCAATCCATGTGTGTACCATGGCAATTCTGGCATTCAAAACATCTGTTGCACGGGACCTGACTGGATTGTCATTCCTCCTTTGGGTCAGTAGTCTTCACCCTCTGAGAACTCTCCGAACCAATTCTGTCCAGTATGTGATACTGCTGTGCATAAACATTTGTCCCAAGAGCAGGAGCAGAAGCAGGAACGCATCTTCTTGGACTTGCTCCATTTCCCCAACGCTGTTTGGCAGAAGGGAGAGATGAGCAGGAGCAGCTATCATCAAATGCCTGAAGGCAGCAACATGCAGCAAAGCATTTCTTACAGCATCTGCTCTGGCACACAGGACTTTGGAATGCTGCCCCTGAAATTTTAGTGTTAATGTCACATACCAAAAAGGGGCAGTGTGGATATGGGTATATGCCTGTGTACAGCATGTACCCTTGCCGAGCACAGTATATGTGGACACTCAGCATGGGTACGTGGTATACACTCTAGCAGTACGCACATATGTAACTGTTTACAGTCACAAGTGTAGAAACAGCAATAGGCACTATAGGACCTGACTCCTGGAGTCACTAAGTTGTCAGAATCTCAGCTTTAATTTAATTTATGTTTCTAGTGCTTATGGTTGTGAAGAACACCTTGAACACATGACCTTAGTGTAACAATGCAGTGGTGTTTGCCTGATTCTGCAGACAGCTTGAAACAATAGTTTCTGAAAGGTGGCAACTGACCCATTCATCCCAGCCATTGTCTAGTCTAGGATAAAAGGGACTCTTTTTAAAAGGGTTAGCTAACATGTTCCATCTCACACATTTTAAAACCTTAGCATAGACAGGACAAGCTGTATTTTAACATGTTAGCTGGTCGAGCATCCAATAATTAAAATGAAGGGTCTGGGACCACATGCTTGGCAGGTATTAAAGTCCCTTTCTTTCACCAGAGTGACATAAAGTGAACCTAAAACATTCCTGATGAGCACCTGAGAATTTCCTCTCTGTCTGGCTTGAAAACTTGTCTCTCTCACAAACAGAAGTTGGTCTAATAAAAGATATTACCTCACCCACCTTGTCTCCCTAATGTCCTGGGACCAACATGGCTACACTATGCTGCATACTTGTGGGCACACCAAATGGCATAAAGCTGGTGCAGCCAACTTCATGCCCTCCACCACTCACCCACTTCTGGTCCCCAGAGTGATGAGTGCAGAGCTGGTCTGCAATGCACTCTGGTAATCATGGACTGGCAGAATGTTCCCTAGAAAACTATTCCAGCTGGGGTAAGTAAGTTGCGTTGGGGACTGATTAGCCAACACCCATCCCTATGATCAGCGTAGTCAGAAAACTGGTTTAATTCTGCCTTGGATTTTTGAATGCACATCAATCTAGCCTCAAAGTCTGGGGGAAGCAATTAACTGCGGGTAGAAATGAGAATATTTACATGCAGATTTTCTCTGATGGGCTCAGAGAAACCATATAAAATTTTACCGCTCTCTCTTCTGAAAAAATGAGCTACAATTGCTTCTGCTGACCTATCTGCTGACCTAACCACATGGGTTAGGCTTGGACAATTTTGGAAACAGAACCACGTGACCAATCCCAATAAACCTATGTCAAAACATGAAATTAAAAATAAATTTCCCCAAAAATGTCCTCAATGAATGACAGTGAAACAACAACATCAACAAGATTGTGTGTCTAACTTCAATGTTTTTCACTGAGGCAAAAAAGTCTAAATAATGTATGTTTGCAGATGCATCTGAGAAAACTCAAATAAAAGCTTGACTCTGAGTACTTTTGAGTTTCAGGTTGAACATTTTATGCAGCTGATGTCACAGCTTTAACTATGAACTTCAGAATTGCTATCACAGCTCTATTACAACATCATCACTGAGCTTTAAGGAGAAGGTTTAGTTCTGCAGGACTGGTAACAGTCTGGCCCAGAGTAGAAGCCATTAATTTTCATGCTTTCTCAGTGGTGTCATCAGAGGAGAGTCTTGCCTGAATTGCTGATCCAGAAGAGTAATCCATGGGAAATAGCTTGGGAGATGAGCTTTCACTTAGGGTAATGTCCAGACTTAGGGTGACCAGACAGCAAGTGTGAAAAATCGGGACGGGGGTAGAGGGTAATAGGAGCCTATATAAGAAACAGTCCCAAAAATCGGGATCGTCCCTATAACATCTGGTCACCCTATCCATACTGCAGCCTGGAGCACATTTCCCAGTGCTGGTAGGCAGGCATGCACTAGCTCCATTTCAGCTAGCATGCTAAATATAACAATGTAGCCTGAGTAACATGGGCAGCAGCTCAGGCTAGCTGCCTGAGTATGCACCAAGGGGTCCGTGTGGGTTTGTACTGAGGTGGCTAGCCCAAGCAGCTCCCATACTCCCACAGCTACACTGCTATTTTTAGCACGCTAGCTTGAAGACAGCTAGTGTCTGTCTGTCTACCCACACTGGAAAGCACACTCCCAGCTGCAGGGTAGACATACACTAAATTGTAGCCATGTTGGTCCCAGGATATTTGAGAGACAAGGTGGGTGAGGTAATATGTTTTATTGGACCAACTTCACTCACAATGAACTCTCACAGGGATATGATAAAAAGACAAAAACACCACATCACCTGTGGGTGAACACTTTTCACAAAGCAATCACTCTATATCTGACCTATCAGGCCTCATCCTCAAAGGAAACCTGCACAACACTTTCAAAGGATGAGCCTGGGAGCATAAATTCATAACTCTGCTAGCCACTAAAAATCATGGACTGAACAGGGACACTGGATTTATGGCTTATTACAACAATCTGTAATTCACTACCAACCATCCCTAGTACTCCCCGCCCCCTTCCTATCTTCTCTATGACTCCAAGGGTATTAACAGGCCACTTCACCTTGAATGATCCCTTGAAATATGTGTTAACTACTTATGCTAAACAATCAAGTTTCCCAGACCTAAAAAAATGCTCTGTGTAAGGCCTTGTCTACACTACACAGTTTTGTCGACAAAACACTGGAGGTGTACACACTGAAATGCTCCCCCTGCCAATGTAATGCCCCTGTTATGCCAACAAAATAAAACGACCTCGATGAGGCACAGAGCTTTTTGCGGCAAAGTTAGATCAACACTGTGCTTGCTTATGTTGCCATAAATGGCCTCCAGGAGGTGTCCCACAATGCCCATCCTGACTGCTCTGGTCAGCAGTTCAAACTCCGCTGCTCTGCACCCAGGTACACAGGCATCCGCCCCTCTCCCTTTAAAGGACCAGGAATTTTTGAAATTCTACTTCCTGTTTGCTCAGCGTGGAGAGCTCACATTGCACCTTCCCAGTTGACCATGGAAGCTCTATGCAGTAAACGCTGTCTGCCACTTCTACAAG
Source organism: Terrapene triunguis (assembly GCF_002925995.2). Classification (NCBI taxonomy): domain Eukaryota; kingdom Metazoa; phylum Chordata; order Testudines; family Emydidae; genus Terrapene; species Terrapene triunguis. The sequence continues at coordinate 8,952,411 of NW_020664435.1, read as the reverse complement.
GAGCTAGATGCCATCCTCAGCAGTGACCCCACCTCCACCGCCAAGAGCCCTGTGGATACTTTGTAAGGGCTGGAGACAGCGGACTAAACCCCGAAGACAAAATGATGATAAGAAAGTGGAGTTGAAAGATGAGGTATGATAGGCAACGGGGTCATCCGGTACCGTGGTTAGCAAGGACCTTTTCTTGACCCCGGAGGATTCAAGCCAATCCCAGCACTCCAGCTCTGGTGCACAGGATGCAGGAGGGAGGAGCTCTGGTAAGTGATCATTTTGATTCGATACTGTTCGGTTACATGAGCTAGGGCTGTCCTTTGTTTTGTTTTATGTAGAAGTTGATTAAGGGATAGAAATGAACAAAACTAGCAATGTTTGCATCTGATTCCAATTTCCCTATGCAGCTTCACAGTGGAGACCCTGTGGAATAATGTGTTAATGCACAGAGATTTCATGGAAATCCTCCAGAGAGATCTCTAGGAAACTTTCGCCAATCCTCTACCAAAGGTTCCTTAGCAGAACTGCTTTGTTTATTCCTCCACTGTAGGACACTTTCTCATGCCAATTGGCAATCACTTGTGCAGGGACCAAAGCACCACACAGCAGGCAAGCAGCATAGGGACCCGGTCTGAAGGTCCCTTCCAACCCTGATATTCTATGATGCCGCATGCATGTAGGAGATATTGGCTTCAATGACCCCCAACTGTGGAAAATGGTGTCAGAATTTACAATAGTGTCCTTAGTCCAGGGGTGGGAAAACTTTTTGGCCCAAAGGCCACATCTAGGTATGGAAATTTTATGGCAGGCCATGAATGCTCATGAAAATGGGGGTTGGGGTGCGGGAGGGGGTGAGGGCTCTGGCTGGGGGTGTGGGCTCTGGGTTAGGGCCAGAAATGAGGAGTTCAGGGTACGGGAGGGGGCTCTGGGCTGGGGTAGGAGGTTGGGGTGTGAGGGGAGGGGGCAGGGCTCTGGCTGGGAGTGCAGGGTCTGGGGTGGGGCTGGGGATAAGGGGGTGGGGGTGCAGGAGGTTGCTCCAGGCTGGGACTGAGGGGTTTGGAGAGCGGGAGGGGGATCAGGGCTGGGGCAGGGGGTTGGGGCACGGGACGAGGTCAGGGGTGCAGGCTCTGTGCGGCGCTTACCCCAAGCAGCTGCCAGAAGCAGCAGCATGTCCCCCCCTTTGGCTAGTACGCAGAGGCACAGCCAAGTGGCTCTGCACGCTGCCCTGTCCGCAGGCACCGCCCCTGCAGCTCCCATTGGCTGTGGTTCCCGGCCAATGAGAGCTGCGGGGGCAGCATTTGGGGTGGGGGTTGCGTGCAGAGCCCCCTGGCTGCCCCTACATATAGAGCTGGAGGAGGGACATGCTGCGGCTTTTGGGAGTCGAGTGGGGGAAGCCCCCACCCCGGTCCCTGGCTGGAGTGTGGCAAGCCCACCCCTGCCCTAGTCCTTGCAGTAATTCCCTTAAAAAACCACCAAGATACTTTGCCTCATCTTGGACCTTCCGCCACCTCCCCTAGCCCAGGCCGAACTCACCATGTTTAGGGCGCTCATTGAGTTGTGTGCTTGCCCAGGGAGAGTGAGAAAGAAGTGTATTTAACGGTTATGAGTCAAGTATGTGAGTGCACTCACAATACTTTCTCTTTATATGGTTTCTTGTATTTCTACAGATGTGGCCTTGAAGGGAACCCCTTATACACTGGCAAAGTGCCTCCATCAGATAAGGAGGCGACCAAGGAGTAAGGAGGACATTTTTAGGGAGGTGCTCCAATAGTCTGACATGATCACAGAGCATAGCAAGAGACAATTAATGAAAAAATAACAATACATAGCCAGGAGAGGAAGCAGGGCCAGGAGCACATTTTAGCGGGCCAGGAGCGGATGATAAAACTGATGGAGAACCAAACAGAGATGCGGAAGTGCCTGACTGCGCTGCAGGCAGAACACATGCGTGCTTGCCTCCCCCTGCAGCTCATACAGAACTGCTTGCCATGCCCGCCCCAAACTCCCCACGCACATATTCCTTGCATGTCCCCAGCCTGTCGCAGTAACCCTTTCATTCCATGCCTTTGGACAGGTTCCCTGACAGCTGGACTTACACACAACTATGAGAGCCTCCATTAAGAGAGTGCTCCTCAGTGTTCTGTCCCTTGCAACACATCAAATTCTGTGGTTTAGTTATTGCTGTTTAAGAAAAATGTACTCATAGAAAGAAAATGAATTTTTATTTTTCTCCTATACACAGTGGTTGCTGCTGGAATTCATACACTGTGGCAACTGGCACATTTGCAGACTACAAATCACGCACCGGAAGCAATTATCACAAGGGGCATTCCAAGTGGCTAGTAAACAAAGCCTGCCTGAAGGCATTACCGAAAAACACATTACTGGGGCTCATTGTCAAAATTCTGCTTCAAAGCCTCTCTGATTCAAATATCCCCCCATTATGCTCCTCTAATAGCTCTGATATCTGGCTGTTCTAAACCAGCTGCCAGACAATCTGCCTCAATGCACCATCCCTGGGGAAATTTTTCCCACTTACATTCACAAATATTATGCAAAGTACAGCAGGCTGCTATGACCATGGGATTATTTTCCACATTGAGGCCGTATAGGCAGCGCCAGCGAGCCTTTAATCTGCCAAATGCACATTCAACAGTCATTCTGCAACTGCTCAGCCTGTTGCTGCTATCAAGGTTTCCTGGTGTAAGGCTTCATGAGCTGTGGCAGTAAGTGGTAGGCTGGGTCTCCCAGGATCACTATGGGCATTTCAACATCCTCCATTGGAATCTTCTGGTCTGGAAAGAAAGTCCCTACTTGCATCTTCTTGACCACCCTGCACTGATGTCAATGAAATGACCCCAGTGATCCACAAGCACCTGCAATACCACAGAGAAGTAGCCCTTTCCATTGATGTAATCTGTTGCATGATGGTATGGGGCCAAAATTGGGATATGCGCAGTTAGGGAATACCATTGCCGCAAAGCCATCCACTATTTCACACACATTTCCCAGAGTAACAGTCCTTCATAGCAGGGTGAGATTAATGACTCTGCCCACTTGTGTGAACACAACCCACACGGTGGACTTTCCAACTGCAAACTGATTCTCAACTGACCAGTAGCAGTCTGTAGTTGCCAGCTTTCAACAGTGATCACTGCGTGCCTCTCCACCGAGAGGCCAGCTCTCATTTTGGTGTCCTTGCGCTGCAGGGAAGGGGCGAGTTTTGCACATAGTTTCAGGAAGGTGCTACCACAATGCACTGCACTGCTCTTTGTGGCGTTGCAAGAGCTGCTAATGTGGCCATGCCAGTGCACTTGCAGTTGACAGTGTAAACGCACAGCCGCGTTTTCTCTGCTGCGGTCTCCGAAGGCTGGTTTAACTCCCAGCGCTCTACATCTGCAAGTGTAGCCATGCCCTTGTTTACATTTGCAGGAGACAATGCTGCCCACGTCTTATTTATAATGTCACCTGAAAGTGAGAACAAGCAGTCTTATGGCACTGTTGTAGCCGGTGTCACAAGATATTTACGGGCCAGATGCACTAAAGATTCTTATGTCTCTTCATGCTTCAACTACCATTCCAGAGGACATGCATCCATGCTGATGACGGGTTCTGCTCGATAACAATACAAAGCAGTGCAGAACGACACATGTTCATTTTCATTATCTGAGCCAGATGCCACCAGCAGAAGGTTGATTTTCTTTTTTGGTGGTTCGGGTTCTGTAGTTTCCGCATCGGAGTGTTGCTCTTTTAAGACTTCTGAAAGCATGCTCCACACCTCGTCCCTCTCAGATTTTGAAAGGCAGTTCAGATTCTTGAACCTTGGACCGAGTGCTGTAGCTATCTTTAGAAATCTCACACTGGTACCTTCTTTGTGTTTTGTCAAATCTGCAGTGAAAGTGTTCTTAAAACGAACAACATGTGCTGGGTCATCATCCGAGACTGCTATAACATGAAATATATGGCAGAAAGCGGGTAAAACCATGGAGCAGGAGACATACAATTCTCCTCCAAGGAGTTCAGTCACAAACTTAATTACCGCATTTTTTTTTAGCGAGTGTCATCAGCATGGAAGCATGACCTCTGGAATGGTGGCCGAAGCATGAAGGGACATACAAATGTTTAGCATACCTGGCACGTAAATACCTTGCAATGCCGGCTACAAAAATGCCATGCGAACGCCTGTTCTCACTTTCTGGTGACATTGTAAATAAGAAGTGGGAGCATTATCTCCTGTAAATGTAAACAAACTTGTTTGTCTTAGCGACTGACTGAACAAGAAGTAGGACTGCGTGGACTTGTAGGCTCCAAAGTTTTGCATTGTTTTGTTTTTGAGTGCAGTTATGTAACAAACAAAAAAAATCTATCTTTGTAAGTTGCACTTTCACGATAAAGAGATTGCACTACAGTACTTGTATGAGGTGAATTAAAAATACTGTTTCTTTTGTTTACCATTTTTACAGTGCAAATATTTGTAATAAAAATAATATAAAGTGAGCAGTGTACACTTTGTATTCTGTGGTGTAATTGAAATAAATATATTTGAAAATGTAGAAAAACATCCAAAATATTTAATAAATTTCAATTGGTATTCTATTATTAACAGTGCGATTAATCACGATTAATTGTTTTAATCACAATTAATTTTTTGAGTTAATCACCTGAGTTAACTGCGATTAATCCACAGCCCTAGTTTTTTTCCATGGGACACAGCATGGCAGGTATCAAATTGCTGTTCAGATTTGCAGCTCATGAAATACTGCGTGATCAGCCACATTGTGTTCATAACACTTATCACAAGACTAGAGAGCAGTGCAGGATCCATGCTCTCAGGCAGAGATGGCGGGTGCACAGTTTACAGGAGCTATTGAAAAACAGTGCGAAATGTAGTCATAAGCCCATGGAATGATCGGACCGAAAAAAACTGTATCATGGGATGGTGAGCCCGTACCGAGGGTGCACTGCAGTCTATTTCCCATTCCCACAACTCCTAGTGGCAGAAAGTGATGAGCTGCACAGTGGGATAGCTACCCACAGTGCACTACTCTCTCTCTCTTTCTCGCTTCTAGAGCACCACCTGTGGATGCGCTCCGCCGACACAAGGAGCATTGTGTGAACATGCATAAGAAATGTAATTATAGCAGTTTATGATCATCGGTGTAACTTCTGTTGACTCAATTCTGTAGTGCAGACATAGCCTAAGCTTGAAAGCTTGTCTCTTTCACTAACAGAAGTTGGTCCAATACAAGATATTACCTCCCCCATCTTGTCTCTCGAATACCCTAGGATAGACACAAGAGAAGAGGACGAAGTGTGAAAACCATAATAAGGCCCTCATAGGTACACTATGGTAGCTTGTGAAGCAGAGAAATGAAAATAGACCTTTGTGCAGGTATTGCCTGAACAGTATCAGGATTTCCTTGGTGCTAAATTAGGTGAGATATAAGAGAGAGAGATACAACCAGAGGGTCTGATTCTTTGTTGGCCTGCACTTTCTATAGTCATTTACACCAGTGCAAAGTAGGGATAAAAACACTATCACTCTGATTTCTGCTTCAGTTCTTTTAGGATTAAAAAAGCAGGGGAAAAGTGAAAGGAAAATAGATTTACCACACATTGATGTTATTATAAAAATGTTGTCCCAGATTTTCTGAGATGAATTGTATTGTCCTCCAAACACAGGAAATCAAGAGCATGGCACAGACTTATTTAATTCTTCTGTTGACTATAGAGTTAGATGTAGATCTTGTCACTCACTAATGATGCTAAATTGGTCAAAGATTCCCCTTTCTTCAGAAACTCAGTTTTCTTGCAAACAAGTTTTAAAAGAAGGTTGATGCGGGGGCTTCTATTACTATGCTAAATAAATACTAATACAGAAACACAAATTTTATTCACACTATGACTTCTGGTGAACAGAGCAGACTCACACCTGCAGTGTGTCTCCACAGCTGTGACTCCACTTAAAAAGTTTAATTTTCTATTGATTGCATTGAGGTTCATTCCATATCTCCTGTTGGACTTAGTGAGCAGATCATTACAGTGATCCTGAGCACAGTGAACAGCTGTGGAAAATATATTTACAGCTCATTCATTACCTAAAGTACTTTCTATCCTCTCCTACCCTACAAATGTGATGTATTAAATAATTCTCATCATGTTTTACATCATCTGGAAAAAGACAGAAATTAACAGTGTGCACTCTAGTGTAGAATGAGGCAATTTTATATTTTTTCCCTAAGAACAAACTAGGCTTGTTTGACTCTAAAATCAAAGCTTTAATCAAAATACAACTTTCTATTTTCAAGACAATTCCATTCCACCCCCACTTCTGTCCCTGACCTTTATTAAACTAGACCACCACAACTAAAAGGGGCACAATATTGAGTTTCATGGAAAGAATATTGATTTTTCTTTTGCAGTGCAACCTAAAATACTATACTGAAGATTCAGCACATTTTAGACAGACTTAGAGTGGCATCCTCCACTTTGTTCTGATGTAATTCACTAGGGCTATGTCTGGCCTTAAATGAAACTGATATTGGACATTTGGTCTCTTGAATATATTTAATAATGAACCGAAGTATGATCAAGCAATTGACTACACAATCTATCATCAGATTAGTTGTGTCCTTTCTTTTTAATATTAATTTTTGACATATAGGTGTCTCTGACTGACCCTCTCCCTTTTCCTCACGTTTGCAGGTAGAAGCTCTGGCTAGATAGAGTCCGACATCTTAGAAAGGGTGGGAGGCACCAGGTAAAGTAGCAGCTGCTTGAAGGACTTGAAGATGATCAGGAGACAGGTGCACCTATACCCACCAAAATGATCTGATTCTATGTATCTGTCTAGGTGCTTCTGTGGTTCTCGTCACCATAGCATCTGGGCACCTCAAAATCATTCATGGATTTGATCCTCCTGACAGCCTTGTGAGGAAGGGATATAATATCCTCATTTTACATTTGGGAACTGAGGCCCAGGGTAACTTAAAGTGATTGGCGTGAGTTCACGTAGGAAGACTTTGTCTTAAAGCGGAATTGAGTCCCACTACAGTGCTCTATCCAGTGCTTCCTAACAGGTCAGGGGAGAAATATTTCCACCCGCCACAGAAGAGAGACAGCAAGAGGTTTGGGCATCACTACCTTGCCAACAGTGGCGTTGGAACAATGTTTGTAGTGGGGGTGCTGAAAGTCATTGAACAAAACTGTAAACCCTGTATAGGATGGAAACCACTTCAAGCCAGAGGGTGCTGCCGCAGCCCCAATGACCATAGTTCCAGCACCCCTGCTTGTCACCTTAATCTACAACAGCATTTTTGGGGGGGGGGGCAGGTAAAGTGGTGGTGGAGAATGTCTGGAAAGGAGCACTTGTGACATCTCACAAGAGCCCCAAGAGGCTGGGGCACCCCTGGGAGCAGGGAAAAACAATCCCCCCTTTATAAATGGATGGGGGCCAGAGAGAGAGAGAGATGTGTGTGTTTGGAATTCTGCAGGAGAGCCCACCGAACAGAAGCTCCCCGCAGAGCTGCCAGCACCCTGATAACCCAGGACCCTCTTAACTTCAAGATGGTATGTGTGCATCGCCCACTCCCCAAGGGAGGGCTCCTAGATGTGGGCAAATCCCCTTTCCCTCTCTCAGCAGCAGATCGAAGAACTACTGGGAGGAGAATGCACTGGGAGCCACTCTCTGTTCTGCAGCGACAGTAGGAGGTGCAAGCATTTCAACACTCAGAGTCAGGGTTACTATCCACCCCCCTGCAGTGCTCCAAACCTCTTCCCTGCTCCCCTCCCTGGTCTTCTTAGGAGTGCTACAAGCTCTTTCAGCAGCTGCTGCCCCCCTATCTGGCACTACCCCCTGCAATGGTGCAGGAGTCCACTTGAACAGGGCTCCTGCCTGCAAACAGGAAGGAAAAAAGAGGGTTAGGAGCCTCAACTATAGAAACAGCAGTAAATAGTAAAATAGTGTATTTTCTTAATTCTAAGGATGGCTGTGCACTCTCACTGAGCCTTACTTTCATGAAAAATTAGCATTAGTAAAAAAAGGTAAGCATGCAGCCACCCTTTAAGCTACTAATCTGAATTCCCCGTGGGAAAACCAAAATTAGCTAAATGCTTCGTCTTTATCTCAGAAAATGCTCCCTCTGTTCAAACTCTAGAAAAGAGCTGCACAGAGGAAGTCATATACAGTGCAAACAAAAGTGATTGTTCCTGCCAAACCCAGGAACTATGCTAAATATTCTTGAGAGCCACCAACCGGCACCTTATCTATTAACCAGTTACATATCTACAGACACAGAGCACTCCAGTCACACCCTTTCTCTGATGATTTCTTTGCGACCCCAGCCACCACTTAAATTTGTGTGTGACTGTAAAAAGAACACCACTGCATTTATGTTCTTTTTAACTCCTCCGTCTCTTTTTCTTTGAGTATAGAAATTGTATTAGAGAGTGACCATATGCAAAGAACTGAATCCATCCCCTCTGGAGCTTTGGGGGGTTCAGAACCAGATCTGACTCTGGGTCTTAACTTTGACAGTTAAGCCCATGTCTAGTACTTATATGAAAGTGTGCGTTTGCATCCAGTAGGGGATTTTTTGTGTGTGTTTATTCAGTGCTATTTAATACTGGTGATACAATACTTGGACCAAAGCCAAATACTCATTTTGGGGGTATAATTTATTCTACTGACAAAAAACTTGACAAACACTTTTTGGATACCAGGCAGGTCGGGTTTCCTGATTATTATTAACAGATAATGTGAGGTCATGAAGAGCATCTCCTTCCCAGGCCTGTCACTAATAAAGTCCAGCACTTCATCAAATCCATTCTAAATCTGAAGTTGATATTTGAATTTGGGCTCTTGTTTTGTCCAATATGGAGAACTGCTTATCAGCTCTCCAACCGGGACATCCACGATGACTGTGACATGAAAATCACAAAGACATCTTCTGGCAGTAAGTGTGCCCCATGTGGAACCTGCACAGAAACCATGGTATTCTATGAAGGGCACCAAAGATACACTACACGTGCTTGCATCAATACTTCTTGAACAGCATGAACACACTGCTAATGATGGTCAATTACTATGCAAATGCTCCTCAAAAGCAAAGCATGGTATGCAGGGCATTTAAAAACAGAGAAATAAGAAATGATTTCTACTTAGCATGGGTTACATGTTGAGAAAAAAAAAAGGACTCAGTTCTTAGCTTCCCATCAAAACTTATGCTACTTACAATGATACAAATATAAAGAAGCAAAGTTACAACCTTAAACTAGCACACTACAAGTCCTGTGTTTCTATAATTATGCTTATGCTGTCTAAGATTAATCAAGCAAGTTAATGATGCAAAAAATTACATTTATAATCCAGTCTGAATACAGCTGTACTGCAAGCTACGATCTAAGTGCTATTAAGTTAAATGGAATTAATGGGCTGTCCCTGCCAATCTTCATATCTATCAGTTACTAATTAACATTCTTCTATAAAGAACAATTTGTGAAAAAAATATACAGAAGGAACAATGCTACCACTTGCAATATCCATTGCTGTTAAAGGACAGTCATACAGGCCATAATAGAAACACACTGTGTTCATTTCACCAGTGAACAAGAAACTGCCAAGTGGCACTGCAATCAGTAATATATTTTATGTAAAGTCATTTATTTTATACGGCAGCAAATTATCACTACCAAAGATGAACTTTTGTGGGAAATGTCGACTTCAGCTAATAATGGAAGGACTGAGCAGGAGAAGCAATAAAAACCTGGTAGTTAAATTAGCTACCAAAGAAAAATGAATGCAGTGTGTTATCTTTGTAGATAATGTAGCACATTTGTTACTTCCACATATGACTCCCAACTTGATTACTAATTTTATTCTTTCAGTACTTGTATTAATTTTAATTGTTCCTGCCAAACCCTTATCACTATGCTCATTTGACTCTCTTTTGTTTTTGTCTTTATTACCTGTGAATATATGCTCTGCCACTTCACATGCCAGGAATTTTAAACAGAGACTAAATCTGGTAATAAGTACCAGAAATTCTTTTACTGTAGATATTGTGTGTCTTGACTCATTTAAAGAAAAATCACACTCAAATTAATACCTCCATTAAAAGAAATCAAACTTTGTACCTATTGCATCTGAATGACAAGGTGTTTTGTTTTGTTTTGTTTGGTCCAAGTTAGAATTACTTAGCAGTTTTAAATCAGTACTTACAAGTCTAAGCTTATTGAACGTATTGTGAGGAAAATCATAAATGTCCTGAACTTACAATAAACTAAATTCTCTTACAGGAGAACATTCCAGATCATTAATGACATCAAAACACCACAAAGTTGGGACATTTTTAATCCTATATCTCCCATCCCAAACTGGTGGCAGATAGGATATTTATATAACCTAGATTCATTAGACACAAAAGGAATGTCATTTATTTTCAAACTTACTCCCTGTGTCATTTTATTGCAATTAGTTTTACATTTACAACTTAGATGTGGTGATTGACTGTAACCACCATTTCAAATACCTTCCAATTAAAATGATAAAAGCAAAAGTTTAGTATATTAATAATTTTTTCTAACTTAGTCTGTAAGATGCCAGTGATAAAACCTCCTAACTTCAGAACTTATGTGAATAGCTATTTTGTATATACACTGTAGATAATTAACAGATAAGGTTTTTAATTAACTCACAAAGACTTAGCATAATTTTCCACTTAGGAAAAAAAAATCCATGACTCTGTGAAAAAATTAATTACACTGCCACAAAAATATATTTTATAACATTAAGAGTTCAATTCTGGTGCTTAAGATACAAGCAAACACCCTAATATTGCTGTACTGTAAATCTCATCCCCCCACAAACTCAGTCAGCATTACCTTATGGACTGTAGAATTCGGTCTTTAGCAGTATGGCAGAAGAAGTTTGATGGAAATACATACAGAATTACAAATGCCAATAAGCTTGCAGTAAAAAGAAGGCAAATGACTGTAAGCCTTACACTAAGCATACAGACCCAGTGTATTCAGCTGCTTTGAGAGCATATAGGGAAATTCATAATTTCATTTTTCTGAGGAAACTGAATGAGATAACAGATAAACCCTGTCAGGATGGATCTGACTGCAATGCAGTAAATGCTAAAATGGGTGTCCAATTTCTTCATTGTACTGTATGGTACGTTTTCACTGTAATGTATGATTTGTATTCAAATCAATGCTATTTTTTAACAAAATGCTTTCTGATTATAAAATGTACTGCTGTAAACAAAATACTGTTTTTAAAATGATTATTCTGTCTTTCACTGGAGCTTCCCCTTCAGCTTACAAGATATATTATTGCAGGGCCTAGTAGTGCTGCTATATTGAAGGTTCTCTCCTTGAGAACCCTCTGTTCAGGAATTTGCTCTGAACTTTGGCAAAAAGGAAAGTAAGGTCTTCACCAGGAAGGAAATTTATTTGTTAAAAACATCAAATAGAAGTGTCATTAAAAAAGATAGATATTCATCAGTTTAAAGACATCTTAATGCTTCTGTAATGCAAAGGGAGAAAATAAAGCAAGTATGGTAATTAGTTAGAAGTGTGGTCTAATCACTGGTAGTTATTTGTTTTTAATTAGTGAATGTTGTCCTGGTGAGAGGTGTTGGATTTACAGCCCTGCAAAGTGAAGTTCTATATTTAGCCAAACAACGTGTAAATACAAGCAGTGGCCAAGCTTCACTCAATGTGCCAATCAAGTTCTGCTCTGTAGGTGAGTCTTTATGTCTTTGATGCTTGATCTCTGCTAAGACTTCCAACACAGATGGATGCTGTTACTGTTGTGGTGATTTTGTGATACGGACAACTATTCACCAGGAATAAACTGAAACCACAATGGTTGGGCAGCTTTTCTTCTCAGGAGTATGGATCCTAGGTTTGCCTGTAAGGGTGCCTGGTGCCTCCACCTAACAAATCCCTTCTTAATGTCAAGAAAACAGAGAGTCTTCCAATGGGAAAATATTCGATACCCAGTTTAATACAGAGTGGTGTCAGTTAGGACACACAAAAATAAGATAGTCATCACAATGCAAAGAATAATAAAACAGTGACTGCGGCTTATTAGGTATGGGGAACTCAGGATAAGGGACAATGGAGAAAATGGGACCAGGATAATAAAAATCAATACATCATCTCCACCCCTCCCAACATTTACAGCCAGTGCAAACCACTCTGTGCTCCCTCCCAGCACCTGCTAAGGCAAATAGTGAGTTTGGGCTCAGTCTTTGATGGGCGGTGCAGCGCTGAAATTGGTAATCGGCTTAAAACACAATATCAACAAAAATAAACAGGGTGCTCTTACAAAGATTTCCTACCAAGGGTGGTCAAATCATCCTTGTGGCTCTTTGGCCTAGATTCCAATGTGCAATTAGGCTGGCTCTTGGTAGCCTGACCATGACTCTCACCTCAGCCTCCTGGGTTTCTGGTCTCTGCTGAGATGGCACTGACCAGTGTCCAAGAAATCCCGAAAGGGCTCAAAGTCTTCCCTTGGTAGCAATGTGCAGGGAAGAAAGGTTCTCCCTGGCTCAGATGCGTCTCTGCCTGCTACACTCCAAACATAGTCCAAAGTAAAACCAAGACCTTTGTCTCTGAGTTCTGGCTTCTGCCTGGTTCTGGTAATGTTGCTAGCTGGTTCTCTCTCTCTCTGCCCTAGAACCTAGGCAATCTGGGAAACGGAGTCCTGACCCTCTGTAGCCATCTCTTCTGTAATCCAGGGGCAAGTTCTCTAGAGTATCAGTGTGGTATTTCAGGAGCACCCCCTCTACAGGATTACATCTGTTACCATCAGTAATGTGTATTTTAATTGTGTGGGCCTTTTTTAACTATTTAGGTGATGGGGCCCTGTTTTTATTAAAAGGACCAAAAAGTAAACTCGTATGTACAAGATGCAAAGGAGTTCCAGATGAATATGGTCCAGAGTCTGCACTGCAATATGACCCTAGCAATCCCACTGAATTCAAAAGGGGTTGTGTCAGAATTTGATCCTACATATTTAGCCCAACACCTTTGGACTTGGCCAATTGGCTCACAGTTGCAGCTGCTACTTATGGACTTTAACAGGTCCATATGGACAACAAAAGGGCCCAGATGCCTATGAGGGATGCACTCACAATAGAAGCTTGCTCATTCTCCCGTTAGTAATCTGCCTGCCTGTTAATTCTAAAAAACACCTCTGGTCTCATCTAACTTCTCAACAAACATTTAATAGCCTAGAGACCTCATATTCCTAAAAGTTAAAGTGAATATTTTGTATGATATCCTCTGTACTGAGAACTTCTGTGAGGACACTTGAATTGTTCCATTTTGCCTTTTCAATGAATCAAAACATCAAGGTTTTCCTGACTACAAAATGTTAGTTTCAAGATACATTGCTGTACTTATGTACAATACAATATTTTGTCTATCTGTCACTCTCCTCATGCACTGATTGTGTGTTTCACACCAAATCACCCCTGCTATGGCTGCAGGGGGTAGCGGGGATATGGGCAAGAATGGAGTCCCTTTGTCAGTTACTTATCTCCTCCCAATGATCACCAGCACCATGCAGAGAAAGGAAACAAGGGTCTCCTAAGGGACACAAGAGGTCTAATCCAGGGATCGGCAACCTTTGGCACGCAGCCCACCAGAGTAAGCCCCCTGGCAGGCTGGGCTGGTTTGTTTACCTGCCGCGTCTGCAGGTTCGGCCGATCGTGGCTCCCACTGGCCGCGGTTCGCTGTTCCAGGCCAATGGGGGCTGCAGGAAGCGGCGCGGGCCGAGGGATGTGCTGGCCGCGGTGTCTCACAGCCCCCATTGGCCTGGAACGGTGAACCGCGGCCAGTGGGAGCCGTGATCGGCCGAACCTGCGGACGCGGCAGGTAAACAAACTGGCCCGGCCCGCTAAGAGGCTTACCCTGGCGGCCTGTGGGCCAAAAGTTGCCGATCCGTGGTCTAACCCCTCAGTCTGCCACTGATTTACTGCACATTCTTGTTATGACACTTACCTTCCCTTTGCCTCCATTTCCTCACCTGTAAAATGGAGATGATAATAGCTGTGTCACAGGAGCACTGTGAGAGATTAATCTATATACAGTGCTAAAGTGCTAGTAGTAGCTGTAATTATTACTATTTATTTTTAAATTCCCATAAAGAGAAAATAGTCAGATAATGTACATTTTAATGGGCATTGTGCTTGCTCAAGGGCAAGTGGCACGTGTGATCTCCACCCCAAGTCTCACCGTGGGCACTCCATCCAAGTGACAGGCCTCTATCTGCACACTTCCCAGAGTGGAGCTCCTTGGTTCACCCCCCTTTTGATTGGATCAGCAGGCTATGACGTCCCCCTACTCCCAGCAACCTGCCATGGTTACAGGGTAAGCAGCGCCTTATATCCCCTTGGAGTTCCTCATGAGTGCACCCTTCAGGTGACAGGTTTTGCCACCTTCGCCTCTTTCCGGGTGGAATCCCACGGTTTTACCACCCAGACTGGATCCGGAGGTGGCAACCCCTGTTCACAAACTGTGTTGACGTGACAGGCAGTGCAGTTGGGACCTTCGAGACACTGCTCTACAGGTGCCTGTGATCAGTGGCTGATTAAAATGGCTCAAACAGCTCCTTCCAAACAGATGTATTACATAAGAACATAAGAACGGCCATACTGGGTCAGACCAATGGTCCATCTAGCCCAGTATCCTGTCTTCTGACAGTGGGCAGTGCCAGATGCTTCAGAGGGAATTAACAGAACAGGCAGTCATTGAGTGATCCATCCCCTATCATCCAACCCCAACTTCTGGCCATCAGAGGCTGGGGACACCCAGAGCATGGTGTTGCATCCCTGCCCATCTTGGCTTATTGCCATTGATGGACCTCTCCTCCATGAACTTAGCTAGTTCTTTTCTGAACCCTGTTACAGTTTTGGCCTTCACAACATCCCCTGGCAATGAGTTCCACAGGTTAACTGTATGTTATGAGAAGTACTTCTTTTTGCTTAAATCTGTTGCCTATTGTTTCATTGGGCGACCCCTGGTTCTTGTGTTATGTGAAGCGGTAAATAACACTTCCTTATCCCATATTATCCATTCACCTGAAGGTACACAGCAAACGAAGTGAAGGGTTAAATTTACTCCACACACCTGAGTCTTGCTTACAGTTCATCACCTCTGCCCAGCTGCTTCAGACACATCCCACAGAGTCCCTGCCTCAATTCCACAGCCATATGGCAGGCTCTGCCTATCTCTGGTCAGGGAGAGACAGACTCTCCTCTTGCAGTTTCCCTCTCTCTGTGTGTCTTTCCTGCATTATCTCTGAACAAGGCTGCCAGCTCATCCCCCCTTTTCCCTCTAGGCAGGGATTTCTAACAGCTTACTGTTCTTTTGATCTTAGGCACTGGCCTTGGAAAAAGAAGACTGTTACTTAACTGCCTGCCTGTCAGCAGCCAGGGTGGTATTTCCCAATGACTAGCTCACCCATTGCTCTCCTAAGGACACTTGGTATTCTTCTTGTTATTTCTTTCTTGTTCCCCCCTTTCTTGTTCCCCTCCTCTGATTTAACTTTGTGCAGTCAGCCAGAATAATATCAAGCAGGTAAAATGAAGTGTAGTATTAATCCAAAATAATACAGATATCTCCCTCCTTCTCCGTGGTCATAAATACATATAACTGTACCAAAGAATTCATTATTGGTCTCAGATAGTGTCTACTGTTCAGTTTTATGTAGGTTTTTCTCTTGTGCAGCATTGCCAATTAAATAAACAGGGAAAAGCACTCAAACTTTCTCTGTTTAAGAGACAATAGGCCAAATTCTGCTCACAGTTACGCACCATCATCAGTGGGAGTTGCACTGGAAGAAATGGCAGCAGAATATAACCTACTGTGTTTAAGAGCTTTTTAAAAAATGACTAAGTCAGGTAAATGCCACTTGCCCTATTTTGGGTGTGTTTTACGTTTACACTATGTGGCGCTAGTTAAAACCCATCCTGACAACTGTCTGCAGCACTATGGCCCAATTCTCTCACCACAGGATGCCAAGTAACTCCCATTAAACACCTGGGGCTGGCCCATGTCAGTGGACGTGAGTTACTGGTATCCTGCAACAAGTAGCACAACTGGAAAGTTATTACTGGAGAGGGTGAAGGGCAGGTAGGGTGACCAGATGTCCCGATTTTATAGGGACAGTCCCAATATTTGGGGCTTTTTATTATATAGGCTCCTATTACCCCCCACCCACTGTCCCGATTTTTCACAATTGCTGTCTGGTCACCCTAAGGGCAGGTACCAAAAATGCCATCTAGGACTCAGTCCTGAGAAACGGTGAGTATCTCACCACCTTGTCAGACTTGGTTCTGAGTTTCTTCTTTGTTTATACAGTTCACCCACTACAAGATACCAATCAATGGTACCTTGTAGTGAGAGTGCTCAGGACCTTGCAAAATTGGGCCCCAAGATTGAAGGACTTAAAATATAAATTAAGTTGGAGAACGTTAATATTCCAGTATTCTTCTCACTGGTAGTAAGGAGACTCCACAGAGGAATTTTAGAAAATATTAAACATATTGGTAAAGTTGCTAGAGATAATTATATATTCTGGTACAAGGATCAAAAATTAAGGGACTGTAACAGGGTCACTTTCTCCTCAGGGTATGTCTACACTGCAATTGAACACCTGGGGCTGGCCCATGTCAGCGGACTTGAGCTCGTGGGCTTGGGCTATGGAGCTGTTTAATTGTGGAGTAGATGTTCGGACTTAGGCTGAAGCCAAGACTCTGGGACCCTCCTCGTTCACAGAGTCTGAGAGCCCAGACTCCAGCCGAGCTTGAACCGTCAGTGTAGACGGAACAGAGGACAGCAGTGGGACCTCATTCTGTGTCAAAGACCCTGATATTTTGACGAGTGATGTTGACATGGCCCCTCCCCAAATTTTGTACAACTGTGAAAATTTAAATATATTAAAAATTAAGAAATGCTTAAAATAAACATCAATATTATGAGTCAAAATTATATAAAAAATCAAAATCAAATTCTGCCAATCCTAGGCATAATCTAAGCATGAAACTACTATCGGAATAAATAGGGAACAACTAGCACAGCTACAGCACCTCATGCAAAAAGTAAAATACTCACAGTACTGTTGGTTTTACATATTTTTACAGAAAGTGGGATAATCACTGAACATGAGAGTGCCATTTCCTTCATTCTCCTGCCCAACACAAGGATGGTTCATCCCCCTCCTCATAAAGCTACCTCCAATCTCACAGTTTCTATTTTCTTCCTAATTAAAAAAAATATTACTGATCCCACTCTCAGCCCCACAACTGAGAGGCCCCAATTAGAAAGGGGATGGCTCTCTATCAACAATGTTTGCTTGTCACTGGGGCTGTCACGCGATTAAAGCGATTAATCGCACTGTTAAACAATAATAGAACAGCGTGTATATAAATATTTTGGATGTTTTTTACATTTTCAAATATATTGATTTCAATTACAACACAGAACACAAAGTGTACAGTGCTCACTTTTTTTCATTACAAATATTTGTACTGTGAAAAACAAAAGAAATAGTATTTTTCAATTCACCGCATACAAGTACTGTAATACAATCTCTTTATCATGAAAGTTGAACTTACAATTGTAGAATTATGTACAAAAAATAACTGCATTCAAAAATAAAACAATGTAAAACGTTAGTACCTACAAGTCCACTCAGTCCTACTTCTTGTTCACTCACTCACTCAGATAAACAAGTTTGGTTACAATTTGCAGGAGATAATGCTGCCTGCTTCTTCTTTACAATGTCACCTGAAAGTCAGAACAGTGTTCACATGGCACTGTTGTAGCTGGCATCACAAGGTATTTATGTGCTAGATGTGTTAAAGATTCATATGACCCTTCATGCCTTCAACCACCATTCCAGAGAACGTGTCCATGCTGATAATGGGTTCTGCTTGATAACGATCCAAAGCAGTGTGAACCAACACATGTTCATTTTTATCATCTGAGTCAGATGACACCAGCAGAAGGTTGATTTTCGTTTTTGTGGTTCGGGTTTTGTAGTTTCCACATTGGAGTGTTGCTCTTTTAAGACTTCTGAAAGCATGCTCCACATCCCGTCCTGATCAAATTTTGGAAGGCACTTCAGATTCTTAAACCTTGGGTTGAGTGCTGTAGCTATCTTTAGAAATCTCACATTGGTACCTTCTTTGCATTTTGTCAAATCTGCAATGAAAGTGTTCTTAAAATGAACAACATGTGCTGGGTCATCATCCGAGACTGCTATAACATTAAATACATGGCAGAATATGGGTAAAACATACTATTCTCCCCCAAGGAGTTTAGTCACAAATTAAATTAAGACATTATTTTTTTTAACGAGCATCATCAGCATGGAAGCATGTCCTCTGGAATGGTGGCCAACACACAAAGGGGCATACGAATGTTTAGCATATCTGGCACGTAAATACCTTGCAATGCCAGCTACAAAAGTGCCATGCGAATGCCTGCTCTCACTTTTAATGACATTGTAAATAATAAGTTGGCAGCATTATCTCTCATAAATGTAAACAAACTTGTTTGTCAGTGATTGGCTGAACAAGAAGTAGGACTGAATGGACTTTTATGTTCTAAAGTTCTACATTGTTTTGTTTTAGATTGCAGTTATGTAAAAAAAAAAACCCTACATTTGTAAGTTTCACTTTCACGATAAAGAGACCGCACGTCAGTACTTATATGAGGTGAACGGAAAAATACTATTTCTTTTGTTTATTATTTTTACAGTGCAAATATTTGTAATAAAATAATAATATAAAGTGAGCAGTATACACTTTGTATTCTGTGTTGTGATTGAAATAAATATATTTGAAAATGGAGAAAAACATCCAAAATATTTAATAAATTTCAATTGGTATTCTATTGTTTAACAGTGCGATTAAAATTGTGATTAATCGACAGCCATACTTGTCACTTTTGGTCATCCAGATGCCTATATTTGTTTCTGAAGAAGTACGAAATTGAGGGTACGTTTAGAAGAGGAGGAAGATGAGATTAAAATTAAATCAACCTTATTCCTAATACTTCTTATGCATGTAACTCAGATGAGAGTTGATTCCACATGCTGCTGGACCTGGAGGGATACCCATGAGTTAAGGACATCCTTATCAAATGTTTCAGCTCTGGTAGGTTTACATCGCAACCTGTGTTCTCTGAGCACAGTAGGTGTGCTCAGTCTTGCATAATACATATAGAAAGACTTGGTCTTTGCCTCGAGGGCTCAGATTCTAAACCAGATACATGATACAATTCAGACCTATAATGTATCAGTTGGCCAAAGGAAGGTCCAATTTCAGGAAAGTGCAGATTTTTATATAGAATTGCTTTGCTGGATTAATACTGAAAGGTTTCCTGGAATAAATGTGTTTTATCTAAATATAGCTTATTCCAAGATTCAGTGAGCACAGCTGGCCATGCTGACAACACAATAAACCTAGACGGCACATTCCCAAATATATATTGAAGTGAGGAGGATGCATTACTTTTTATAAAATTTACTGCCTGTCTGTAGGAGAAAAATGTTTGATAAGGACTTTATTGTTTCCATTAAATCAGACTTCTCTCAATGTAACTGTAGTGAGTTGGTGTGGCTCCCCTCCTGCCCAGAAGAGGGAGCACCCTTGCAGGCACCCGAGTGGGCGGAGCCACCGCCGCCTGTTCCCGCCCCCCGGAAGTCAAGGGGCGGGAAAGGAAGTATAAAGGCCGGCCGCCGGAGCTCAGTCAGACCCCGGCCACCGCAGGGAGTAGACGTGCAGCCGGGAGCCCCCGGCCGGGATACCTCTGAGGCCCGAGGCCGTTGCCCTAGCTGGCCGGAGCTGCCCCGAGCCCACTACGAGGAAGAGCCGCCGGAGCCAGTTCGCTCCCGTCGTTGGGAGGAGCCCTTGGAACTCCCCCACACCAACCCCGAAGGCGAGGCCGCACCAGAACCCCTCCGCCCCTGCTGTTACCCGGAGGAGCCGCCCGAGTGCAATTGGCCGGATTTCCCCACGGAGCTGCCAGACCTGCCACCAAGCCCCGGCCGAAAGGAGCCCATGCTGGTGGACTGGACCGGGCCCGGTGCCACGGACGAGGTAGGCCCTGAGGGGGATCCTGGAAGTAGCCCGGGGGTAGCCGACCCCGGTCAGGCTGCAGACGCATGTGAGCCAATGTCAGTGTGTTTCGGTCAGGATACCTCACTGACCGGCAGCGGCAGTAACCGCTGCTAGGGCCCCGGGCTGGAACGCAGTGGAGTGGGTGGGCCTGCATTCCCCCCTGCCACCCCCGCTCACGGGTGGCAGGCGTCCCCCTTACCCAACGCTCTGGTGTCGGAGCCAGGGCTTACCCCAACTGAGTGTTGCTCAGCCCCTGCACAAGGGGGCCTGAGCTCCCTGACTGTGTATTGCTCAGCCCCTGCACCGGAGGGCCTGAGCTACCTTACCTGAGCTGTGACTGTTTGTGCCCCGCCCTGATCCAGGGCCTGGGCCTTCCTTACCTGGTTGTTGCTCGGCCCCGGCATCAAAGGGCCTGGGATCCTCAACTGCTTGATTGCTCAGCCCCTGCACCAGAGGGCCTGAGCCCCAGAACTAACTGTTGTTTGCTCAGCCCCTGCACCAGAGGACCTGAGCCCTGAACTATCTGTTGTTTGCTCAGCCCCTGCACCAGAGTGCCTGAGTCCTGAACTAACTGGTTGTTTGTTCCACCAGTAATGAGTCGGTGTGGCTCCCCTCCTGCCCAGGAGGGTCGAGCCCCGGCACGAACCTTTTACAGTAACCCTTAATGATATTTGCAAAGTGTTGTTTTATGAGAGATCATAAGTCTTTGCTAGTTGGGGGTGTCACAGCAATAAAAATATTAACATAGTGATATTTGGGGAGTAATGTTTTAGCCATTTCCAAAATGCAACAAATCTGACTTCGTGCAAATGACTGGGGTGAAATAGGCTATATCCCACCATAAATATAAATATACTTTACACTTGAAAGCATACTGTTTATGGAGGGATTCTACTAATCATTTTAAATTAAAAATATATCCCACAGAAATCCAATTAAACAGACATATCCAACATTGCTGGTTGGAAATGAGTCAGAAAGACATAGCTCAGCTATCTAAATCCTGGTCTACACTGGGGCTGGGGAGGAAGGGAATCGATCTAAGTTACGCAACTTCAGCTACACGAATAACGTAGCTGAAGTTTACGTACTTAGATCGACTTACCGTGGTGTCTTCACCGTGGTGAGACGACTGCTGCCGCTCCCCCATCGACCCTGCCTGCGCCTCTTGTGGTGCTGGAGTACAGGAGTCGACGGGAGAGGGCTCTGGAGTTGATTTATCACGTCTAGACTAGACACGATAAATTGATCCCCGCTGGATCAATCACTGCCCGCTGATCCGGCAGGTAGTACAGACATACCCTAAATCATTAAGTAATCATTGTCTGAACTGGATAAGAAAAGTTTGCCATCTCTGAATGCTGGAGGTACCCTGCCAAAATTGGCACAGGTAGTGGAGGCTAACAAATCTGTGGAAAGGATTATGGTTTGTAGTAATAGCGCCACTTAATCCCAGAGACACAGGGCTCACCAGGGACTGCAGCTGCCACTTCCTGATCTGGTAGTTAGCATTAGTCTGGGAATCAGGAGACCCTGGTTTAATTCCCTGCTTCCCCCTTCCTATGTGACCTTGGAAAAGTCCTTTGTACCTTAGTTCACATCTGCAAAGAAAATGAGGATAATAATGCTTCCCTTCCTCTCAAGGGAGTTGGGAAGCTAAATCTGCTACAAAACATGAGGCACTCAGATACTATGGTAATGGGTGCCCAGGATAGAGAGGGTGCAGCCAATTCTGTAGGCCAGTATGGAGAGTCGGACCATGATAGTGAATGCATCCCCAACCCTCTGGAGAAGCTGACTATGGCCTTTGGGGTCCCTGCTTAATTCCATTTGATGGCACTTGTGTGGCAGGTAGTAAAAGAAGCAGGTGAGGGAAGCTCCTTGCTTCACTCTCTCCTTTGCAAACCACAGAGTCAAGGGGCTGAGCACAACCTGACCTCTGAATCTGCATGCCTGCAAAATACTCCCCCCATGCTGAATGAATGGGACCTTCTAGTATAGGGGTGGGCAAACTACAGCCCGGGGGCCGCATCCGGCCCTTCACATGTTTTAATCTGGCACCTGAGCTCCTGCCATGGAGCGGGGTCGGGGGCTTGCTCCATGCGGCTCCCGGAAGTAGCGGCACATCCCCACTCTGGCTCCTATGCGTAGGGGCAGTCAGGGGGATCCGCACATTGTCCCTGCCCCAAGTGCCGCCCCGCAGCTCCCATTGGCCAGCAAACAGGGCCAATGGGAGCTTCAGGGGTGGCGCCTGTGGATGGGGCAGCACACAGATCCACCTGACTGTGCCTCCGCGTAGAAGCCAGATGGGGGACATGCCGCTGCTTCCGGGAGCTACTTGAGGTAAACCCCTTGTCCCAGCCCTGATCCCCCTCCTGCCCTCTGAACATCGGTCCCACCCTCCTGCACCCCAGAGACCGCACCCCCAGTGGAGCCCTCATCCCCCTCACCCGCACCCCAGCCCGGAGCCCCCTCCCACACCCTGAACTCCTCATTTCTGGCCCCACCCCAGAGCCCGCACCCCCAGCCAGAGCCCTCACCCCCTCCCACACCCCAACCTCCAATTTCATGAGCATTCATAGCCCACCATACAATTTCCATACCCAGATGTGACCCTCTGGCCAAAAAGCTTGCCCACCCCATTCTAGTAGGAGTGTGGAACTGGGGAGCAGGAAGGAGAGGCAAAAGAACTGAGCCTGAATGGGTGAGGGAGCCAGGAACAATGCAGACCCACAGTTGGCCTAGGTCTGTAGGGGTAAGTGTTGGGGCTGCAAGCGGGAGGGGAGGAATTGGTGCAGGCAGGCAAGGGGAAAGCATTCTCACAGTTTTTCTCATAGAAACAGATATCTGGGGGGAGGGACTGTTCCACAAGCACTGACTAATTTTTCTGGGTGAGTGCTCCACCTCTGCTCTGCCCGAGGCTTCCCCCCCCCCACTCCGTCCCTTCCCCAAAGGCCCCACCCTTGCTCCACCTCTTCTTGCCTCCGTTCTGCCTCTTCCCCCGCGGCCCTGCCCTCACGCTGCCTCTTCCTGTCCCTGCTCTGCCCCCTCACCCGAGTCTCCACCCCTGCTCCATCACTTCCCCTGAGCACCTCCTGCCTGCTGCCAAACAGCTGATCAGCGGGTGGCTAGCGAGTGCTGAGCACCCACTATTTTTTTTGGAGCACCCACGGAGTTGGTGCCTACGGTTTGTTCAAATTTAGGTCTGACCTTTGGTGTACCTCAAGTAAGATAGAAAGATATCACCCACCCATTTGTGGTGTGTAACTATGTGATAAACTGCAGACCCACGAGGTCAATTGTGTTTATTGTGGATCCTTGACCACTTGGACTCTGCACACACACCCATCTCCCTATGACTCATTCTGACATTCCAAACACCTGAGCAGCTTCAAAGAGCTGCCATTTTAAAATAGTCCTTTAAAAAAAAAAAAACAAAAAAAAAACACAACACTCAACACATTCTTTTCATGGGTGTCCTTAAAAACATGTCCTGAAAATAGAAATAGAGCAATTCTAACTTGCAGGATGAGTGAAACATTATGAACTTTTAATGTGAGTGGATGGCAGAAAGGGAGTGGTAAATCCCCAGAACAGCTGCCTTTAATTTATTCAAGTAGCTGTAGCATTATGTCTACCTCAATGGCTTCTAGATCCCACCCCCTTAAAGGGGATATTAGTGTATAGGCACAATGGGGGAGCCAGCCAGCCAGCCAATGTCAGGGAATGAGATGGCAGGGCAAGGCAGCACAGCATGTGAATGGGCAGTTCTTCCACAATGAGTATTTAATGGCGCTGGGCAGGAATTCTGAGTCCTCAGTCTCTGTGAGGTCAAAGTCACATCCTTTGCCCTTTTAGAATAAGTGTTGATGTTAATATTTGTGAAGTGTTACGTATACATACTACATGCAGTGTTGCTATAGCAGTGTTGGTCCCAGGACATTAGAGAGACAAGGTGGGTGAGGTAAT
>NW_020664435.1:8807892-8927907 GCF_002925995.2 Terrapene triunguis | reverse complement strand
GGGTGCAGTCCCTCCTGTAAGCCCTTCTTATCTGTGGTGATGGTCAGCCCCCCTGAACAGAGCAGAACCCTGATATTAGGTACAGTACATTGTGTGCTATGTGCTCAGCTGAGAAGCTCCAGCCTCTCCCTTTTGTCATATTTGTCTCACCTGTGGGCCCCAGTGTAAAAAGAAATGTTCCATTGGGGTGAGCCAGTAGTTGAGTCAGAATCAAAGTCAATGGCCCTAGATTGAAATCTTGATTGCTTCTCTGAAATACTCCTTCACCAAGGTGTCAAGCACCTTTCTTGGGTAAGGCAGCTGTCTGGAATCCAACACAGTAGGCTGCACTTTCCTGAAGGCAGTCACAGCATCCTCCCTTTCCACCCCCTCCGCCCCCCAAGATAGAGCTGACAGTTTGACTCAGACATATTCTACAAAAAGAACAGGAGTACTTGTGGCACCTTAGAGACTAACAAATTTATTTGAGCATAAGCTTTCGTGGGCTACAGCCCACTTCATCAGATGCATAGAATGGAACATATAGTAAAGAGATATATATACACATACAGAGAACATGAAAAGGTGGGAGTTGCCCTACCAACTCTAAGAGTCTAATTAATTAAGATACGCAGTTATCAGCAGGAGTATTCTTGTAGTATACCTGATCCAGACAAAGCCAAAAAGACCTACTGGAAATCACAGAAGAAACAACATGCATACTAAATTCACAGCTCAATTTATTACCTAAGGATCTGGGTCAGCTTTAGACAGCATCCAAACTATGTCCCCAGTCCTGCAATGAGCTCTGTAAAGATAGATCTCCTGTACCCAGATGGAGCACTATAGACTTCAGCATCTGCCTGCATGGAGCTTATTGCAGGACTGGAAACTGTTGTCCAAATGGAAGCACCAAGTCCTTTGAGGATCAATCACTAATAAGAGTATCCTTCCTTGCCTACATAATTTTTAATTTTGTTAAATATACAGGGTCTGAGTCTTATCCCACACCAGTAAGAGTCCGGAGTATTTAAACTGAAGTAAATGATGTTATAACACTGTAATAAAATGGGTAAGGAAGAGATCCCTGAACTAAGAAATGTATATTTGGGCTGATCCTGACTATTTTTTCTGTGGACATTTGAAATACAGAATTATGCCTGAGAAGGTTGCACGAAATAGCTTTGAAATCTGGTAAGGAAAGGAAGAAAAAAATCGAGTGGGACAATTCCTAAAACACTGACAACTTCAAAGCAAACTGATTTATATTAAATCTCCTTCTTTAATACTGACTAGCATCTGATGTATTCAAGTATACTGAAAGATGCCTTCTGCCTCTTTACAATCACACAAGTTCCGAAAAAGGCATGTTTATCACTAGTAGCAGTCATCTAAAAACTATTTTACAGATGATCAATCTGCTTGAAAAAAATCTAATGTTAAATCCCTGATTTGGTTCAAGACTCAAATACTACTAAGTAATAGACAAAGACTAAAATAGATGATGATTACTGCTCTTTTTTTTAAATAAAAACAAATATTAAAAGAAGCTCTACACCAATACTTGTAACTAACATCAGGAGTGTTTTGCATTACTAATTAATCACTGTAATTTATAGAAATCTTAAATATATTTTAAGTACACCTTTAATTACTAATCTTGAGATTCTTCTCTACAACCCCTGTTTTCTGGTGTATACTGCTTCACATATAGGCAGGTTTAAGTAACAGGCAAAACCACAGTATAGCATCTTTTTGGGGGGCAAGACAAGAAATATGCAGTCACATATATAATATGCAGTGTGATTTTTAATCTAAGGTAATCAGATCACTTAATTGATTAAACATTAAACTTTGTATGTGCTTTTGAGCTACCAATTGGTGAGCTTATACCATTTTCATGTTTAACTGAGAAAGGAGAAAACACGTATTTGATCAAAATTAATTGGATCTTCTTTCATTATATTTTAAGTGCAATGCTAATAAATGTTTAATGTGTAACTAAGGATATGTATTAACCACACAGCTTTGCTTTTTAATACTCTCACCTGAACTACTCAAAGGACACTAAATTTAGCATTATATATACAGAGCTCTCCACCCTTAGGGTCACCATCAATTTATGTGGCAAACCTCTTCCTTATCAGAGCAGCCCCTTAAAAGGAAATTGAGTGCATTAAGTCTTTTCAAAAAGTTCCAATGTTTTGCGAAGTATCAGCTATGGGGAATATTTCTGAAAGCAATAATAACATTTTCTAACTAAACTGCACCTTAGGGTAGAAACAATAAAATAACATCTCAGATTCACAGCTTTGGTGTAACCATGTGTCATTTGAAATGGCCACTTTTTTAACACTTTACATTCCTAAGAACTCTGCCTGTCTGAAAAGACACTAAGCATTTTTTGCTGCTGCCTAGGAGGGAGATGCACACTGTGTGTTCTCTAGATTCATTAAGAGTACATGCTTTTCTCTTTGTGGATGGAAACTTAAGGGCAACTTTTTC
Organism: Terrapene triunguis; assembly: GCF_002925995.2. Taxonomy (NCBI): domain Eukaryota; kingdom Metazoa; phylum Chordata; order Testudines; family Emydidae; genus Terrapene; species Terrapene triunguis. Next base: position 8,925,423 of record NW_020664435.1, on the reverse strand, counting down.
ATCTGGTAGGCTTTTCTAGGGGCACATCCTGAGTTGATAATTTACACCAGGTGAGAATTGCCACCCTAGAGCGGAGTTTTCCATTCTTTTCATAACTGCAACTCCCTTTCAAAGGCATGAGCTATTTTTACTTCGGTACTCATTTTAGTGCAGTTTGAGACATGTTTTCAACATGACGTGGGATAATTTCCTTTTTTTTTTTTTGTGCAAATTAAGCTGAAAAACAGATTTGGATTTCAAGCAGACACAACTGCAGAAAGAGAGAATAAGTCAACAGAGAGAGAATAAGGTGGGTGGAAGGTGGTGGGTAGGTAGTGAGAGAACAAAGTAGCTTCCAAATAAGTCAGCTTAAATTTTTATAGTTAAATTAAAATGCTTAACATTTTAATTTTTGATTTTAAACAATTTTCTGAAAGTGTAAGAGCTTTATAATAGTGAAGCAAGTTTAAATCATCCTATGTGTCTTTCCCCCCCACTGTTTTACTAAGTGCATCTAACAAAGATAGCAATTTAAAAATGTCCATGAGAGCAACCTCTGAGTACAAAGACCTAGAAATATCCCAAATCCAAGGCCTTATCTTCCTTTCCCTCTCTCTCCCAGGCTCTCTCAATGCCCTCTATCGCATGGCCTTTTCAAAGTTCTTCACTGCCATTCTCAGTGTCATCCTCTTCTTCCAGATACTTCTCGTGTTACTTCCGAACACCAACAATAGCTAATGCTATTTCCTGGTGCTGATGCTGCAGTCCTGGAGGGCACTGCTATGATTAGATTTGACAGTACTCCTTTGGGGTTTTTTCCTTCTAATCCCAGAGTCCTAGCAACACCAATAATGTAATAGTTTGGTTCCATTAGCAAATCAGTAAATTTCAAAAACAAAATGCAAGCCAGAAAGTGAATATAGGACATTCCTTTACCTATTCCCTACTGTCACAAAAGCACAGCACCCTGCATGTGCCCATTATTAAGAACAATGCTTAGACTTATTTGCTATAGCAAGTCACAGTTGAAAGCCTGTGTGTTATGAGTGATGATCTCCCTCTATTTGCCTAGGGCATCACATGCCCACCCATGCTCTCTGCCTCTAGTCTCTCCTCAAGCAGACTTTTTCAAAGTTGCTTGCAACTGTCTTTCCTTAGAAGCCACAGAGTGTACCAGTTTCTACAGGTAACTGAATTACAGGGCTATCGTTCCACTGATGTGAAGTGATCAGCTCTGATGTGAAGTGATAGCACTGGAAGAAAGGCTTAGCCGTCTGCACAGTCACCACAACCTCACAATTGAATTGCAACTCATAACCCCAAACTTGTTTATACCTGTATTTATTTATTTATTATTCCATGGTTGTGACATGGAACAACTTCTTATAAATGGCACCTGAACCGTTTCTTTGGAAGAAGTACTCAGCTGGCTTTACTCTAAATGTCACAATGGTTATTTTTCAAATGCGTTGGCAGGATATGACAAGGGCTAAAACTGCAGCTTTGGTGACAGACTAGTGTCTGGTGCCTCCACCTGGAAATCTCTGGGAAAATATACAATTTCTAAAGGAGCTACATAACCAGTAACGCTCAGTAGGTAGAATGTTTCTGAAATGAGGTGGCAGCAAAGGGTGGGTACTGCAGGACAAAGAGAGCTTGCAGTTAGGATCACAACATTAAACCATTTGTACAACAAATATTATATAGCTAATGTTTCAAAACAACAAACTATAAAGGAACCAGCGGGAGCCTCATGCACGACTCCCCTTTAATGCTGCAGCATGGTGGCTGAGTCAGTGAGACGGGGTAAATGGGGCTTTGTGGGGCTTATGCAGGCACAGTGCAGTTCATCTATCCAGCTCCCCTCAGCAGCATCTCAGTGTCCTCTACTCCACAAGCTTCTCTTAAAATGGATGCCAGAGAGTGATTTCCTCCCCATCCTTGGTCCCACCCGTCCTTGGCAGAACCACTCTAAGTAGAGGCAAGTCACTCAAGGGAAATCTTTCTAGGAGTCTCCCTGCCCTGATACATTCAGACACCATCTAGAGACTGGGATGAGTTAACAGTCAGGAAAATCAAGCTCTACTTGCCATAAGCAAACTTACTGCTTCCATGATCATACCAACTCAGTCTGTGGCCTAATCACATCTCACTGACTAAATAAGATCAGGTCGGATCAGTACTTGGAGGGAAAGCACCAAAGGAAAATAGAGGGTTCTGGAGGAAGTTGTATGGGTGATTTGGTAGATACCACTGTTTTCTCTAAGTAAGCAATGACATGCCCCAGCACTGGCTTAGGGACACTCTGCTGTCGGGGACTCCATCTTTTGGATGAGACACAAAAACTGAGGTCCTCACCAGTTGTGGTCATTAAAGCATTTTTGACACTTGTGCAAGTGAGGCAAAGGCAGCTTTAAGCTACCTTTGCGATTCCCTGAATTATGGGATGACACTCCATTAATATGTTGCTTTTTGATATATAGTAAACATTTGATTAATGTTTTATAATAAACATATATTTTACAAACAATATAATGTAATCTTTTGCACAATTAATTATGAATTATTTTGTTAGTTTCATGTGTCTAGCTCTTTTTATGCAGTATTACTTCAAACATTTAGCAGAGCCAAAGGCAAGATGCCAAGAAAAACAGCAGCTGCATGAGAATCTTGATTTTAAAATCTCAATATGACTGTACATGTCCAACATATAACCTTTGGGGACTGTCTTTCCTTGTTAAAAAAATGGTGGGATGATAAAGTAAATCAGACAGAATATGGACACTATAAAAATATTCCATTTTATGAGTCATTCCATGACACATGAGATAAATGTGTTCCTAACCATGTGTCATTTACCAGCCAAAATCACTGTGGTTTAAAATTGTGGGAAGGGAAGAAAGAATCTCAAATCTTGTATTTATTTATCATCCTGGATTAAAATGTGTGTTGTTTAGGCCAACTTCTTAAACAAAGGCACCAACACTATTGCTAAATACACACACAAAGAGGTAAATGTGCTCAAAAGTTATTTTTTATGTGCATGTCACATTCCAGGGTGCCTCACAATGCTTTGCTGTTGTAGCTCGCAACCTGGGCCCCTCACAAACAGCCTGCCAGCATGCAGGTCACATCCTGGGTGTTTCTATATAGCTTTAACCCTGGTCGAGCATCTGTGACCCCAGCAGCCTGTCAGCAGCATACCAGTCACAATTTGGTTTCCACCAGCCTTGGTTACCATTTGCAGGCTCCTCCCAACACTCTCCAAGTCCCAGATTTTCCCCAAAATGTGTCTTCTGCACTGTCCAGCCCTCTCCTGGACAGTTTATGATTCCCGAAAGGAGGCAATATTCAACAGTTTGCAACTTTAACTGGAGTTACCAAACAGTTCAGTTTAAACACAGCACTGGATTGGTTTAGATTTAAAACAATAAAACATGTTCATTAACAAAAGAATATAGGATTTTAAATAAATTCAAGTACAGGAGATCAAGTTGGAAACGGTTACAAGAAAATAAAAATGAAAACATGCATCTAGCAAGTTTTGGTTCCAGGCTGTGTTTAAGATGGCCTTTCTCACCTACAGACTTCCAGCAAGATGGTGACTGACCCTTTCCTTGCTCAGCATCTTTCCCAGTAGCCCAAAAGTGCTGGTGCCTTTGTCTTCTTAGGCTCCTCTCTCACGGTCCAGTGAAACTCTGACATGGATTCTTCTGAGGATTACCCCTCAAAGCAAAATTGATTCAAACAGTGAAGGTGGCGATTGGTGGTGTAGGAGGCTTCATGCTTTTTCCTCTCACCTGTTTGCTGAAATATAAATTTGCTGTCTCTCCTGCCATTTCCTCTCCCTGCTATCTGGAGAATCCTGTTTACTACTTCTATGTAAATTGAGGTAAAAACACATTCCTCTGTTTAGGACAGACCTGTTGAACAACTTTTGCCTAGTCCAGGCTGAGTAGTTTTCAACAAGTGCTAACAACACCATAGAGTGGGATTTTATAATTGTAACCCCGAAGGAGATTTACTAGATTCCTGGGGCTCTGTCTGCTGGCAGCTCTATGCAGGCCTGGGACTCACCAGCTCCCACACAGCCAATCCTGCCCTAGCCCTGGAGCATGCAGGCCTGGGACTCACCAGCTCCCCACACAGCCAGTAGTGCCCTTGCCCTGGCTGGCGCCAGATTGACTCAAAAATGGCTTCTCCCCTTTCCTGAACTCCCTGGGAGGGGCATCTCACTCCCTATTGGTTGCCGGGCAGACTCTGAGTTTGCCTTGGCTCCTCCTCCCTACCAGGGACAGTGTGCCTCTCCCTGAGCTGCCAGCAGACAGAGCCCCAGGAATCTAGGTAATCTCCTTGGGGGTTACATAATGTTGCTACAAATATTTCACCATGATATTATTGACTAGTGAGTTATTAGTTTTCAAATGATACCTCTCAAGGCATATTTTGTACACAGATTATCACAGTAGCGTGTAGGGTGCCAAAGGGGTGCTTTCGGTCAGAGTGTAAAATTTCCTGTGCTGAACGTGAATGCTTATTTCCATGCCTCTTCTTGGAAATTTGTCCATAAAAGAACAAAGCATAGATTGTGGATAAATTCAGTAAACCAGTTATTCATCTAGATTAGCGATGCAAGCAAGTCCCTGTGAATATGTTTGTCTCAACAGAAATATTAATGAATTTAGAATGTTTTTCACTCTTTTCCTCCTCAGACCACAGTAATCAAATAATTTCTTTAAGTGATTCCGTTTCACTTTAATTGCAGCTTTTAAAAACAGGTTAATACCAGCCATCCATATTTAAACTGTAGATTTTATGATTATGCCACCCATTAAAGGTTTTATTTTCTTTGCAGAATAAAATAATCATTGATCTTTTTCAGCTGAGTGCTATTAAGACAAAGGGTGTAAACATCAACTGATTAAAACATTGCTTTCAATGCTTTATTAAAATTTATTTTTAAGCAGTTCTACTCATTAAGACTTGACAAATCTGAAGAGTACTTCATTTAATTTCCTTTATGAGAATGTTTTGCATGCAAAACAGAGTCTGAGGAATCCTTAGTCCCCCAAAAGGGCTGCTCTGTAGCCGAGTAGTATGCTATGACTTTCACATAGCTTCTTACCTGCCAGCCCACTCTGCAGTGCCCGCTAGCATATATGCAATGCAGAAATAGTTAAGTAGGAAAGCTTTATTCCTTCTGTATTACTAACCATCAATTTAAAAGCAAACATATATAAGGTCTTTAGATGCTATTCATTTTTTTAAATAAATAAATAAATTACAGCAGAAAATTGGAAGACACATTTGGGATTTTTAAAGGAAAATTTACCCTGACTCAACTTCAGCTCAGGATCTGATAATGGCACACATAGGTTTTCACCTCCAGGTCACAAATCAAATCCAGTCATTTGGTTGACAACTACTAAGACTAAGACTTAGTGGCAAGGGGCACCTTTGGCTAATTACACGCAGATGAACCAGTGGGTGCAGGTTATAAATCAGTGGGGCAGCCTTAGGAGTAGCAGAACCAAGAACAAGCACCAATAAGCCGCGATGAGTGACTGAAGAAATAATATACTGCCAGGAATATATTGGAGAGGTTGCGTACTATCATACAAGAGTTGGAATTCCACACGCCACAGGCTCAACTGATTCCATGAACAGCATTTCTCTCTGCATTGATATACTCAGATCCAGAAGGAATACAGGATGCAGTGACTGCCCACAAAGACCACCCGTAAGGAGACATCAATGGGGACATTCAACGAAGCCATGAAACTGGTCATTGAAGAAGGTGCTGTTTGTTGGCCAACACCACTATCCTACCTACTGGGGAAAAATCATACTTATGGTCCATCAGCAGCTGAAAAGACAGATCCACCACTGACACATAGCACAATCCAAACAATTGGTAGACAACAGAAAATAGAGGAGATGAACAAGGGAATTATATCCTGGCTACGTATGGAGAACCCTAGATTCAAAAATACCATGGGCACTATGTTGTTCAAAGTAGAGAACAACCTAGGATATTTTAATGTGATCTTAAAGTTTGCTTCCCATTGCTGGAAGAAATGTGATCACTTGAATGTCTGTAGAAAGCAAATACAGAATGAGTGTGAACACAGCTGTTGCAAATATAATTTAAATTCAAACGCAAACTTTTCATGGATTTGTTTTTGGCAACATTCATCCAGTTCTGCCCAGGAATAAGCCCTTCTAACCTTGCAAGACTACTGCCATCCATCTGGCAAAATGTGTCTGCTGCTCATCACGAGCACAGAACAGCTTCAAATTCTCTTACTGGAGCATAATCCGAAAAGAAAATTGCAGAACATTGCTCCAACCAACTGTCAGGAAATTCAAACAGCTCCAAGAGCAGGGCCAATAGAGCTGTTGAAACATAAGGTAACATTTAGAATGCGATTACAAGGACACCATTGTTGGGGTCTGGACTGAAACCTGCTGGAGACCTAGTTGGTTGGGTGCTAAAAGAAGCTGAAAGCTATAAAAGAAAGACAGCAGTGGAAAGCAGTCCTAAAGCAACCGCAGTCAGTCATGCTCACTCCAATATAGGAGGATCAACCAGTAGTACAGAGCCAGAATAGCAACTCCTAGCATCCCTGCCATGTCTGATTGTTGACATAAGCTATAGATGAAAGACAGGAGAATGGCTGGAGCTTCTTTGGGGTTGTTGGCAGTAACTGGTCTAAGTTGCTCCAGGGGACTGAATGCCTGGGTAAACACAATGACCACCTTTTCACCGTGCTTCTTGAGCTGTGTGCCCTTCAGTGACAGAAGAGGATCTGAGTCAGGGCATATTTCAGGAAGGGCGTAGTGCAGGAGTGGCCAACCTGTAGCTCTGGAGCCACATGTGGTTCTTCAGATGTTAATATGCAGCTCCTTGCATAGGCACCGACTCCAGGGCTGGAGCTACAAGCGCCAACTTTCCAATGTGCTGGGGAGGCGGGGTGCTCACTGCTCAACCCCTGGCTCTGCCACAGGCCCTGCCCCCTCTCCACCTCTTCCCCCAAGGCCCACGCCCCTTCCTACCCCCTGCCCAGAGCCTGCCACACCCTGGCTGCTCCCCAGAGCCTCCTGCACACCGTGAAACAGCTGATTGCAGTGGGCAGGAGGCCCGGGGAGGTGCTGATCCATGGGGCTGCTGGCAAGCAGGACACGCTGGGGGTGGGAGGAGGCAGAGCTGATGGGGGCTGCTTCTGGCTTATTACTGTGGTTTTTGGCAATGTACATTAGTAAATTCTGGCTCCTTCTCATGCTCAGGTTGGTCACCTCTGGCGTAGAGCATAGATTAAGGGTTAAAGGATTCAGCAAACAAACCTGGCCTCTGCAAATAATTGAATGTTTCATACTAATGTTGATTCATTCCTTTGAGAGTACCAAAACAAAATGTCTGAATTGCCTGGATTTTGTTTTGTTTGCTTGTTTGGCTACTCCCTACCCCCTTTTTCTTCTGTTTGTGAACCAGGCCATTATTCCTAAATTTACCCAGTTCTATTAAAGTCTGATTACAGCTTTTTCGAACATTTTGGCAAATATTCCAGTTGAACAGTGCTGGAGATGTGGGCTCTAAGAATCAGACACCAGAGTGAAGATAGCTCCCAAATGACTTTTGCTATTAGCCAAAGACAAAAATCCTGCTCACAGAAACCTGTAAATGACCGGCCAAGCAGTGGAATCTTGAGGCTCTCTCTCTTCTCTTTACCAGAAGCAATAACATCCCTCCTGCTCTGTTTCACCATTACATTTAAAAGGGTTTGCTACATTATGGCTCCTCACCTGACAGAGTGCCTTCACTTTTAAGCCAAATTAAAAATCAGTGACAACATAAGAGTTCGTTCTTATTACCAAGACCTTGTATAAAAATGCTGTTTTGATTCATACTAAATTGAAGCCATGTTTTGCCACGACTATCCCTTCATTGAACCAGAGCATTCTGACTGCTGCACTTTAAAGGACATTCTATCCTGCAGAAAAATAGTCGCATTCAGTTAACCCAGATAGTTTGGCCATTGCGCAGAGTAATGCAAAATAACCAGTTTTCATTTTCTCAATTTCCTACTGCCAGCAGTGACGGTTTGTAAAACTCACCAGTATTTCTGATGGCCCTGGCCCCCAAAGCTACATTTCATTCATAATAAACAGCAAACTGGCTCTTTCCTGGCTGAAAAATTACCTGAGACCCTGAGCCTAAAGGGAAGATTTTCAAAATATCTTCTGGAGGGCTCTTTGTGAGCTCCTCTTCTCCATATGTCCTGGTCCTAAACCCCCAGGAAATTCCTGGGTCAGCAACAAGTCTTTGTGTACTGTCTATTCCTACCAGTTGCTTGCTCAGGTCGCTTACATCTCCCAAGCAACCATAGGGCTACCTTCTGTGTTAATTAGTTGAATTGCTAATAAACAGTGGCTTGCCTCTGTGCAGGTGTGCAAGGCTGCAGGAGGAGAAAGGCAACTGCCAGTAAAAGGGCCAGTCACAGTTGCTCCCTGCTAACACCTATAGGGATGGGGTGGGGAGGCCTCAGTTACCTGAGCATCAGCTACTCAGGGAGGGTGTGCTGCAAAATCTGACTTACAGCTGGAAATTAGTACGCCTGGCAAGCATGTTCATGCATTTTCCAGGAGACACTGAAGTTCTTGTCTCCCAACTCCATTCGCTTAATCCCTCACCCTCTTCCATATGGCTAAGTGCTCCATAGGCAGAAGAGAGATGTGGGGCCCTTAAATACTGCAGCAGTGTGTAAATGGCTGGAAGAAAAGTCAAGGCACTGAAGGCGAACTATACATTGAACAAGAGGCCTCTATAGAATATTTCATCATTTAAAAATCCATGTGTACTGTATTTCTGGCACATAGCTGCACTTCTTTAAAACCGAGCTGAGACTCTAAAGAGTAATCACGGGTTTATTGCTTGGCAAAGGACATGTCCAGGGGTGTGCACAGAAATAAAAATTTAGCTGCTTTTGGAGGGGCACTTTCTGTGCCTCCCACAGCCAGAAGAGCTGGCTCTCCCTCTCCCTCCCACCCGTGCGGCTGGAGCAGGGCCGGCTCTAGGATTTTTGCCGCCCAAGGCAAAAACAATTGTGGCCGCCCCCCCGCCCCGTTTTTTAATTACCCCACCCCTGGCCCCGCCTCAACTCCGCCCCTTCCCTGCCTCCTCCCCCCAGGCTCTCAAGCCTAGGAGGGAGGGGGAGAAGCGGCGCGCGAGCCGCAGCGGATGGGAGCCAGGGCGGCCGGGGCACATTTTTAGGGGCGGCATTCTGGCGCCGGCCATGCCGCCCCTAAAAATGTGCCGCCCCAAGCACCAGCTTGTTTTGCTGGTGCCTAGAGCCAGCCCTGGGCTGGAGGAACTGGCTCTCCCTCCACCCCACCCCCACCCCCGTGGCCAGAGGACCTGGTTCTCCCTGTTGCCGCCCCAGGGCCAGTGGAGCTGGCTCTCCGCCCTTCCCCCTGTGGCCCCAGAGCCAGTGGAGCTGGCCCTCCCCCGGCAGCCAGAGAAGCTGGCCCAAGGACACAGGCCCAAGGCTGGAGGAGCTGTCATCTCCAGCCCTGGCCCGGGGCCAGAGACGCTCGCTCTCCCCGCCCCAGCCCCAAAGGAGTTCTGAGCCTTCACTGACTGGGTGGGGAGCCCGGCATGCCTCTGCTTGCCTCCTCTTGCGCACACCCCTGGACCTGTCTTACCCACGATCTTGGTGCAGACTTTCCATTGACCGCACTGGGAATTCAGTATGTGGAATAAAGCTAGAATGTGAAATTTCACAACCAACATGTCCAGCTTCTGGCCTACAAACAGTTGTTTGGGGTCAGGGAAGTTATGAACATTTGTTTTTTCTAGCTTTCACATTACATAAGGTAGGCATATTCTTTAGCAGAATAAGTCCACAAAATGTCAAGTAATATTTATAGAAACTTTTGCAGAGTAGCGAGTGATCAGAAAAAAACACAGCTTGGAGAAATTCACTATTTAGTTTTCAATGCAGTAATTAAAAGTGCTTTAAGTTCATATTTCTAAGACTCCAATGCTCAGATATTTTTTAAAGTATTTTATTTTGTAGCTGAAAGGTGTGACTTGCCGAGAATACCAAATGTATGATAAACACATTTGAGATGTTTATTTATATTTATATTCCTTATATTTATTTTCCTACTGCACAGATATTCTTCTTCACTGTAACCAAAGTTATGATACATTTTTTTAATTAACAAACTATATAAGTATTCCATCCTGTTTCTATCCAAAATCTCATATGTCCAGATGCAATAAAAACTCTGTTCAGCTTCTTTACCAGATAAACTCACACTGAACTGATGAGTTTGAGAGAGAGAGAAAGAGATTCTTCAGGGCTTGCACAGTAATACGCTGTCTTCCATTTAAATGGCCAAGTTGTTAAAATTCCTTTTTACGTATGACTCCGTGGTACGCATTTGCTGTACAATTAAGTATATAGCACCTACAAACGTTCAGCTTACCAGACTAATTAGCATGCTGCTTTTATGCTTTGTTTTAAAAATAGAAAATGTCAAATTCATGACACAGAATGAACATTCAAAGATAACCTGAAAAAACACAAGAACCTGAAAAACACATGAACAGGAGGCTGCCAGGCAACTCACCACATTCTATAGGTCACTATCCTCCGATCTCACTGAAGGGTAGCAAAAAAAACTACACCATCTGCTCAAGAAACTCCGTGCTATCGCACAGGAACAAATCTACACAGACACACCTCCTAGCGCCCCGACCAGGGGTATTCTATCTGCTACCCAAGATCCATAAACCTGGAAATCCTGGACGCCCCATCATCTCAGGCATTGGCACTCTTATAGCAGGGTTATCTGGCTATTTAGACCTCTCCTCAGACCCTACGCTACCAGCACTCCTAGCTATCTCTGAGACACCACCGACTTCCTGAGGAAACTACAATGCATTGGTGATCTTCCTGAAAACACCATCCTGGCCACCATGGATGTAGAAGCATTTACACCAATATTCCACACGAGGTTGGACTACAAGCTGTCAGGAACAGTATCCCTGATGAGGCCATGGCACATCTGGTGGCTGAGCTTTGTGCCTCTGTCCTCACCCACAACCATTTCAGATTTGGGGACAACTTATACCTTCAAGTCAGTGGCACTGCTATGGGTACCTGCATGGCCCCACAGTATGCCACAATTTTTATGGCTGACTTAGAACAATGCTTCCTCAGCTCTCATCCCCTAGTGCCCCTCCTCTACTTGCGCTACACTGATGACATCTTCATCATATGGACCCACAGGAAGGAGGCCCTTAAAGAATTCCACATGGATTTCAACAATTTCCACCCCCACCAGCAACCTCAGCCTGGACCAGTCCATACAAGAGATCCACTTCCCGGACACTACAGTGCAAATAAGTGATGGTCACATAAACACCACCCTATACCGGAAACCTACTGACTGCTATACTTACCTCCAGCTTCCATCCCAAGATACAACTGCATTTGCTCCAATCCCTCAGACAGAGACAAACACCTACAAGATCTTTATCAAGCATTCTTAAAACTACAATACCCACCTGGGGAAGTGAGGAAACAGATTGACAGAGCAAGATGGGTACCCAGAAGTCACCTACTACAGGACAGGCCCAACAAGGAAAATAACAGAACACCACTGGTCATCAAGTACAGCCCCCAGCTAAAACCTCTCCAGCGCATCATCAACGATCTACAACCTATCCTGGAAAATGATCCCCCACTCTCACAGGCCTTGGGAGGCAGGCCAGTCCTCGCTTACAGACAGCCCCCCAACCTAAAGCAAATACTCACCAGCAACTACACACCACACCACAGAAACACTAACCCAGGAACCAATCCCTGTAACAAACCCCATTGCCTACTCTGTCCCCATATCTGCTCTAATGACACCATCAGAGGACCCAACCACATGAGCCACACCATCAGGGGCTCATTCACCTGCACATCTACTAATGTGATATATGCCATCATGTGCCAGCAATGCCCCTCTGCCATGTACATTGGCCAAACCAGACAGTCTCTACGTAAAAGAATAAATGGGCAGAAATCAGACATCAGGAATGGTAACATACAAAAGCCAGTGGGAGAACACTTGGATCTCCCTGGACATTCTATAACAGATTTAAAAGTACCCATCCTTCAACAAAAAAACTTCAAAAACAGACTTCAAAGAGAAACTGCAGAGCTACAATTCATTTGCAAACTTAACACCATTGATTTGGGGTTGAATAGGGACTGGGAGTAGCTGGCTCACTACAAAAGCAATTTTCCCTCTCTTAGTATTGACACCTCCTCATCAATTATTGGGAGTCGACCACATCAACCCTGACTGAATTGGCCTTGTCAACACTGGTTCTCCACTTGTAAGGTAACTCCCTTCTCTTCATGTGTCAGTATATTTATGCCTGTATCTGTAATTTTCACTCCATGCAGCTGAAGAAGTGGGTTTTTTACCCATGAAAGCTTATGCCCAAATAAATTTGTTAGTCTTTAAGGTGCCACCAGACTCCTCGTTGTTTTTCTGAAAATCACAGTGAAGATATTTGGCTTTCCCTGTCCCCTTTCACCAGTCTCCCCATGTCCTCCATCCCCAACATCTTCTACCCCAGATGCTTGATACTTCTTGCCCTGTCTTCACACAGGCCAGAGGTCAGTTTCTTTCTCGGCGGCACCCATTAGTAATTGCTTCAGCTAACCCTTCAGAGACCCAAATTGAGAGATTTTAAACAAAATAATATTGTATTGGGGATTTTACTGAAATGTGGATAAAATCATAACATAAAAGATAATTGTTAGCATTATTGTTTAGTTCTATTTCAGTAACTCCTAGAGCCCCAATCAGTATCAGGACATCATTGTGCTACGCAATGTGTACGTGTACACACACACACACACTCTCTCTCTCTCTCCCTTCCCGCCACTCCCCGCCCCAGAGAATTTACAATCTGAGTAAACTGGATTGCTTGTATACACATCACTCCACATTGCTTTTATATCTAACTCAACTAGATCCAGAAAGTCATCTAGCATCACCCCTTAGATCTATTAAAAAACTAATGTAGCCTGCTTTTAAGCAGAGTGTTTCTCTAGAAGCACATTCATTACTTAATTGCACTATGATTTTGCACTGGCTGCATGTTTCTAGGGAGAGTTGTTTTTCATTGATAAAGCCCTAAATGTCTTGGGACCTGCCGACCTGAGAGATGTCTACTCTCCCCTGTGACACTGCTGCAGCTGCAGTTAAGCAGAAGCATTTAAGCTAGATTCCCCCTACCCCCACCCCATAGTTTAAAAGAAAGGGAGCTGGAAAGTTGGCAGCTTGGGGCCCAGGACTCTGGAACTTACCCCCAATTTGCTCTGAAATGCCCAAATGAGCTTATCTTATGCATATACTGCAAAACCCATCTGTTTGCTAGGACTTTGGGAGAGACAGAGGGGTTTTTTGAGGGTCTGTTGCCTCATATAGGATTTGTCACTTCTAGGTCTCAGTAATTTGGTCAATGCTAATATATCTGCTATTGGAATGAGTACCTCCACTAGTAGCGAGATGGAGTATAATATAGCATTTAAAGCACAGGGTTAGAAAGCCAGAGTTATGGATATTAGTCCCAATTCTACTACTGACTTGCTGCTTGACTTTACTTTAGTCTCATAACACGACTTATTTATTTCATACGACACTGTGAAACTCAGTTAATACAGGTTTGTAAAGGAATTTGAGATCATTGGTTATAAAGCACTCTACATATTTACAAAAACATGATCATACATGAACAAATGTATTTGGGAAAGACATCTTGGTCAAATCTTACATTTGTTCTCTTTCTCTCATGCTAAATGTACGTCCTTGTCAGAATGTCCTGTTGAAAACCAAAACTGGCTTGTACGCTACCTTCTCCTTAGGCTGATTATGTTCCACTGCAGCTGACATGTCCTCACAGATTTTTTTCAGACTGGAAAGAATTTCTAGAAATATGCAGGATTTCTCAGCCAACCTACATGTTTACAGAATGCCTTTATCCAACTCAGGTTTACAAACTAAATGTAGCAATGTTCAATATTGTATTGTTCAGATGGAAAAGTGGAACTCAAAGCGGGATACCGCAAATCAGAATGCAGGGGTCATGTTGCAGCTATGAAGTATGTGAGGATGCTGATGGCAACAGCTGAGAAGACTGGATCCTCATGCTCAGGAATTTCACCTTCAGCAAAGGTGAATTCAACAGATGGCAAAGTATCGGGCTTGTCTGTACTTAACATGCGGCTTAAAATGTGGGGCTTCAGTGTAGATGCTACCTATGCCAATGGGAGGGGTTCTCCCATCAGCATAGGTAATCCATCTCCCTGAGAGACAGCAGGTAAATTGACAGAAGAATTCTTCCATTGACCTAGCACTGTTTACATGGGGGGCTAAGTCAGCTTACTTGTGCTGCTCAGGGGTGTGGATTTTTCACACCCCTGAGCAACATAGTTATGCCAACATAATTTTCTACTGTACACCAGGCTTTAGAGACAGCAACAGTAACACTGCATGAGACTGAACTTCAGGCAAGGGACTAGGTGTTCTGATACATTAGTCCCAGCATGCTAGAAAGATGGGGATAGAAGCAGAGAGAGTCTAAGTATACATGGTGGTGGGGTAAGCAAAGAAAGGATTGCTAGTAGAAAAATGTTTGGTGATGAGCAACAAAAGGGGCACTGGTAGGAGACCATTTTTACTTTCTCATTTCCTGAATAATTGTAATGCATTCTTTTTTTTTCAAAATGTACTATAGTAGGAATGTATATGTTTAATTAATAAATACTTAATTTGAGTTGGGACACTCCAGAAATACCTGCCACTTTTGCAAATGTGGGGAGGAAGGCAGCTCCCAGCACGCACCAAAACACACCCACACCCACACCCACACACACCCCTACCTTTGAGGCCATTTCCAGAAGCATTGATTCTGAGAAAGGGCACTTCCTGGAATGGCCTTATAGTGCCTGCTCATTGGCCACTTGCAGCACTAGTATGCTTTTGCAAGTTCCAAGTAATGGTACATGACATAATAGCCCTAAATGGGGGTTTTGTTTAAAAAGAAACAAACAGAAAAGATGTGCATATAGCTTCATAATTTAAGTTATACTTGAAGATACTTTAGGATTCAGTCAACACTGCAATGCTGCTAGTGAACAAAAACTGGCAAATGAAACTAACAATAATAGCGTAATTGGCCAGTTTTCTACGCTGGATTAGATGCAAAAAGTAAACAAGCAGCAAAAATCATAAAAAGTAAATCAGATTTTTAATTTCTTTTTTAATTTCGTAATAGGCCACAGAGCCAGTGAGAAAAACCCAGGCTATGGCCTGACCACTTTTTGGTCAAGCCAAACGTGAGTGGTGCTGCAACCCCATGCACCAAGTAGAAATGCCACTCACTCAGATGTGGCTCGGTTATCCCTCTGTCATAGTTTGAGTAGGTGACGTTGCAGCCTGGTGCTTGGATCACAGTGCCACTCAGGTTTGTGGTAGGTCAAAATGCCATTCACTCAGATTTGGAAGGGGTGGGCACAGGGGCTCATGGGCCAGGGGGGGTCAGGCTGCTGGTGTGGAAAAGGATTGTCAGAAGGGGGCAGGGCTGGCTCCAGGCACCAGCTTAACAAGCAGGTGCATGGGGCGGCCAAGGGAGAGGGGCGACACCTGCGGCAATTCGGGGGCGGCAGGTCCCTCACTCCCTCTAGGAGCGAAGGACCTGCCGCTCAACTGCCGCCGCCGATCGCAGCGCTGGTTTTTTTTTTTTTTGCTGGAGGCGGCAGAAATGCTGGAGCCAGCCCTGGAAGGGGGGCAAATCAATGTCCCCCCTCCGCCCCCCCCACACACACACTTAAAATGGGACTTTGCAGTCCCTGAGTTTCAAAACTTGTTATCAGTAACACAGGTAAGAAAAAACTGTGGGGTTTAATCTTACTACATTTCTGGATTTGATTTTTATCTTGACAGGGTGTCTTTCAAAGAGGGATACTCTTTTAGGGAATAGTTTAGAATTGGTGCTATGCTCCTGAGGATTTCAAAGTAATCAGCTTGCAGCTTACTGCTTCTGGGGTCTTCATTAATGTGTGTTCTTGTTAATTGCTTGCATTTAAGACTAGCAAATATTATTAGCAATTAGTACATTTTAATAACTTTATAGTAAATAGAATACCCATAAATATAATAAACAAGTAGATTAATTAATATTTAATTACTGATATTTGTTATAAATTATTAATTACTTAGAAAATTGACATGTTCCTTTACTACTCCTAATTTTATTTATATATATGAATTAGAATTATTTTCTTTTGATTTAGAAGTTTCAGCTTCTTCTATCTTTTCTTAATGTCATTCCTTTTCAATATCTAGTATTTGTATGTAAGGCAAGGGGCTTTGTGCATCTTGCAAAAGGGGCTATGATTGGTGCTTGCTTTTAGTGCTGCAATGTGTGCTTGCTTGCTTTTAGTCAGGCAAAAAGTAGTAAAATGCAGCAAATATGATATCAACTTAAAACCAAGTTACAATTTTGTTTACAGAATTAATTATCTCAGCAGATATAGGAAAAATGGAAGGATTATGAAATAGGCTTTTGTTAGGAAAAATGGATGGAAACATTTAAGTGGTAACATTTTTCTCAAAGTGTGATGGATCATTTATAATTAGCAATTATTAAAGATACAACTACCATAGATTTTAGTTTCAAGGGCAAACAAAGAAAAAATCCTCAGCTGAAAAAGAAAAAATACATTGTTTTGTTTTCTGATATTCAAATCTGCAAGTATACCATGTATTAGTTATGTTTTCATTGTTGCTTCAGTTTGTCCCTGAAGTTTTGCTGTCGATATTCACGCACATATGTTACTATTTAGGATTTTTAGTGAAGCGTGTTGGTGACTGACAATGGAATTCTATCATCATGAGAGCTATTCATCTTGGATCCACCCCGTAACACATGTACCAAAACCTAGTCTGGTAAAATGTCCTCATATCCTAAGTGAAGACAAAGTTCCATTTGGAGCCTATTTGTGTCTCCAGAGAATTGTAAATCGGAGGAATAGACATTAATCCATCAGTGTGGTACTTACTGCATTGAAATTGGGGAAGAGATTGACTGCTGCTGCTGTATCCAGGGGAAATGGAAGAAATGGTTTAATATCCAGCGATGGTTGTAATGGTGGGGCTGGAGTACGCACCAGGGCTGGAAGAGCAGGGCTCTGGCATGTGCCACCTTCAAGGAAAAATATGAAAGAAGATAGTAAGCAAGTGATTCTTGGTATGAAAAAAAATATAGAAAGAGTTTTATGCCAATATCAGGTTAAACACACACATTTGTATTTACCATCAAATTACTACCTTGTTAAGTGTGCAACAGGCTTAACTAATGTTTATGATTCTTTGCTGATAATTGACTAAGATATCAGTCTTTCAGTTCTCTAAAATTAGCTAGCAAACCTCCATTTCCCTCCCCTGGATTATCTTGAAATGCTAGTATAGTTCAAGTCAAACTTTCCTTTAGATGTTCAGCTAACCTGATTCTATTATAAAATCAAAGCTGAAACCACAGACCTTTACTCAAACACTCCAGGTCAATTTAGCTCCAAAAGACTTTTTTTTACTCTTCCATGCAGTAAAAATGATTTCAGCTAGTGACTGTCCAAGACTCTTCCATTCACTTGTTTGTTTTAAATTTTATTTTCTTAAATGCGCATTTATTTCTCTAGCCCAGCAACTTCAGCACAAACTTAAACCTAACTAGCAAATCATACCTGGCTGCCTCAAGCGTTGATCAGTAAAAGTCAATTGTGAATGCACACTTATAAAACAAATTCCACATTACGGGTGTTTGTCAAAGTTCTGAGTGCTACTGCAGTTCTAAAGGTACTGACAGATACTTTTTGCTGTTGTGGTAAATGGGCTTGGTTCAGAACTCTGTAAGGCAGAAAAGCTCCTCCTTGCTAAAGCTACCAATGAACAGTTCTGTGGGAACATTATGTAAATGAATAAATCCCCTTGCATACCAATAAGCAGCCACCTGTTTGTAATGAACCACGATTTTACAGATTTGTTTGCCCCTTGCCACAGATCCTAACATAGTCCAGATGATTGAGAGCTGGAAATATTCAAGCCCAATCTCGGCTTCCAGTGTCTCCCATCTTCTGGTTACATTCCAAAACATCAATTCACTGTTAATTAAAGACTGTTTGAATCCTAGGAAACTGTTGAAATATGCCAGTGTTGTTCTAATCTGAGAGGCAGGCAGCAGACTGTAAAAACCTGCTGGTAGGAGGCCAAGAAACATTCAAAGAACAAAATAGAAAGGGAGTTTTACCCCATCACTAAACACAGAGAAAGACAGATCAAAAATTTCTCTCTCTCACGCACACACACTTACTTCATAGATGAGTAGTATTTTTTTTCATTAGAGTTCATATATACAGCAGTCAGAATGACACACTAAATCTGTCCACATTTGGTCAGCAAAGCTGCTAACCAGAGTTGCAACTCAATGCTTCTAATTGAAGGCTAACAGCGGAAGATTTAATTAACCAGTTGTAGCAGGGACATCAGCATTTCGGCTTCTCAGTATAAATTCAGCTGGAGCCAAATGATCAAAGACAATATTTTTTAACATCTTTTCAGTTCCTCTATGAAACACTTTACAAAGTATTATTGAAAAGGATGCATTAATCACTAGTAGACCAAAGGAATTAACTTAGGGCTCATCATACTCTCACACTGGTTTCACACTAGGGTAACTGCACTGACTCTGTTGAAGTTACTGCTGATTTACGTTAGTGTAAGAGTGCACAGAATCAGGACTGTACAGTAAGGCAGTTGAGCATACAGAGACTACATAAAAACACTACAAGAAGTCTGCATTCAGCACAGTCCATTAGAAAGTTATTTATCATTTGCTTGATAATAGCAGAAATTAGTGGAGTGGCTACTGTTGGAGATAGGATACCGGACTAGATGAACTGCTGGAATGTTATTATGGAATTATTACGTAGACTATGTAAAAAATAACTGACAGGCCTCAGTGTAGTGCTACACAAGATAAATCCAGCCAAACAGAGAAAGAAAACTTGGTAAGTATATGGGTAGGCAAGAGGGTCCCAGGATGTTTGCAAAGTATTATTTCAAGGTGGTGTCCGAACACAAAGCACCCACACCATTACTAAAAAGTAAAGTCCTAGCCAAGGTGCCTATTAGATGCCAGATATTCCTCATCTCTTTGTTGGGATTTAAATTTATAGTAGATTAGGAATTGGGAACCTCCTACTAGTGATTAACACCTTATTGAGGACTCCCCCTCATGGACTTCACTTCCACCCATTGCGCATCTCAACTGCTAAACGATCAGCACTAACTATTTCAATGCTGACATTCTGAAATATCATAAGGCTTTTGAGTCAACACCCCAGTGAGATAAAGGGTGCATGTGAGAGCATGGCCATTGCTCCAGGCTGTATGTTTGCAGACGCAGGACTACAACGCTGCCCTTGCTTACCTTCCAAATGTAAACCAAATGCAATGTTTGCACCCATAAAAATGAGAAACTTAATTTATAAAAAAATGAAAGATCAAATTTTGGAGAATCTGACAGTCTTACAGAGTACATAACTACATCAAGTGGGGTGAATGTTTGACACTACTGCAATAGCATGGAGCAGCTGGGCTGCTTAGTATATTTGTCCTCTATTAAGCCCAGATTGTCCTGGGTTTTTAAACTCAGTTCTGGAGGCTCCTAGTCCCAACCAATGGCCTCTAGAGCTGGCTGAAGTTTATGTTCTTAACTCTGTTCCTCTCACTAGATGACACCATGTGGAGATGGGTGGCAGCAGTAGGTAGCTGAGGCCTTTGTCATGTGACAGTGATAAAGGATCATAGAAGGAGTCACTTTATCCTTTATGGTATGTCATCCTATAAGAAGATGGGGACTACAGTGCCATCGCTGTATGTAATCAGGACCTGGAGCTTTGGAGAGTTCTGCTGTCATAGCATTGACATCACTCTGGATGTGGGTTCCCTGCTAAGAGCCAACCCTGTTCAGTACCCTTGGATACAGTTTGCAGTTGTATACCAGCACTAGTGGCTATTTAAGCAGGTCTAATTTCATTGAATCTAATTTCATTACTAGCAGAGGGAAGGAAAATGAGGATAGACAGGGAAGAGAGAGACAAAAAGAGGAAGGAGAACAGGGGAGGAAAAGAAATAAAATATGGTGGTCATAGAGGTGGGTACATTTTCCCACTGAGCAATGCTGAATGTGACAACAATGTAGTTAGCTAGTAACAACAATACCTACACGGTTTTAGTTATTACATGAAGGAGGTACTTACTCTGGATCTTTTTGCAAACCTCTCATTGACTGTAGTTGGAGTTTCACTGTGGATGGAGGGAGATATGCAACTGTATATTCACATCCCATCCTATAGGCCATAACTAAAAATGGAATATTGTCCTCCTCACACCATGTCTTTGATACCCTGTGCTTAGTGCCTGAAGCAGACATAGGCTCCCCTCTCAGAGGTCATTAGCAGGGGTAGGACAGAGTCTTGCTATGAACTGGGCTCTGCTTGAGGCCCTGAACATTCCCTCAAAAATTATCCTGAGATAAAGCTATTCTTGACCCTCACTATACTACTGCTTTTTAAAGTGGCAAGACATCTGTTAATACTTTAGTATTTGCAGACTAGTGATATTGTGGTTCAGCCAGAGTCCCAACAAAAAGTTCAGATCCTAATCTGGATTTGAACTTCCCCAAAATTCAGAAGTGTTCATGTTTGGGGTTTGAGCCCAGCTTTTTCTTCATAAGGGAGAAAATATATTGCTGTTTAGAAACACAGTTACCTTAGTATTTGAACTAAGTTTGAGGCAATCATTTGCTGGCTGAGATTCCAAAGAATCTAAATTACAGGCATCATAGTTCCTCTGCCAGAGTCACTGACAACACATCCATGGTAAATACAGTGCTTAATTTGAGCCCCAGCACCTCTACGCTTGGCAGTTCATGGCCCTGGCACCTCTGGGCTTGCCCCTCAGTTATGAATGTAAAAAAATTGCTTGAGCCCCAGCACCCCTTTCATTACAAATTAAGCACTGGGTAAATATGAGTGAACTGGTTTTGAAAAAAATAAACTCACCCACCTGAACCCTTTCCTATAACCAAAAGAAACACTTTTTTGTTGAAATTCTGAAAAGTTCACTAATTCCACTCACTCCCAACTCAACATTTGAATATGTTGCCACTAAAAAGGCTATTTTGCAATATTTTAAGTCAAGTGCCTCAGACAATACTGCATTTATGTCTGTGAGCATACACTATACGTGGCGCAGCACTTTCCTGCCACGTAAGATTCACATTTTAGATGGTATATTTCACATGAGCAGATGTTACTCCAAAGCCAGCAGTGATTTGTGCATGAAACACCTTTCCTACCCATTCCCTTTAGCATGCAATTTTATACTTTGTAATGCATAAAGGGAGCGTGGTTTAACTAGGGCTACCATACGTCCGGATTTCCCCGGACATGTCCGGCTTTTTGATCGATAAATAGCCGTCCGGGGGGGATTTCTAAAAATCTAAAAATGTCCGTGATTTCCCCCGGTCGGCTATTTATAGCTCGAAAAGCGGCGGCCAAGCGCCAGTTCGGCAGCCAAAGCCCCTTCCCGGCTCCCTCCATCCCCTGCAGCCTTAGCACGCCGTCCGGCCCGGCAGCTGTCTTCCCCCTCCTGCCCTCCCCTGAACGCTCCGCCCCTCTGCTCCTCCCCCTCCCCTGCTTCCCGCGAATCAGATGTTTGAGGGAAGCCTGAAAAGAAGCAGGGGCAGGCGGGCAGCAGCAGGTAAGCTGGGGCGAGGGAGGGGGACGCGAGGAGGAGGGCTCCGGGGAGGCGCGGCGTGGCCCAGTCCGGCCTTGGCCGAGCGGCTCCCTCCGGCCCCAGTGGCTCTGGCCCGGCTCGGCTCGGGCCCCGGGGCACCGGCCGAGCACGCCGGCCGAGCACCCCCGGCCCGGCCCCAGCAACTCTGGCCCTAGCCCCAGCGGCTCCTGCCCAGCCCTAGCCGAGCACCTCCGGCCCGGCCCCAAGCCCCGCGACCCCGGGCGGAGCGCAGCCCGATTCCTGGGCTCTTGTTAAAGCCGGCCCTGGCTTTAACACTTTGCAAAAGTATTTGGAACCTTTAGGTGCTATGCAACTGAACACAAACTCTAAACTCGTATAATCTATTAATCGAATCCTTTCAAAATTATTCCATCACTAGCTGCCACCACAACAAAGATAAGATGAAAGAACAATTCAATTCTGAATTCTATTTTCATTCTTTCATTACTTGGCAAACACTTTCCCTTTTAGGCTGTCTGAATAGGCTGATTCCCTAATTCCATTCTCAGCAGATCACCCAGACCCTAAACTAGTGTCTAAATTCACTCCCATCCTGGAGTCTGTTTTTCAGTAAAACAAAACCAATAGCAAAATGTAAGTCTTAGCATTCTCTTTCTCCCCAAACGGCTATCCCCAGGAATCCTCTCCAGCACCTTCATTCTTACCCTAGTTCTTTCTGGCTCACAGTAACATGCATATTCCCTTTATAGCCTGGTTGGAGCTAATGGGACTCAAAAATAATAATCCTGCATCTTAATGGAGGGTTTTTACTACCTGAGCCAAAGGTGACAAGAGAAAAGCCTCCCATTTTTCTACAGCGGGGGTTCTCAACCTTTTTTCTTCTGAGGCCCCCCCCAACATGCAATAAAAATTTATCGGCCCAGCTGTGCCACAACAACTGTTTTTCTGCATATAAAAGCCGGGGCCGGCGTTTAGGGGTAGCAAGCAGGGCAATTGCTCGGGGCCCCATACCACAGAGGGCACTGTGAAGATAAATTGCTCAGGCTTCGGCTTCAGCCCAGGGTGTTGGAACTCAGAGACCTGGGCTGCATCCTTTGCAGCGGGGCTTTGGCTTTCTGCCCGGGGCCCTAGAGAATCTAATGC
Organism: Terrapene triunguis; assembly: GCF_002925995.2. Taxonomy (NCBI): domain Eukaryota; kingdom Metazoa; phylum Chordata; order Testudines; family Emydidae; genus Terrapene; species Terrapene triunguis. The sequence goes on along the minus strand of NW_020664435.1, from coordinate 8,902,407 downwards.
TGGCCATGCTTAGCAGCCACCCCTTGAAACCTGCTGGCAGCCCCCCAGGGTGCCCTGGACCCCGGTTAAGAACCATCATTCTACAGGACCTTAAAGTCAGCCAGCCAATCACTGTTAAGAGCTAAAATGTATCACGCAGAGTCTGAGACCAAAGGTGATTTTTTTCCCCAGAAAACTTTCAACAACATTAGCTGAGACTTTTTTTACAGTAAACAAGTGTGTTTGGGTAGGGGTATGCATGTTGTTTTGTTTTATTTTAATTAAGGTTTTTTGTGCTTTGAAACTCAAAACAGCTTAAATTTTAAACTTGTCATGGATCTAGGGCAGTGGTTCCCAAACTGGGGTTCGCGAACCCCTGGGGGTTCGCAGAACGTTACAGGGGGTTCGCCAGAAAAATGTCACTAATGGCGGACAGAGGACCCTGGGCATTGGAGACAGCAGGTGGGACCCAGTTGCAGGGCAGACACCCTGAGCCCCAGGGAGAACGGGGCCGGGCAGTTGGGGCTGGTAGCTCAAGTCCCGGCGGTCAGCAGGGAAGCTGGCAGCCCGAACCCCAGCGCTCCGTGCGGGGCTGACAACCCAAGCCCCAGGGAGAGCGGGGCCGGGCAGTTGGGGCCGGCAGCCCGAGCCCTGCCCCCGTCAGCGGGGGAGCCAGCAGCCCAAACCCCAGCGCTCCCCATGCAGTGCTGGAAGCCCGAGCCCCAGAGAGAGCGGGGCTGGGCAGTTGAGGCCGGCAGCCCGAGCCCTGCCTCCATCAGCAGGGAAGCTGGCAGCCCAAACCCCAGCGCCGGCGCAGGACTGGCAGCCCGAGCCCCCGGAAGAGCGGGGCCGGGCAGTTGGGGCATCCATCACACTGAGGAAATTTAAACTTAAATCCCTGAAAATATTCATTTTTAGGAAGGGGTTCACGAGATTTCACAGTTTAGTGAAAGGGGTTCGCGGGCTGTTAAAGTTTGGGAACCACTGATCTAGGGCTAGATCCACAAAGCAAATAAGGCATTGCAATGCCCTAACTTCTAGATGCCTTGCCACCCTGTGGATTAATTAAATATTAATTGGGCCAAAGAAAATGAGAATGACTATAGCCCAGTTAGGGTACTAACATGGGAGACCCAGGTTCCAGTCTGCCTGCTCCAATGGCTAATTATTTATATACAGTGGAATGGCTTCCACAGGAGAGACAGAGAAAGATTCACCCCAGAATACCTCCCAGTCCAGTGGTTAGGGCACACAAATTCAAATCTCTTCTCCACAGCAGGCAGAGAGGGCAATTGAACCTGGGTCTCCCACAGCCAGGGTGAGTCCTCACATCACTGAGCTAAAAGAGGATAAGGAGACCAACTCCTCTGCCGCAAGTTGATAGTATGTTTAGGCATGCTCAGAGCATGTTTCACAAATTGGGACCCATAGGGGAACACCTAGTTTGAGGTTCCTGCCCGGGTTTAGGCATGGGATAGGCACCTAGGTTGAGGTAGCGGTACTCCTGCTCACTGGCAGAAACTTAGGCACCTAAATTTCTATTGTTAAAGTCCCCTCTGTGCCTAAAGAGTTAGATGTCAGCTGAGCAGTGGTTTTGAGGTGCCTAAAGGGGCAGTTATACACCTAAGTCCTTTTGTGGACCTAGCCCTTAGTCATCGGTGAGGACAAGTAAGTGTTCTTGATATGTCTGAACAGATCTTGTTCACAAATTAAGAAAAGATATAAGCATTAAGAATGAGGGTCTGGCTATGATGGATACTAAATTTTCATAATTTCTGAACAAACGCTGACTACACTCAGATCTGCAGAGAAATTGGAAGGAGATTTTTAAAGAATTGTAACAAGACAGAAGAAAAAGGCTCTTTGATCAGGGGAGAACTACAGGAAGCTTGAAAATAATTGGTTTGCCCATAGGATATGAAATGTAGATCTGCCTTTTAGGAATATTTCAGGCTAATGTGATTTGCCAGGACTTACAACCACTAGGTCACATTCCCTTACTAATGGTCTTACTGCTAAAGTGTTCATTTGGCTCTGAACAAGCTCCCATCTTTGGATCAATGGTCTTAATTTTTGCAACAGATGCTTTTCTTAGAAAGTGCTATACTGGCACTTTCAAGATTACTTTTGTTCCATAATAAACAGTATCCACTGATGAATTATTTTAACCTCCATTGGTAAAATATTCTTTGTTTAAAGGCCAAATGACCTTTATACTATACTAGTTTAGTATTTAGAGCATGCACACACTCGGCGTACAGAATATTAATTTGATTTTCATGCTATATATTATTTATATGTAAATAGATCTATTTTAAATATTAAAATCTGGCAGACTAAATTCATCGCTGGCACTCATCCCTGTTGATCTTAATGAATCTACACTAGGGCTGAGTTACTTTGTCCAGTGCTTCAATAGCAACATATTATTTGGAAGTCTGATGATGATGCCTAACATTTATAATGTTAGGTCTCAATTCTTTGAAGTTTTTTAAAGAAGTATATGCACTTGATTTCTCATTTGGTATTACAGGTTTTAGTGCTGTTCTTTCATATTGTACAAATCTTAAAGATGCTTTTGAAAATTAAAATAGTCAGATTTCAAATACAAATGTGTGATATAATCATTGTTAATTTCAGAAAAGATGACACAGGAGACCTAACAGAGAATAAACCTTAGAAATGAGGGTCCAGTCTGTAGTCCTTATTTGTGCAAAACTCCCCCTGACTTCCATGAGTAGGGAAGTTGGAAGCCTAGAAACCTGTACAACATACGGCAATCCATGCTTTTCTTTCATAGGCTTTGCAGCTGGTCACATTAACAGTTGATAACTTTGCAGAGGATGAATTTGACAGTGCCTCAGCTGTTGATATCTAGAGAATTATTTTTGTCTAGAGGTAATTGTGATTCCTGCAAAGTTAGTAACTTGTTTTGGGAAAATAAACTCTAATTTATTTATAGCAACATGGGACTATGTATTCTGATGCAAAGTAATGCACCCTCAGTTTTACGTTATTTCTTTGCATTTACAATATGGTTGCAGCATGTTGGGAGATATAAACATGTATTTTAAGACAGATATATTTAAATAGGATAATGAATCTGTCTCTATAGTCATGCATGTATGGGAGCACATTTCTCTGCTGCTTGTATGCAACTCTTATGGTAGTCACATGAAGCTGACATCATGACCTTCCACCTCCTCCTGTTTTTAGCACAAGAGAACCATTCACATCCCCTGTACTCCTGATTCACAGTGCATATGGGGAACATAAACAAGAATTTAAAAAAAAAATCAAATTAATATAAAATCTACTAAAAACAGGATCTGAACCCACAACGTCACACATTCTAGCCATAAAGCATATTAACCCATTGTACCCCACATCTCACGTATAATCATTGCTTTCCAAGGAATAAATGGTACCCGAGTGTATCACAATGTTTAATGTATTTATTAGAGCTGGTCAGAAAAAATTCCTACAAAACTTTCGTTGGAATTTGCCCATTCATCAAAATTCTGTGGAGACAGTACACTTTCAACCAAGTTCCAAAGGAACACAGGTACGTTTCCTGCCAGCCCACCAGCCTGGCTCCTCCGCAACCTACCATGTAGACTGCTCCAGAGTCAGGGACCTCAAGGCATCTAGGGCCAGCAGCTCCAGCACAGCTCACGTTAGAGCCTGGGCTCCAATCTCTTTCACAGAAAATTTAGAAATGTTTGGTTTTCAATTCCAAACTAGAATGAAAGGATGTTTTGAATGATCAGATCCCCCACAAAACAGAATTAACTTTATCTGCACAGGTCTACTATATATCCTCATAACACCTACGTTGGATGGGGAAACGCTATTATCCCCATTTTACAGATGAGGAACTGAGACACAGAGAGGCTAAGGGATTTTTCCAAGGCCACACAAGTAATTGGAGGCAGAGTAGGAAACTGAACCCAGGTTTTCCAAGTTCCATACCAGCCTCCTAACCACAGAACCATCATCCCTTGGTCTCACAAGCATTTGAGCACATATTCACTGGGCTGTATATGTTAACACCTATAATGAGTTTTGTCATGATCAGATATATATCTGTTTATAGCTCCATAGAATGGAGATATAGTAACTGACAGTATTTTTAATTATGGTACATGTAGTGTTTATATGCAACAATGTCTAATATGCCTTATGTTTTTATGAATTAATTACTGTGCAATAATTATCACAGGACACAGAAATTATGGAAGCTCAAGTATAACTTTTAGTCAGAAATGGTATGTTAACTACATGAATAATTGTGTCTGAACCAGGTCTTAGAAACACAAAATAACCTGGTATGCCGTAGGCCAAATTCAGCCCTGACTTAACCAGGCCCAGCTCTAATGATTTCAGGGGAGTTGTATGCTCTTTCAATATCATGAAGTTGGTCTCATCCCTTTCTGTCTACATTGAACCTTGATTTTTAAGGTTTTCCTAAAAAAACCAAAACAACAACAACAAAAACATGCCTATTGCAACCTTCCAGAGAAGCATGGAGGCTTACAATTATCCATCCTTAAGATACATGAAAAGTAGTGGTAAACATATTTATTTGATTTTAAATGCCAAGCAGGCTTAGTATGTTGAACAATAAGAAGAAAGAGTGTCATTAAGTCAGTGTTTCTCAAGCTTTTCAAAGCAAAGCCTCACCTTCAGGAAAATGAAAACATTTGCACCTCTAGTGTGGTGTTAATGACCTACACATCTTAATTTATGCAATTTACACATAATCCTGGCTTTATGCCCCATCCTACACCCTGTAGCACTTCAGTGAAGACGTTACCTATGCTAACAGGAGGGGTCCTCCTTTCAGTGTAGATCATCCACCTCCCTGAGAGGTGGTAGCTAGATCAGCAGAAGAATTCTCCCATCAACCTAGCTCTGTCTACACCAGGAGTTAGGTTGGTTAACTGCATTTTTCAGGGGTGCAGATTTTTTCCTGACTGACATAGTTATACCAACCTAATTTCCTAGTGTAGATCACACCTTTTTTTTTATAATTAAATGAAAAATGAGACTCTGGAGAACAACTGAAAGATCTGTCTGCATCTGCTCCACTAGCTCCCCTTCCTCTTGGCAAACTACAATGATTCTCATTTCTTGTTGGCCATTCCCTCCTCCGCCCCCTCCCCGCCCCTCGCCCTACCAACTTCTTTACAAGAGCAGGGTGATCATGGGGAAGCCTGGGTTATAGCGGCAAAGACTAGCTTGCTGAAACCAAGCCCATAATGCATAGCATTATGCTAACATTTTCATCATGACATGAGAATGCCAGTCCAGAGGATCTTGTCCAGAGTGCAGGTGACAGAAGAGGGCCAGCTACAGGGGAAAGCAGTTGTCCCTTTTCTTTCGACCATGTAGACTCGTGTAAAGAACCAAATGACTCCTCTTGGCCAGGCACTTCCATGTGCAGCTTTCACCCAGTGTCTATGCTCAGTCCTGTTCCATTTGAAGTCAATGGATATTTAACAAATTAAATGCAATGGCAGCTAGATCCGGTTCTCATGAGGAGAACTGGCTCTTTTTGGCCGGCATTGCAATGTGATGAACTCACAGCATGAACAATTATATAAATGCATTCATCAGAAGAGGAAAACCTGCAGTGTTCAGGATCTCTTCAGCCAGCTTGGATTTTTGGCCAAACCATTCACTCAGCACGACCCCTTTCTTTTGTGGGGTTCAGCAGTTGTGGCAATATCTTTGCCGGGAACCAGATTGACTGCTCTATTATTAGCTGGAGCATTCTGGATTCCCCCACCCTCCAAGAAGCTTATAATATATTGTGATCAAAGACCTCCTAGATAGTGTCATGGAGTAACTGATGCAGGGCTCAACAAAAAGGTTGTTATAAACCTCATGGACCCCACAGTGGACCTGCATGTGAGATCCTGTTAAACAGCACCAGAGTCAATCCAATGTACCCTCCTCCAGTGTCAGGTTCCATTAATATACCTTAACCATGAAGCCTTAAAAAATTCAAAAATAATACTAACAGTTGAGTACTATAAACCCACATTAATTTAAAAGCATTATACTTGCTGACATTTAAAAATCTTTGACCTGGCATATTCAGCAGTTGGATTTTTCTAATGTCCTTATAAAGGTCATGTTTATGGTATAATGAACACACATTTGCAAGGGTTATTAATCAGAGGAACACTATATTGCAAACAGTTTTTTGAGGAATTTTTCATTTTTATGCTGAATATCTTAGCTATTTAAAAAGCCCCATTTTTCAAGAGCACGCTTGGGAACAAATAAAATTGATTAACTTCTGCAGCTATGATATCTTTATTTTAAAGAAAATAGATACACAACTCAGAAACAAATATGACAAATATCATAAAAGAGATTCTGTTATTTCAACAGACTCCACTGACATTTAGTAAAACTTTGGCAATGAAGCTAGTAGCGTACAGCAATGCCACTTTCAAACAGCAATGGGAAGTTTGAGAACTTAAAACGTTATTATTAATCCAAATGGTTGTTGTCATTACACACTTCTTTAGCCATAGGCACTGAGGAGCAGAGGGGACCTGATCTTAACAACTATGCTGCTATGTATATTTTTAGGAGCAAATCCTACCTGCCTCCATCCATGGAGGGTCATGCTAGCAGCAAAACCAGTGTATGGATGGAAAGGTGGAGTATCCGGGGAGTTAAGGATTAGGTGAGGGAAGGATGATAGAAGTCTATAAAGGAAGAGCAAACTCTAACCATGTCAAGGACAGCTCCAGAAAGCAACTTCTACCCTGATGCAGAAGGGAAATCAGGACGGGGCCAACAGGTACATGGCTAAGTGGATCCACCAGACCATACCCCTTATACTGGGGCATGGAAAATTCAAAACAAAGAAGATGTACTGCAGCTCTTTCTACTAGTCATATGCAGCTGTGGGGTATGATTCTTCCCTGCCTCAATCCCCATATAGTTTTCTTGCTTTAAAACACTGCATTGGTAGTAATTCTACTGTATTTTAGAAGATACCCAAAACAATTCACTGAAATCAAGCATGGTGCTCTGCACAATTCAGCTTTTAAGAGGTCTGATTATTTTTTGTGCATAAAAGACAAAATGTGACATACTGTACTTTAGAATTCCTCTATTACAGCCTCTGGGTTTTGATTCACAGTAAATATTGGATGAATAAATGTTTAAATCTGATGTCTGGTAGGTTTATGTCCCTTAAGAAGTAGACGGGGGGTAAGATAAATAGTTTCTAGCTAAATATTAGTGGGTGAGAAAATAGAGTGGAGCCAAAAGCACAGAATTCACAAAAGGATATTTATATGGATGAGAACATCCACAGTCACATTAGATAGGAATAAGATTTATAAGGGATATAAAGCCTCATACTTCTGGGCATAAAGCAACCACTAAAACGGATAGTAGTTTGGAAGAAACTTGCTCCATTGGGCAGGTTATTTTATAATTTTCCCCAATGAAATACTGGTCACTTTCAGAGACATGATATCTAACTAAATGGGCAACTAGTCTGAACTGGTATGTTCCTGTGTTAAAACACTAAATATAAGCTGTTTACATTAAAGAACCACAGCTTGCTCCATCTACAGGCATTCAAAACTCAGATATGCAAAGCTACAAGACCAGGGACTGTGAATAGCTTTTACACCATACTTCACTGTTATGAAATTCATCCAGGCCAGCCTGAATCATACAAACTTGGTTGGATAACATAAAATCAGACATTATCTACGACAGTCCTATACCACATGATTGCAGGTTAACGTGGACCACTGCTATGTAACAAATCAAAAATGACTCGTAAAGCAAAAGCATGCAAAATGATAAGACACCAGCCTTTTAGGATTAAGAAATCAGTCATTTAAACACCACAAATTGCCAATTGTCACTGAATGTCATAAAACCTTTGCTTTGCTGTACTGATCAACACATCTGCCATTCTGAATTGGGCTGACAAGGGACAGGGATGCAAATGATTAGCTACTCCTGGACTGCAGCACACAGTGTTTGGGTTCAGCAAGGGGTCAAGCATGAAAGAAGGGCAAGTGCACACTCAGGCATAAATCTCCCAAGTTTAGAACTGACGGGTCACATCAAATTTGGGGGGCAGGAGGGAAAGAAGAAAAAGAGAATGGAAATAAAGTAGGGAATGTCTGAACAGATTTTAACCTTGGCTGGAATAAATTACAAGGATGGTTTATGGAAATTTTATATCCAGTCACTTTTAATAAAGTTTAATTAGGGAACATAAAACATACTTAAAAATAAATTATTAGTTGAATCTTAAAATATTGTTCATCATAACCCCTCTTAAACCCTATTCTACTAAATTTTTCAGCCTGGTGGCATTTTAAGGTAGTAATAACTAATGCATTTTAAAATACTAAGTCAGTTGCTAAAATACTTCACTGAAATAACACAAGGTGCTCTGTGTATTTTGAATTTTTAAAAGGCTGCAGGTTATTTTTTTTAATACAAACATAAATGTGACATACAGTACTTTGGAATCCATCTATTACAGCCTCTTGATGAATAAATGTTTACATCTTCTTGCAAAAACTGTGTGGGTTTCTGCTACCAAAGACTGGGTTATTACCAAGAAACTCCCACCCTATAAAGCAGTAAGTACTTATGCTTTCGGTGGGAGTAAACAGAAAAAGGAAATATTGGGATACCATCGAGCAGATATTAATATAGAGGAAAGTTTTCTGTTATATGAGAAGTTGGGTGGCTAAGTGGGCAAAGCACTGGTCTTCCACATGTAAAACAAAGATGCTATGGCAGGGAATTGATTAAGTGAGAATATCCAGATGATTTGAGGAAGTGACTCACATCCAATGCTGCAGAGGAAGGTGAAAAAACCCCAAGGTCACCGCCAATCTCACCTGGAGGAAAATTCCTTCCCGGACCCACATATGACAATCAGTTAGACCCTGAGCATGTGAGGAAGAACCAACCAGTCAAGCACCAGAGAGAGGGAATACTTTGGGCCACCTCAGCATTGGCCCACCCTGTTCAGTGTCCCATCTCCAGCCGTGGCCATCTCTTATGCTTCAGAGAAAGGAGACCAAAAAATAGCAAACATTTAAGGATAAACCCTTCCTGACTGCTGCAGATGACCAGCTAAAGCCCTGATGCATGAGATTTTAGGAACGTAAAACATAAACCGGAAGAGACCCCCCAGGGCTGCTGAGCTTGCCTTCCCACCATCACAAGCAACCCCGGCATACATAAATTTTTCCAGCCCCCATGACTCCTACTGGGAGGCTGTTCCAGAACCCCACTCCTTTGATGGTTAGAAACCTTATTCTAACTTCCAGCCTGAATTTGTTCATGGCCAGTTGATACCAATTTGTTCTTGTGCCAGCATTGTCCTTTAGCTTGAACAGCTCTTCTCCGTTCCTTGTATTTACCCCCCCCCCCCCCCCGATGTATTTATAGAGAGCCTTCCAGTTCCAACTGTCAGGCTGCCTGCTTCCTGGCCTTCCCTTCACAGCCAGCTCCTTGGCTGCTGCCTCCAGCCTTCAGCTCTCACACAGCTTCTCTCTCTCCTGTGTCCTGGGCCTGGTTCCCTCTCACTTCAGGCTATTATATTTCTTTACTGTGCTCTGGGAATTATGTAGCCCTCTACTATCTAGATGTTGAACTGGGTAACAGTGCAGTCTAGACACTTTCTCTGCAGTTCATTCAGTTGAATGGAGAAGGTATCCAGTAATGAGCCAGCAAGTTCATTAAATTGTCATGACTATAGAGCACTGTTTAACTGAGATGACTATACAGAAAATGTCCATCTCTATAACCCCATTTACTAAAATCAACCAATGCCAATACCAATCTCCTATTCCCCATCCAAAAAAAAAAAAAAAAAGTCAGATACACTGATATTTTTCATGAATTCTGTTACGCAACTGAAATGCAAAACAAGTTACCACAGTTTCATGCAAATGATTCAGCATTGTATTTACTGGGGTTTTTTTTAGTATTTTATCAACCATCCTCACATAGTGTAAGGACGTCCAAACAGCTCAGGGTTTGAGGATTAGAAGTATCTAATGACTGTCAGCCTAACATTAGAGTTAATTTGGAATTTTCCATCAACTTTTTTTATTTAAATGAAAAATGTGATTTTTGCAAATCTGAAATTTTCCAAGGGAAAAATTCAATTCTATCCCCCAATTTTGGGTTTTCTGTTGAGAAACCTGAGGTGCTGCAGTGCCTCATGCATGTCCTCCCTCTTCATTTTCGGCGGGCCACCCTGTCCGAACTACATCTCCCATGATTCATGCACCATGATCTCTTTTTTGGTTGAAGTACTGGAGTGCATCATGGATGCCCAATGACTGTGGTGCATCATGGGAAAAGAGGTCTATCTTGGGGATGATGGCCAAACCCTTATAAGAAAATGGAGACATGAGGTACCAGAACTATAACTCTCACAGGGACCAAAGCAGGTCAAACAGATACAGTTCAATATCAAATCAGCCCAAAGTGAAATGCTTCAACATTTCCAAATTGAAATTTTTTCTGGAAAAAAAAATCATTATTTTAAGTTTTCATCCCAATTTGGGATGAAAACAGATGATGAAATGCCAGAATTTCTCATGGGATGTAAATAATGATTTTTGACCCACTCAGCCTAATTTCTATGCACACAATAGAAAACCATTGCACAGATAAGACATCTTCATTCCCATTAAAATAACGTTAATCTGGGTCAATCCATCACCTCCTGCAGGAAAACACACTTCCAACTATCATGAGGTCAGGCTCGCCCAGTTGTCACCTCATTCTCTTCTCAGGAGGAGGGGTCTGCAACCATATAGTGGGGACAGAAGACAAACACTTCCGAGCCCTGAAGATCAGCATGAGATGTTGTTATTCACAGGCTCACAGATGCTTTATTGGAACCCTAGCATGCTGACCACTCTGCGCTGCTCCCTACGTTCTCACCTCTCCAGTAGAGCTGCTCAACATTTTTTCCCTCAAAAATTTTCTTTTCTTTTTTTTAATGACAAATGGCTTTTCAACCAAAATGAAAGTTTTAATTTTGGTTTAAGTTTTCCAGTTTCTTAATGAAGAACCAAAACATGTCATTGTTTGTCCCCAGCTCCTCTTCTCTCTCCTTTTTCCATTTTTTCCCCCTGGGGGAAAAAAAACAGAGGGGGAGGAAATTAAGAAAGGGGAGGAACTAAAACACTTTTTTTTAAAATAGAAAAACTAGAAAATTCTGCACAAAATAAAAATATTTCATTTTATGGAGGTTGTATAGCTTTTTTCAACCCACTTGTCTGTCAGTATTCATTAGTACTGATACTAACGAGAGCCTTTCCAAGAGGGTTGACAGAGTCTGAGTGTCCTGGCTCTCTGCCTTCCCAACAGCCGGACCGAGGGGATGCCAGGGAGACAGAGGGCTGAGTACTCAGCCTCCAGCAGTCCACCTGAAAGGCTCTTGTCAGTTTCAGTATCTACCTGCAGGCAACAAGTGAAATTGATAAGAGCCTTCCAAATGGGCAGCCAGCAAGCCCCCAAATTCCATTGTGGTTTTTCCGTAATAGGGTTTTTCTGGAAATCCCTTCCAATAAAAAAAATTAACATTTTTCACTTTTCATCCAGATTAAGGATGATTCCCCCCCCCCCCCCCCAAAATGTGCAGTTTTTCATGGAATGAGATTTCCATTTCCCAGCTAGCTCTAGTGGTCATATTGAAGTCTAATTCAGCTAAAAGCTCTGCTTCACTATATTGCCAAAAACTGCCTGTCAGGATCTGTTACCTCTTTACTGATAAGAGGGGAAACAGAGGAATCCTTACCAGCTGGAAAAAAGGGAGATCTATCATCCGACAGCCAAACAACCAATTTAGGACTTGCAGCTGCTGTCTCTGCCAAATTTAAAAGGCCAGCTACCAGAAAAGGATGCTGGGAAAGATTCATTTTAAAAAGGGCATGAGTGATTAATTACCACATTTCAGGACTAAACTCTAGACTTGCTAGCTCCTGATTGGTGGGGTAGCCACAGATGTGGCCCTCAACCAGCCTGTCCATTTGCAGCCCACATCCTTGGTAGGGATATGCATTAGAGAGGGGTGGGGATCCACCCTCCTGTTCCTATCTTGAGCTGGACTTTACTTTTCCTACCATCTAGCCCATAGTGATGGAGTCCTGCTTTCAGATTCACAACCATTCTCTGTCCCCATCAGTATGGATGATGTTTTGCTATAAGGTATTTATGTGTCATTGTCTGTGAGAGGGAGGCAGGACCTTGTGTTATTTAATTTGCTTCTGTGTTGCAAAAGTGTACCATATTTCAGTTTTGTTCATAATTTCCATATGACCCTAGGCACCCCTGTATTCATAACCGACACATTACTGCAATAATATTTGTACAAAATATGCCTTGTGTGGTATTATATGAAAGCTAAGTTCCACACTGGTTATTCATATAATTGTAAAATGCATGTGTTAACATTATATGTGAAGCAATGAATTCCCTCGTTCTAGTAACATCTAGTAACATGTTTAAGATCAGACAACCTAGCCTAGGTAATAAACAGGTCTGTCCTACAAAGGAATGTGGGTTTACCTTGATTTACATATTAAGCTGTAAACAAAGCCATCAAGCTAAATCTGCAGCAGTTATCCTGTTCCTGAACGCTAGAGACAGAGAATTAACATGGCTCCTGCACCCAAGGGAGACGCAGCAGACTGAATCCCCAGGAGGCGTTCCTGACTTGTAAGACAAAAAAATCTCTTTGGTGCTGTGAGAGAGAGAGAGAGACTCCATCTTTATCCTTCACCTCAGGAGACAAAGAAACTACATGATTTGATCTCTGTGATGGGTCCTGGCCATGCTGGCCAATAAAATGCTAGAAAAATAGACTGGGGGGTGGGGGGTAAAAGATTTAAGTTTTAGACTTTTAGATGCTTGTTTTCACTTTTATTTCTTGTAACCATTTCTACCTTTATCTCTTTTACTTGGTATCACTTAATCCATGCTCTTTTGTTAATAAACTTGTTTTATTTTCACTATAAACAATTTAAGTACTGTGTGTGAAGGAAAGGGTGTATTTACCACCAGTTAAATAAATAAGCTGTGATGTACTGATTCTTTAAGAGAGCTTAATATCGTTTGTGAAAGCACAGTGGTAGGGACTATGCATTGCAGAGAAACATCTCTGAGGAACTCAGGGGTTGGAGTTCACTGATTGTTATCTGCTAAGCAAGTTTTGGGCCAGGAGCGCCTTGAGGAGTTTGCTGGTGAGGAAGGCAGACAGGTGTGGCAGGGAGCTGACATGCAGTCTAATTGCCAGCTAAACTGACTCTTGCTGAGGCAGAGAGGTAACACAGTGACTCATAGGTCTGGGTATCCCCAGCAGCGTGTTACAGTATGTATATATGGCCTCACTCTTTATGCCTACTTGCTCTGGTGGTAACCTCACAAGAGAGTCAAATAAATTGGCCTCTGGTATAACAAGGAGGCAGGGAGCGATTCATTCCTTCTGCAGACAGAAAAGTAGGGCCTGATGAAAATCTGTACGTGCTAAGACCCTGATTCCTAGCATTTCAGCAGCAGCATGCCTAAGTGATCAGCTTGGTGACCTCTTGGCTGCTCCAGACTGATGCCCAGGGTTGGGAACTTGAGGCCCCTGATGAATAGTACAGGGAAGTGGATAAAGACACATCCTCCACACAGTTAGCTTACAAGGACTACCTGTCCTTGACCGATACAAACTGTTAAAAGACACCTGCAGATAACAGCTTTTAGTAAAGCAGCTTGAACTACTGAAACTTTTCGAAGCCTACAGCCACTACCAGCAAAGTCAGCTGGGTCGTATTTTTGCTACCTGTGATGTGCTGGCTATTCCATGGCTTACGTGGAAGGGAAATCTCAGGATACTCTTTTCTGACGGTGTGATATTATTACAGCATAACTACACACTCTGTTGTCTTTTTGCCATTCTACTGTTGAACTCATTCAAAACATTTTTTCAGAGAGGACAACATTTACCAATGAACATTTTTAGCTTTCTAGCTGTATAGTCTGAAAAGGTTTTGTCATGTTTTCTTAACTGACCAAATACAGGACATTTATAGAGGATACACTGAAATATAACCTGTATGAACAGGGCACCAATACATCCCCTAGGGAGATATCAGGCATTCTAATTTACGGCAGAATTGTGACTTGCCCTTATGTTACCATTCAGGGGAGTAATGTAGCTCATGCAAGGCACGTCTTACTAACTTGCTTGGGCTACCCATATTTCAGGTCACAGCATGTGGATGGAAGGGATAGCAACTTGCCTCCTGGCTGCCCACTTGCTTAGGGGAAGGATGAAGGAATAGATTGGGCCTTGCCCTCCCACCATCTGATCTGGCACAGAGGGGGGCAGTAATCAATATGCAAGACACTTGCTTCCCCTCCTGGAGCAAGATGGTTACCATGGAGGGAATTGTGCTTTAGTGTTACAATTCCCTTGCTGATCTGCTCCTGAGCCAGCAGAGCTATGCACTCCCCCTTACTCAGAGCATATTATAATGTTACAATCTAGCTCTAATTCAAGAGCTGATTGTGGGCATGAGATGGAAGATTTCTAAGAATTCTGCTCCTTAATCAAACAATTCTAGTGGTATTATATGCAAAATTAAGAGCATTTATTGATTCTCTAAAATAATTTTAAAAGGTCTAAATTGTGAGTGTTATAAGAAATACAGCAAGTAACATAACTACTCTTTTCTTTCAACTGTTGTGCGTGGACTAGAATACAGAACTTCTGAATTGACTAAAAATAACATACCTAGAAATAGGCCTGAACCAATCCAGAGACATGAACATTTCCAAAAGTGAATATTAAATAATCTTGTGTGTAACCCTGCCGAAGTGTTGGAAATATAGACCCTGGAGTGTAACACAGTAAAACCATCAAAACCTCACTTACTGGTCCTTAACAATTGCCCCACAGCTCAAAGCAAGAGTCTTGGTTGAAATATTTCAACCATGTATTTTATTAAACCACTCTCTGCTTCAGGACCTAAATAGGTATTAGAACGGAATTGCCAACACCGGTCCATCTTGGCTAGCATCGTTATCTGACATAGGCCAATGCCAGATGCTTATGAGAAGGGATAAAGCCACCTAATTCTCCTTATGGTGCAATACTGTGGAGTACCATGATGGACCCTTACTGATACCAGTTTATGTCCTGAAACATGAGAATTGTTAATCTTTATAACGTTTATACAGTAGCTAGTCTAACTGCAGATGTTGTTAAATGTTGCATACACAGTGTTTCCTATTATCCATTTTAAACAGGTTACCTTTCTGTTATTAGGTTATTTTTTCTTGTGTAGTAGGAATGAATAAATAGGAGCCACCACTTGACCTCAAATGTCATCCTTTATTTTCCATCCTGCTATCATATCTCCTCTTACTCTTCTTCAAACTAAAAATATCACTTAAACTAAGCAATAGACACATGTGCATTTAGTTGCATTTTGTACATTAAATAATCAATCTGTGTTTTCATTAGTGATGAACCTGTACAACCCCCCCGCCCTGATCTTAACACCCCTGAACTTTGAAGAAGTTCAGATCAGATCCTGATCTGAATGTTGGAGCTCAGGCCTCACCACTCACAAAACAACAGAAGGAAGGAGGAGGTGTTACTGCCACTCTCCTTACACCCAGTAGTCGGGGCACTCATCTGAGATGTGGGAGACCCAGGCTGGAACTTCCACTCTGAAGCAGAGACTTGAACCCAGGTTGGTGCCTTAACCACCAGGCTATAAAATCATTCTCTCTTTTTCACACCTACTGAGTACTTATTTACACAAAGGCCTGGTCCACACTACCCCCCCACTTCGGACTAAGGTACGCAAATTCAGCTACGTTAATAACGTAGCTGAATTCGAAGTACCTTAGTCCGAACTTACCGCGGGTCCAGACGCGGCAGGAAGGCTCCCCCGTCGATGCTGCATACTCCTCTCGCTGAGCTGGAGTACCGGCGTCGACGGCGAGCACTTCCGGGATCGATCCAGGATCGATTTATCGCGTCTAGACAAGACACGATAAATCGATCCCAGAACATCGATTGCCTGCCGTCGGACCCGGAGGTAAGTGTAGACGTACCCAAAGTGGAACAACTTTAACAGAAGAGATTGAGAGAAACCTGTCCGCCGGTAGCCTGGTGGTTAGAGCACTCACCTGGAGAGACAATGACCTGGGTACAAGTACCTCCTCTAGAGTGAAGATTCAAACCTGGGTCTCCTACAGCCCAGGTAAGTGCACTACCCACTGGGCTGTTGAATATAACAGAAGGGGGATGGGCTCCTCCTCTGCTGGTTTTGTGACTCTAGCCCTTCATTTCCTTTGCTTTTATTTAAAAAAAAGGCTGTAAAATAACCAGAAACAAAATGAAGTTTTGTCAACTCATTTGATTCGCCAAAAAATTAAAAAAATATTTCACTTTGAGTTGAACCAATATTTTCCCCTAGAATTGCCAGCAAGCCAAATATGCAGTATTGTTGTAGCTGTGTCACTCCCAGGATATTAGCGAGATAAGGTGGGTGAGGTAATATCTTTTATTGGACCAACTCCTTTCCCAGACTTGAATAAGAGCTTAGTGTGGTTCGAAAGCTTGTCTCTCACCAACAGGAGTTGGTCCAATAAAATGTATTACCTTACCCACCTTGTCTCTCTAGCAAGCCAAAAAATCAGTTATTTGTCCAGCTCTAGTGACTACTCACAGTAACAAAATTAATCCTGTAAGTATGCAGAACCAGGGTCTAAACTTTGTTTGCACGACGTTAGTGGCACCAATTTTGTTTTCAGATGATTGCGCTTCAAAAAGTTTCAGAACAATCAGTTCTTAAATAGCATACATTACTGCCCTATTAACTATAAATTAAATCCTCATAAGAGATAGTGAATGTAAAGTGTGAAACAAAAACCCAAATAATTGACCTACATTGTAGTATACAGGAAGAAAATTGTTTACAGCATCAGACATTTTGGCTTCTTTAACAAGTCGCATAGTATTAAAAATGGATTAAAATGTATTGGGGAAATCCATATGGTGAAACCTGAAATGTGAGTTTAGGTCAATCCTTAGTCTCAACACACTGGCAGTGTCCTTTTAAAGATACATTAAGATTTCCATCTTTTATTTCCTACATGACATCCTTAAAAAGAAACAGGAATATTCCAGAGATGAAAACATGTTTCTTGAATCTAGGAAAGGTATACAAACATCACACTCACAGCAAAGAAAAGGTCTTGGGGACAAGAGGCCAACTGCATCCTTAGTATAAGGATGCTCTTAATGAAATTGATTATTTTGACCCATAAAATTAAAGGTCAATTACTGTGGTTCACTGAATCTGTTTACTAGAGGTGTCAATTTGAGCAATGTAGAAATTTCATACTGAAACCTTTAAGACACCAGAAACTACGCATAATTTGTCTGTTTCATTCCAAATCCTAAACTCAAATCAGGTTTACAAATCTGGAGTTGCAAGCAAACATGGTCTGATTTATGGTTTGGGGGAATAACAGAGTTGAGTGAATGCTTTGGCCTGTTTTAACATGAAACTCTAATCAAAACTCAGCAGGTGTGGAACAACCCAATCCAAATCCTAAAACAAGGTTTGCACAAACCTCTTCAAATTGAAACAACTGAAGTTTGCATAGCTCTAGTGACAAAACTGTGTCTGAATTGAAGACTGGTTCTTTCCACATTCCCGGGACCTAATTTAGACCTGGTATAAGTCAGTGCAACTACACTGCCTTTAATGGAGTTGCTGCTATTTTACACCAGGACTGAATTTGATTCAGTATTTAAGCGGGACTGAGTGTGTATGTTGCCAGCTATTCCATTTTGTTGTGTACTTGGACAAAATCTGTTAGAACTCATGCCCGGATAAAGATAGAATATAAATGGGGAAGGTCACGATTTCTTTATTATACTCTTCAGACAGCTAAATTATACTTAACCCATTTTAAGACGACCTACAGCACACACAGCTGTTGAGTGTTGCTATGCAAATTCTGTTGCTACCACATGTAGAAAAAAATCAGCATTTTGTTACCAGGAGAATTCTTACTTAGCGTGCTATTTAAGTTCACAGAAAGCATTCAAATGGCTGTGGTGTTTAACTATATTAGCATATGCATTTCCAAAAATGGCAGAAGCAAGGCAAATCTCCATGTCCTAGGCCAAGCATCAGCTGTGCTAACAGAGCTGTGAAGTATTCACAAGCTGAAAGCTACATGCAAAATAACACTGCGGTGGTGAAAATCCAACAAAAGCAAGGCATAGCAGAGTTCAGGCTCAAATTCCATCAGTAAACTACCCTGTTATGCATGGGAGTTTGACACAGCGGGTGATTTCTGTCCAACGGTTGCCAAGGCCAGACCAGGCAATACTGCCAAACCTTCAGCCTCAGGGTATCCCTATATGCTGGAGACTGCAGCTCACAGGCAAGAGATTGAAATGACTGTCATCAGCAGTCATGCTCCAATATCACATGGTCTGAACTGAAGTACACAAGTTGCTTACTGCTGAGAAGTACGGCTTACTGCTATGTGGGGATAACTTGATGCCCTGGGAATTTCCCCTCTTTCCTTGTTTAACTAGAGTCTTCCATCAACTATTTCTACAACTTTCTCCACAAACGTACATTAATTCTGGACACATTCTCTTTTTTCCATCCTCATACAATAGGACTGGCTCCTCTCACTCCAAACAACTATGCCATGCCAGCTGATAAGGAGTAGGATGGGATGATCGGGTGTATGTACACCCCTCAAATCCAGGGCAACATTCCCCCCCTTAAAAGCCATATCTCTTTAATATTAAGGCCTTTACATATATATATATATAGAGAGAGAGAGTGTTCAGTGAGTTACATTTTGAAAGTCCAGCATTAGGCTCAAGACTCTCAACACTATCTTACTCCTGAAGCTTAGTTATTGTACGTGGGAGAGACCTGATTAATGGCATGCAGAGGGCTTCAGATTTGCTTGATTCACATGACATTTGCACTACTATTTCACACTCAAAATTTTGATATTGGAGAATTCTTTATGTTTCTGACATGTCCTGCCATTATGTATGATGCTGCACTAGGGACAGCAACATAGGCTCAGATCTGCTGTGATTGAAGTCAGTGGCTAATTTTCCATTGGACTCAATGGGAGCAGGATCAGACCCTATATTTGATCATGGCAGAAAATCTCCATATAATATAATATTTTGCATGATAGTATCAATGTAATTAAAATATACTAAAGCAGCAACATAAAAAGAACATTTTTAAAAAAGGAGAAAATTATTAAACATTTTTAATTAAGTTGTCTCCAAACACAGAGAGGAATCGGAACAGAAGGGAGAACAAATACTAATTGATTCTCCCTACTAAACTGAGACTCGGGATCAAGACCAGAGTTTTAGACTTGGCATGAATGGGCTTTCTTCTGTTAAGTTTGTATCATAAACTACTTTATCTAACTAGATACTTTATCTACTTTATCTCTTCCTTTTATTGCTTTACAAAATGCCATTAAAAAAAGAAAAAGATGGAAAAAGCAACTATATTTCCAAGACAGACATGACATAGGCCACAAACTTTGACTGAATCCACCCTGGAAGAACCTTGCTCTGCAGTGATGCAAGAATCCACCTGCACTATTGGAAATACATATTGGAAAGACACACATTAAGAGTTGGCATAAATAATAAATGGGTTTTTCTACTCAGGTTATCAGAAGATAATTGTTCATATTGCAGTACACATACTAGTCAATTAGAACACATTTTCTGGTACTAATATTGAAAACATATGTAAGACAGTGGGCCAACTCACCAGCAAGTGCATCAAAAATCACTCCCACCAGTATCAGCAGCATTTCAGTCCATTCTCTTCAGAGCTGAATTTTATTCTCCAAATTAAAACAGTTTTACATAAATTCAACCAGGACCAACCCTAGACCAGCTGCCCCCCTCCCATTTGTTAAACTTTTGAATACCTTATTTTGTATTGCATTTGTAGCCCATTTCACAACTTTCATGCACAATTTGCATGCATGATTTATCTCTGTCATATAAGCCTGTCCCGCCCCTTATATATCCGCAAGGGCATGGCTGACAATATTCTAGGAGGTTCAAGGAAAATGTAGTTCTCAGAAAGTCTGGAAGGTTTCATGAGATTCTACAAAGGTCCAGAACATTCTAGGAGGTTAGTAAAAAATGAATCCACATAAAGAAGACCTGAAACATTTTACTTCAGACATTCTATTTTCCCTTTTGTCACCAACAACAAAAACAACACCCCAAGCCCAGTACCCCCCAAGCCTGGCACCACCTGCCCCTAAATCCAGCCCTGAACTCAACATATAAATCAAATCCTTTTGCCTAGCACAGGGCCTCTACTGGGAAGCTAAGGAGAATCTCTCTCTCTGCTCCTTCCTGTCCCTTCCTTAACTCAAGTTGCCTTGGTTCCCAGTCACAAGCTTCTACTACATGATCCCAGGACTTGTTCTCTTCACATGGGGAGGAAGGCTGAGCCTGGCATAAGGTACAGCTGAGTCCCACCCCCTTAAAGGGCCAACTATCCCTGTGACAACGTGTAATATAAAGTAAAATACACGTCTGTGCATACATTGTGTGTGTGTGTGTGAGAGAGAGAGAGAGAGATGGGAATTTTTTGTTCTTTAATTTTATTTTTCACCTTTTTTCCCCACTTTGCACATGCCTGGACCTCTTGTTATACACTCTTTCCACTATGATGTATTTTTCCTCCCCACAAAATTTTAAAGCACTGTAACATGGCTTAACCTCTCAAAAATGACTCCTTTAAAAGTCAAAGCCACTTTCCGGTTATGAGTAAAAACAGTTCTCTCACTAAAAAACCCTTTTTTGTTGATGTTTTTAATACACTTCAAACACACAACTGGAAATGTTAAAATTTTGGTTTGGAGACTAAAATCAAGTTTCATCCAAGTACAACATTTTCTGGCTGAGTTGCAAACCCCTGAAAATGAGTGTTTATATGATTTGCAAGTGTAATCTTAAACAGGTGACATTATTAGACAAATGTTAAGACTATTCTGCTTACAAGAAAAAATTTAAAATGTAAACCAATAGCTTTTCTTTACACCTATTGCCTGTGAGCTAGTGAAGAAGCACCAGATAACCAACAGAGTCTGTTCTCTGAAGTGAATTGATATATTTAATGATAACACCAATAATGTTGATCAACAAATAAGAAAAAGCCAGCGTGACCCATTCTGGCAATCCCTTACATATGTGAAGTCATAACCTGGTAATTTTCCCTATTGAAATTAACTGGTTTCAATCAGGACTACTCTTGTGAGTAAGGGCAGCTGAACTAGACCCTGCTCATAAGCAGCAAAGGGAAAAAAAGATCACTCTTTACTAAGTATAACATTTTTAAAAAGGCAGTAACATTAGTTTTCAGATTTTAAGAGAATGGAAGGCAATGATACAGGAATATATATTTATGTGGGGAAGTGAATGATTCAGATGTCTTAAAAAGTTACATGGAGTCTTTCACATTGTTGCTAGTAGGTCAAATGTGACTTGGATTGAACGATTGCTTGGAACAGATAAAATCATGAATAGTAATAATCATTGAAACTTATTGTGATTTCAAAGCTGCTTGTGGACTTTTAGAAAATGATTTGGTGTCTGAAGTCACTTCCTCAAAGACAAAACCCAGCCCAATTGGCACTATTTGTTATGCATTGGCAATCTCAGCACAGGGGCCCAAAGCTTTAACAGGCATGGAAACTGAACTACCATCTTACCATTAAACATGGATCCCCCCACAATAAAATCTTAAGGTACTCAGGCAGGAGAGCTATAGACAGAAAAGCTTTTATTATAGCCAACTTTATCTTTATAGAAATGAGGGGTTTCAGTCTCTAGGTCATCGATTCAGGATCTTTAAAGAACATTCAATTAACATTTTAAACATTTGTACTGAAGCTACAATGCTTAACAATTGTTACCAATTATTTTACAATCACTTTAATTAGAGTAGCCCTGATCCATCGTTCCCAACAAAAGCAAATTTCCCATTCAACTGGAGCCAATGGGAGTTTTGCCTGCTCAGGGACTGCAGGATTAGGTACAGTGTGCAGAATTGATTTGAAGCCATCTCTTTCCAACACAGTCTACAGTTCATTACAAATAATGATTATTTCCTCCTCCCAATACTTCCCCTATTGCTGAAGAGAAGGACTCTTTCATTAGAAATCAAATCCAACATAGAAAGCTGCCCTTTTACCTAAGGACTCCAAGAATTAATAGCTTATTTTGTATCAGAAAGGTATCTGCCAACTGTTGCCACATACCCCATGCAGTGGTCAACCTTAAAAACCAGTTTTATTTTAGATGAACTGATGAGGCTACCCAAGTATTTGCAGTATTATCTAAAGTTCCAAATATGGTACTTACTGTGGTCTAATTGAAAAATACTGTACATATTGAAACAACTGTATTTATTTAAGGCAACCTGGAAAGTTTTAACAGTGATCACTGTATCTACTATTCTATATATTGTGGAATACTGTGATACTCATCTCACTTTTAGCTTCCTAGAGCTGGGCTAATAACATCTGATGGATATGATTTATTTTTGTTTGTGATTTTTCTTAAAGGTATTTGAAATGCCAGAATATACACCAAATAATTCTTAACTTGCTGCTTGTGTTTGAAATCCCATTTGTTGCAACGTATCTGATACTCAGCATTCAAGCTTTGTTGATTGGACACCAAGGTCATATGGCATAATTTCTGTTTCGTGCCTGGATGAATCTTAAAATAATTTTTGTTGATTTTATTATAAAATTAAAATTAGTTTTCTGCAAATATTACACAAAATTTCATTACAATTTGCTGGTTCTGTGAAATGTTCCTGCTAGGAAACTTATCTGGCTAGAAATTCACAGAAAGCAATCACAAAAGTTGCAAGAACACAGTCATAGCAAACTCAGTTAAATATTTGTTGGAATATTAATGGGAAATGTCCACCCAGTTCTAGTGGTACCCATTGGAATATACTGTTAACGGTGATAGCTCTATATTAAAGATAATTTCCTCTCACCAATTGGATTCACTTCCGTTTGTTCAAATTTCTATTTTAGAATAAAATGTAGGTGGTAAAAGCATAAACAATGTAAAGACGTTAATGACCTTTATGTATTATTGTCTAGGTGTCAACAGTGATGTACAACGTCACCGTACATTGCCTTCATGAGGGTAATGCTAGACCATTTAAATTAATTTTCTTCTCTAAATGCTGATCTTTGCAACTGACCATAGTGATGTGCCCAATTAGTCATTAATGGAAAAATTAATCAATTTTTTGTGGTGACCTGAGCCTTACAGGGGCAGGTGGGTTATCAGTCTATCCTTTTGCCTCTGTAGACCCGGAGCTGTAATAGGGTTTACCTTCTGCTTTGCTCTACGAAGGACAGGGCACTTTTAACCCCTTTTAAGGTAGATTTCTTTTTCTTTTATTTCATGTGGCCTTCTGGAACTGCATTTTGATTGCATTCCTGGGTTTTACAGTGACTTTAATTGCTGGGGTTTTTGTATGTGTTCTCAGTTTTTTAATCTATGTTTGTTTTATTGTAAAGTACGTTTTATATCTGCTACGTAAGTACCACAATGTGTCCCTGTACAGCCGCTGGATTATAAATTGTGAACCCCAGCTCTGCTGGAAACTAGTGATGTGCCTGGAGAGAGTTATTAGCAGAGCTCCAGCAGTCTGCACTAGAACACTAATCCCACTTCTATAGGTCTGACTAGACTTACTTCCACAACATGCTGCACTGTGAGACAAATCCTGAGGGACGTTGAGCATCTTGCTGGTTCTAAAAGCGCCCATTCAGTGAGAATCCCAAGTGCTGGGTAGCTGCTTGTCACCCCTCAGTATCTGTCCAGTTTCATCAATGTACAAAAATATCATTGGTGGGCTAGAATAAAACAACTATTCAGTCCAAGACTAAAAACATGCAAGATCAAAGCAACAGTTAAAATCACTATAAAAACTATAAATTAAAATCAATAGCCCATCTGGAAAAAAAAGAGGCTTAAAAATCTCATTTAAAAAAGGAGTTAGTTCATGGTCTCTCAGGAAAAAAAAGGGAGAGTATGTATACCATCTTGTAATGGCCAATAGGAATTGCCAGTACTCAGCACCTCTCAGGATTTGGTCCAATAGAAATGAAATATTATGATGTGGTTAGTGTAAATGACACACTACCGCATGTGGCACGGTAGATTAAATACTCAGTATTGCAGGGTATAGAGTTTGTGGTCAGGATTAGTAGAACAATGTTTGTCAAATTATTACTTCATGTCTTGGTGCTAAATGTGTAACAGGGTATTGAAAATATTCCATAAAAATAGCCCTAGGGCACCGATACTTGCCTGCCTGGCATTCCTTCAGAGAGAGAGAGAGAGAGAATGGAGAAACAGTATGAAAATACTTTGTGGCACACACATACACAAACATACTCCCCATTCTACAGCCTGTTTGGCTTGTAAGAATGTATCTTTATTGGACCTGTAAACTGCAAGAGTAAGCTGTGCATTTCTGAGAAATGTTTAGGTGTGTTTTTTTTATTATTTTTTATCATTAATATTAGTAGTAGTAGTAGTATTCCTTATGGCTGAAACTATGGCTACCAAAAACAACACATGCTGTACTGAGGAGGGGTTGTTTCTCTTTTTAATGCTTCTCAGCAGCAGACAAGCTCACATAACCCAAACCTTTGAAGAACTGGCTGCTTCTATCAGCACCACTTACCAATAATAATAGGAAAACACTGTGCTTGCTATATAATAGTCACATATCGGACAGACTAAATGCTTCTGATAAGTGGCTGGTCCTGAGAGAAGGTGAGTGGATTGACTTTCACAGGTAAATACTGGCAAACAAAAACTCATTTGCTAAACATTGGACTATACAGACAATACAGTCTCAAGTTGTTAGTGACAAATGTCTTGGCTTAGGAAGAAGAGCACTGATCTCAACTGTGGTGCCAAGGCTAGTCTTTTATTTTTCTTGTTCCTTGTGCATTTACAACTGCAGATCTTGTCAAGGTTCTGCTTTTTAAAATATTGATCCCTAACACAATGATGGGTAACAGTATTGGAAAACACAGCCATTATTTCCTTCTGTCCTCATAAGTTACCGCAGTCCATAGTAAACAAACTGTGAGTAAACAAGGTCAACAAGAACAAAAGAAACTGAACAATAATTCCATAGCTTGTAACATTTGAACAATCTGGAATCTGCCTCTGTAGTTTTCAGGACAGGAAAAAAATGCAAACACTGATGGAGTAGAAATCAAACATTAATTTAAACTCAACCATTCCTTTGTTTCTTCAAATCTTGGTAAAGCAGATTTTTATAATAGTGGGATAGACTTCTCCCAACTAGCCCTTTGTGATCTACATTGTGTTATGAAGGAAAACAAGAGCGATATGTTTCTCAATTTCCTTTTATTCTATGTAGAATACGTTCACTATATGAAATACAAATTCTCAATATAAGCCAAAGCCTCTGGATTCTGATGCATCCCACTAAAATATCAACTGGTCATACATAGAGTAAGAAGACACTGCAAGGTGATCTCATTATTGTGTCTCTTGTAACTCTGCCTCCAAGATCAAGTTACCATAAGTTATAAAATATCAAGGAGCTTTTTCAGCTGTATTTGAAGACAGCAAGATTCTGATTCTAGACTTTGAAATCAATGTGACTAGATATGGAGTGAGGTGTTACTCAACTTGAGGAAGACTATCCGAATCTGACCCCACAATGACGACTGTTTTCCCTTAATTTCCAAACCACTGATTTGACCATTCCGTCCAGTTGTTTAAAAAATAAACAGATTGAATAGAGTGTTATAACCATAGTGCTTATATTTTTAAACAATTGTTAGCCTTACTAAACTGGAAAGTGAAAAATTAACAAACACCTTTATTTAAAAGCCATAAACATCTACTACAGAAGTCTTAACTTCTTTCAAAATTATAGAAGCTTCTAATCATCGTAGCTTCTAAGCATAAAGGTAGACACAGGGCAGATGTATTCACGATGCTATAAGGACACAGTAACGTCCCTAATAATCCAAATTTCAAACTGCAATTATGTTTGTTTTTCCTTTGACATTGGCAAGAACTTGAGTCTACACTCTCTTGATTAGTGTCTTGCCATGCCACATTTATGATTGTGTTAGCCTTAGATAAAGCAAAATGAGAGATAAGAGGACAATAAAAGGGGTGAAGAGATGTGGGTGCTACATGGAGCTAGAATATTTTATATATATTAGATTTTGCCGCCCCATATAGATTTTGTAGAAATATCTTTTCAAATCTCAGCAAACCCAGTGTTTGTGCTCAATACAGGCGGACTTACAATATGTGGCTCTGCTACACAATAATTAATGCTGCAAGAGAGCAAAGCTTCTTCCCATTTTCAACCCTAGCAATTTGACTCAACTAGGATCTCAAGCACTTTAGGTTTTGATATTTTTAGCCAACCTCTTATGCTGCATTTTCCCTTAATGCTACCAATCAACTGTGAAATTCAGTTGCAAAACTAATCTTTGCAGTAAATGATATGTAATAACCCCTTTTTAAAAATAAAGAGCGTATGACCTTTGCTGTTTTTTAAGAACTTTTCATGGTCCAATACCAAACTGAAACATTCCCTTTCTCAAGATCAAAGTCCAAATACATTTCTGCTTTTTTATCACTGTTCTCTCTGCCATAATGAGAGCCAGAGGCTTTTAAAGGATTCTTGTAACCTGATAACGTTTTTGCAACTGCAAGAATTTCTATAATTGCGAACAGGCTACACCATATAATAAAAATTTCATATATTTTTTATTTCAACACAGATACATAGAAGTAGAAGCCATATGACTCAAACAGAATTCTGGAGTCAAATGCTACATTCCTATTTTAAAGTATTTTATGATAAAGAATTTGTATTAAATATCATTTGGAAGAAAAAAAAATATGAATCCTACATGGAGATAGAACTAAGAAAAGTGAGAGATGGTAGCTGGGTGCTATGGGTCTGACCCTGCATTGTGTAACAGCGGTGAGAGATTCTCCTAAGCAGGATATATGATTGGGCCTGAAACAAGGAAAACTCCATTCATCACAGTTAAAGCAAATACACACAAACACATTTGCTGTTAAGGGAGGTGCAGTCAAAAGCAGCTGTGACCAAATGTTCTCTAATGAAGCAAGAAAGCACTAATTTAAATTTTGCATTTGTTCTTGGAACAATTATGCCACCCACAAAGGGATAACCTTGGGAGCCACAATTTCTCATGAATTTGGGAACTTATCTCTCAAATAGACACACGCCACATTTCCATAAGTATATTGCAACCAGTTAAAGAAACTTTTAACAACCAGCTTTCATGATATCTGGATGGAGGCATAGAACACACCACAGCACTGGGTAAGTATCTAGCAGGATTTATAATTATTATTATTTTATGTATTTGTGTGATAATTGATTCTTCAAGTTTCAAGATATGAACTTCACTTTCCAGAAGACGAATACTCTGTAAAGACATATACACTGTAAAGTTCTCAGTATAAATATAAATATTCTTTAGATTTCAGGAGACTATACTTTGGCTCTTCTCAACTACATTATTCTGTCATATTCAGCATTCTTTATATATTAACTACACTTTATATTGGATATGGCTGGTAATAAACTACAGTACAGTGCATAACCCAGTATCAGTAGTTTTTTTTACATTTTTTAGAAGTGTGATCTTAAAGATGCCCACTGATTATCTTCATGTAAGGAAGGATGAAACAGAACTAGTGAGGGGGGGACTCTGCTATATGTAATCTAGCATATACATCACAACCTTCTAAAAACAAATTGCCAACTGTTAAAATGTTTTCACTAAAACTGCTGTGAAAGATTTATTTCATTTTTTACAATATGTATTTTCTTTAAAGAGCCTGTGAGATTCCGGGAGCATTTTTTCCATCATGACTCATCCAATATGAATTTCTCTTTCAAGAAATTGTTCCAGGAGTAAAAAGTGATACTCAGAGTGGTACCGTCAATGCAGACAAAATACTATGTTTGCTGGAAAATAAAACTGGACCTGGAAACAGCCAATGTGCTAACAGAAATGTGATGGAATTTCAGGTTGCCTAGAATTAGGGATTTTTTCTATTTGTTCTTTTTATTTATTAATTTGACCCTTACAGAGTATTATCTCCACCTTCAATCAGGCACACATCACTGCAAAATGTTCCACTTTTTTCATTTTTAATTAAAGTTTGTGTTAATCTGTTTTAAAAATCTTTCCCTCCATTCCTTTGCAGGTTTACTGGATTCTCAGGAACAGTGTTCACGGTCCCTGAACTGCAATACCACTGCAGCGTATCCCCTGGTTGACAATCATGTAATGTGCTGCTAGCTCACAACCACGTATAACCCTCTTAAAATGCCCTCTCGGCGGCTTCATCTCCTGCCTGAAAAGAATGAACTTCACATCACATCTAGACCCAACCACCTTGCCCCAAATATATATTTTGACCCAACCAGCAGCAACAATGACCATTACAATGGTGCTTTAAAATAAGCAGACTCTACTCACTGGCCCATATCGTCATGCTGGGGTGATATAAATGCATGGTGCTAGGAGAGGGAGCTAAGCTGTGGTAGCAATCCCAAACTGGACCTTTTTTTAAAACAGACTTGGCATACAGGAGCAAATAATCTGTCAGTCATAACAATGCTTCTGCCTTAACCAGAAATTACGGCACAGAACTGGAGCAGATCCCCTGTTACCACTTTGCAACATCAGCTCTGTGACACTGACAACCACCCACAGTCTCTCTTCTCTAATCTGTGGAGAAAGTTCACAGCAGAGACTTTTATCGGTTGCTAAATTATTAACATGATAATCATCTTTGGCAAAAGTTTTTTTTTTTTAAAACAGTGTAAAATATTTAGTTACAAAATACTTTATAAGTATTTACTATTTTCATTTAGTTTCCACAAACTCCAAATACACTGCCAGGTAAGGTTGTGGTTTGTTTTTTTATTTTAATTCCACAACTCATATTCAACTCAAAATGTTGAATGCACAGTCAGTAGAATAGGTAACACAAGTATCCACAGTGACTGAACAGCAGACTCTACATCACAGCACAGTGAGTGAAAATTAACAGTTCCTGAAATCACTGTATTGAAATTCCAATAGAAAGCAAGAGTGTAGCTTATGTCATTAAGAGCGTCCATTAGTTCGATCGTTTGAAAGCTAAGTTTTACACTATATAGTGGATCTATATATACAATACCTACACAAAATTTTCTTGGGTATTGCAGGTTTAAATATAGCAAAGTGCACAGTTATTGACTTCTTCTGCATTCAGTAACCTGGCTTTGATAGAAGAGAACTTTAGAGAGAGAGAGCTTCATATAGGCTTATTTCAATCATTGGATATTTACTATGTAAAACTCATATTTCCAGAGGGAAAGGGTTTAGATTTTTTTCATGGGAATTATTTTAATATTTACTTGGCACCCAGCATAGGACATGCTCTACCATCATGCTACCTTACATCAGCACCAATTAGCTGGTAAGGCCTAATGAAGCAAGTAAAACATGTACATACACACCTGCAATCCAGGGAGGGTTCCCCCCCCCCATTTTAGTCTGAAAGTAGATTAACATCACACTAATAGACATTCAAAAAGAAACAGCAGCAAGAAAGATTTTTTAAAAAAAGTTGGAAGCAAAATAAAAAAAAATACTACAGTAAATTAAGCGTAAACTATAAAATGTCTATTTTGTGTAAATGGTGGATAGAGCGCAAGGTTCAATTTTAGGTCTTAGTGTGTGTGTGATGCACACTGCTCTGCCTTCACTTGGGTTTGTGCAGTATTGCTCAGTACCAGTACAATACTCTACTAGGGCAGGTGAACTTTTAGGTTTCTGACAGTTGGAGTATGAGACTGCCTAGAATAGCTCTAGATGAATGTGTCATTCCCCCCAAGAGCATGGTTTGTTACCCAAAAGGAGGAAAATAGGAAGCCAGTTTTATACTAATGTTACTTGAAGTTTCAGGCTGAACAAAGCATACTGAAAACTTGCGTAATAGAAACTTTAGTTGAACCCTCAGAAGAGAGGTTTCCTATGAAGCAGGTCACATTTCAGTTTTCCCCATTAAAAACTTGAATTACACAATTAAACAAATTACCATGTGAATCACTGGGCAGTACACCCAGTTTGGAATGGCAAAACATTAGTAAACGCTGACCGACCCATGTTACATAGATATGAAAATGTCATTAAAACAGCAGATACATTTTAATTTAAGATAGTACAGCTGTCCTCTACCCAATACTTCTAACCCTTACATCTATAGTCAACCAGAAAGTCTTACCACAACTAAGCAGGCAATCAATGCAAAGCTTACTGCAAAGAAAAGATTAAGCACTTGCAGTGATATAAAAACAAGCCAAATAAAAAAATAAAGCATGTTTTTAATCATAAGGAGACAATCAAAATTATCCAATTCACTCAAACCTAAAATGTTTATGGCATAAACAATAGTTCAGCCAATGTACATAAGTGATCTATTCCCACTCTTCTGAGGATATATTAGAGGAAATTAATCTTTGAAGGTGGCTACTTCTGCCAGTAATTTAAAATATCTTTTCTATTACTACAATTTACAGCAAAATCACAGTTGCTTTCAAGGCAACTGATGGACGTCAGCTTTAGTAAATAAGTTGGGGGCCCTATATTTTTAAGGACGGTAAAGAAAATAAGGAAATAATGGCTACACGAAAACCCCACTACTACCGGTATGTACAGTATCACACTCACAGTCAATCATAATATCAAAGAAATACTTTAAGCTTAAAGTGAACTGTTGATTTAATATTTAAGGAAACAGAGAAAGCTGCTGAATGTCCCAGAAATCCTCCAGTTCTGTTCATTAATAGATATTGTGCAGCAATACATTAATACCAATGTTGCATGAGACTTCAAATATAAAAGGATGGGATTTTCCTCCCTTTCCTCACATTTTTAAAAACATTTCCCATCATTAAGTTGCAGTATTACAGTGTGATTGTACATCCCAGCACTGTATTGCAGCACTACATTAGTAACACATATCCAAGATCCAGCATGTTTTTGGGTATGCAGCCAGTTCAGCTGCAAACCTAAGGAAGATTTCCATCAAGCCACGAAACTAAACTCTGCACAAATATTTAACAGTTCTGAGACCTCTAAAGGCTTAAAAAACATGTATTTCATGGTATGCTAGCAGCCAGCCCTATAGCTGTGATCTGCAAAGTGCAGGGTACTCGGTAAACATACCATTGCAAATAAAGCATTGTTTCTCCTTTCAGTCTTAGAATTCTTAGAGCTAAATGCTGAATGATAACCTAATACTTACTGAGACTTCAAACCATAAACCATGCAATAGTAGCTTATATATTTCATTAAGTTTGTCTGTAACTTCCCATGCTTCACATCAAATCTTCATCCCCCCCGAGCAGACGAAACACAAGTTCATTTAAAACAAACTGTAGGGTGAGTTCATTTTTTTTCAGCAGCTAACACTAAGCCATAACCCATTCAAACAGAATCCTTTCTAAGACAATAGATTCCTTTTTAAACTGCACAACCAATGTGGTTTTCTAGTTGTCAGTTTTAGGTGCGTGCCAGCATGAAATGTTCTTGCATCTAAAATTTTAAATAATTACTCCTATTGATAAGATGTGAGCAGAAGCAGAATTACATCGTCATAGTTAACACTTACCAAAATACATGATGTTTCTCATTAATCATGCAGTCAGAATCCCACCGCTGTGTATTCAGCATTAGCTCCCGCACAGGGCTGACATGTAAAACAGAGCTCTTTCATTCTACATTGCGTGGAAATTTCCCAGCATAGGAACAGTGAGTGAGTAGTGTGCCTCCTCAGGATGAGTGCTTTGCAGGCAGTCTTATCCCTGATACAATCCCGGTCTGATTTAGCGTTTACTCTGGCTGCATGCTGCACTGCCCATTCTTACTGTAATCTGACTCCTCCTTGTCATGTCCTTGCTGTGCCTGTGACATCAGTACTAAGAGTACTACAAACAGATTTTTTCTTTAACTAGCTCCCATTGGGGTGTTCTAATCTCCTGGTTTAACTAATCTCGGCTTGCAAAAAATAATCTTAAAATTTTATACTGTTTGGCGAGTGTGTGTGTGTAATAAATGCACTCAGTGACATAATATGGTCAATTATAGAATAGGTGGGAAAAGACAGCACGTAGATCGTTAACATATTTTCCTCACTAAGAGCACAATCCGGAAGGGTACTGAATGCCCTCAATTCCCATGGACCTAAATGGGATATGGAGGTGGCTGGCACTTTGCAGAATGAGCCCCTAAAAGGTTAAATAGATGTTTCCATCCAAGTCTTGTTTGAATGCATTTTTAAAAACCCAGAAATCATAAATAGAAATACAGTTGTGCTCAAATGATTGTTCAAACTATGATTTCTGCCCATAAATAACAATGCAAGAGACAAACTTGATGGCAGAAAAGATTGATAATGAGGTTAAGAACCTTTCACCTCTACCTCTCAAGGTCCTGTCCAGGTTGGTAAGTCATTAGCAGCTGATGGCTAGTTTGTTGTCTCTGTGACAAATGTGGTGATCTAAAGCTGGGTCCTAATAGACAGATCCCCGCATGATCATAGCTGATATTACAACTGGCATCTTTGTTGGCAGTCTCCAAAAGAAAGACAGAAGACATAGATAATGAAATACCCTGTTGCCCTAGAGGTCATGCCTCAGGTTAGATTTGATGCACATTAGCAGCACTGGTGAGGCTGCACTGTCCATGCCTCTGTATGTACTGAGTCTGTTCTGTGGATCAGTAAAGGGCAGTCTCTTTGTGTATTGCCAGTATGGCATCTTTCACTAGTAATACACTTAAGATAAATAAATAAAAATAAACTAAAAATAACAAAGAAAAGTATACTGAAGTGTTTATCTCTTTATAATGGGATCTAATGGGATAAATGCTTTCATGCCACAGGCAAGAGGATGATAGATATCATAGAATCATAGAATATTAGGGTTGGAAGAGACCTCAGGAGGTCATCTAGTCCAACCCCCTGCTCAAAGCAGGACCAACCCCAACTAAAGTATCCCAGCCAGGGCTTTTTCAATCCAGGCCTTAAAAAGCTCTAAGGATGGAGATTTCACCACTTTCCTAGGTAACCCATCCCAGTGCTTCACTATTCCTAGTGAAATAATTTTTCCTAATATCCAACCTAGACCTCCCTCACTGCAACTTGAGACCACTGCTCCTTCTTCTGTCATCTACCACCACTGAGATCAGCCTAGCTCCATCCTCTTTGGAACCCCCCTTCAGATAGTTGAAGGCTGCTATCAAATGCCCCCTCACTCTTCTCTTCTGCAGACTAAATAAGCCCAGTTCCCTCAGCCTCTCCTCATAAGTCATGTCCCCCAGCCCCCTATTCATTTTCGTTGCCTTCTGCTGGACTCTTTCCAATTTGTTCACATCCTTTCTGTAGTGGGGAGGGGGGGGCCAAAACTGGACGCAATACTTCAGATGTGGCGTCACCAGTGCCGAATAGAGGGAAATAATCACTTCCCTCGATCTGCTGGCAATGCTCCTACTAATGCAGCCCAATATGCTGTTAGTGTTCTTGGCAACAAGGCACATGTTGACTCTCATCCAGGTTCTTGTCCAGGTCCTTTTCTGCAGAACTGCCGCTTAGCCAGTTGGTCTGCACTTATCCTTGTTGAACTTCATCAGATTTCTTTTGGCCCAATCCTCCAATTTGTCTACATCACTGGACCCTATCTCTACCCTCCAGCATATCTACCTCTCCCCCCAGCTTAGTGTCATCCGCGAACTTGCTGAGGGTGCAATCCATCCCATCATCCAGATCATTAATGGTATAATTCATTTCAAGCTCCACTTCTTATCCTTAAAACCTCTACACTACACTAAGTTCAGTTTTTATGAGGTCCAATTACTTAGGGTGAAATTATTCTAGCATCAAAGGAGCCAAGCAAAGTTCTGTTGTAGATGGTGGCTATATACTGGGCATGCAAGGGAACTCTACATCCCGTACAAGACTTGACTGGGTTCCATGCTACCTCCACAAAGGCCAAAAGAGTTGAGTGCAGTATGAAGGAGGGAAGGGCCATGGTATGAATTTCATGACAAGAAAGCCCTGCAAAAGGAGTGTATCGGGGTCGTGGCTAGACCTGGATGAATAACTCTTTTTTTCCTCTGGCAGAACTAAAAACAAAAAAAAAAAATACCCAAAAAAAATTCAGTTTGACCTAAACAAAACCCAAGTGTTCCAAAAAATGGGCAATTTGAAAAGTCAACAAAAAACTATTTTGGGTCAAACAAAATGTTTTGGTTGATTAAAAATGAACCATTCCATGGTTTTCCAGGCACTTTTTGATACAAAAGCAAAGGAAACAAAGGGCTAGGTTCACAAAAGGTGAGAAGGAGGTAATGGAAGCCTCCTTTATAACCTTTACCCAGTGGATAAAGCACCCACCTTGGATGTGGGCAACCAAGGTTCAATTTCCCCCCTCTGCAGGACAGGGATTTGAACTTGAGTTTCCAACTTTGCAAGCAAGGTCCCTGACCAGTGAGGTATGGGATATTCTGGCATAGGTTTCTTTCAGCCAGTCCTGTTGAAGCTTTCCAACTATGTATAAATAATTAAATATTCACCAGACCGGGGACTTGATCTTCGGACTCCCACCTCCCACAGGGCGTGCCCTAATCACCAGACTATAAAGTCATTCTCACTCACTCATTTGCTTCCTCTTTGTACAGGGGAATATATTTCACCTGTAGCAGAAAATGTGGTTCCTGATGTCCAGTCCAAGTATTTCAGATAAGAAGTGGTGACATCTTTGGAGGAGGGGG
Organism: Terrapene triunguis; assembly: GCF_002925995.2. Classification (NCBI taxonomy): domain Eukaryota; kingdom Metazoa; phylum Chordata; order Testudines; family Emydidae; genus Terrapene; species Terrapene triunguis. Next base: position 8,867,391 of record NW_020664435.1, on the reverse strand, counting down.
AAGGAATCCTCACAGATCATCAGCAGACTTACTCAAGGGCAAAAAGACCAGAGGATCTATCCAATGGCAAATCCTTCAACTCTACTCTTGGCCTAGCCTTGCCTGTCCCCAACATCTCTGCAGATCTTTAGGTTACAGGAGGTCCCAAATCCAGCCTCCATCTTGCACAGCAAAACTACACTGAGCATGCTGAAGGAGGACCCTCTACATCAAGGAAGGTAGAGGTAGCTGTTACATTTAGACCTAACAGCAAAGGTAGGGTGACCAGATGTCCCGTTTTTAAAGGGACAGTCCTGTTTTTTGGGACTTTTTCTTATATAGTCGCCTATTACCCTCCACCCCACCCCCATCCCTTTTTTTCACTGTTGCTATCTGGTAACCCTAAGCAAAGGTTATAGACATAGGGGAAGCTGATAGTAACACAGCTATTTGCTGTGGTGGCTTTATTTTTCTGGCAATGAACAGGGACAAACGAAAGTGAGGCTCTGCACCTGGTGAGTACAGAGTGCCCAAATAGTTAAAGGGGCAGATCACCACAGTAGCATTTGCGTCTTAGTTGCCGGCACAGAAGCCATCACCTCCTCATTCTAAACAGCTGCTTAATGTGCAATGCTGCCTGTGTCATCGTAAATTGTCATGTATCTTGGGTCAGATCCTCAGCTGGTGTAAAGCACTGTAGCTCTGTTAAAGTGAATGGAGCCTAGCTGATTTACACCACCAGAGGATCTTGTCCCTTTTAAAACTCATCTTTAGTACAGATACAGTTCGGATGATTATTTTCACTTTTATATTCTAATGTGTTAAAACTGTCACTCCAGTTAGTATATGTTTGTTGTATAGACAAAGAAAATCTATAATCAAAAACAGCCATAAGAGAACTGGATATTTTATTTAAGTAACTTTGCATTTCCATTATGGAGCGGATGCAAGGGAAGAGGCTGGTCTTTCCTTCTGGCAAGCTTCCATAGTCCAAATTCACATACTTTGGGCCAAATCATGCTTTCACCACATGTATAATTCCCCAAAAATTGCAGAAAGCATCAGAGCTCCAACAAACACAGGCCAAATTCTGATCCCAGAATGGAATTGCATGGCTGCAAAGGAAAACAGGATTTGGTGCAGTAATTTTAACCTTCGGTGATTGGTGTTTTAGGACAAGCATTTAGGGCTCTACTGCACAGAGCTATGCAGGGTCATAAAGTAAGTAAGAACCTTCCTTATGCCCGTGGGTACACTACTCGGACCAGGCGTCTGGGCATGCAGGAATAAGCTAGTGGGCAGGTAGGGAAAACCCTGGGTTCTCCCCTTCTGATACATAGACCAGCAGAGCTGAGCTGGCACAGAGGTGTTATAATTTCCTGCAGGTATAGGTCAGCAGCATGTTACAACCTGCCTAGAACAAGGGAGAGTAGGGTGGGAATTATACTTCCCAAAGACATAATTTGTGCCCTGTTTCTCTCCTGGGGTGGCCCAGCCCTATGCTCAGGACCAAAGCCACAATACAGCCCTTGGTAAGGTATATGCTCTACCATCCTGTTTTCGAACTTTGATCCCACTCTTTTCACACACATTTTAGTGCTAGGTTACACACTGCCCCCGTGTTGGGAACTAAAACTACTTGCAGACATGTCTACTGCAAACATTGATTAATATTTAATAAAATTAATGTGCCTGCTGATTCCTGGAAACCTCTCTTCTGGTTTTGAATTATCCCAGGAAGCAACCAATAATAGATTTATATCAAGATTCTTACTGGTTGGCTTTGAGGAATTTCAATCTGAGAGGCTTACCACACTTTTTTTTTTTTTTTTTTAAAGTGAGTGCAGAAGCACATCCAGGGACTCTTTGTTGGCAGAAATGTAATAACGTGCAACAAAAGACACCAGTGACACAACATTATCAGTTTGTGTGTCTCGTATAGAAGGTTAAAAGATCTCATACACCTGAGAGGGTTCCAATTTTTCTCAAAATAAATTTCATCTATTGTGCACAGACAACCATGAACAACAGAAATGTACTGTGTTGAATCTGAAAGCAAAATGGAAGCAGCAGCCCAAATCACACGGAATCTCTTTGTTTCCCTTTGAAAAACAAAAAAAACTCTTCAAGGTAAACTGAGTAGAATTTAAGCAAATTGGGGATGGGGGAGCATTATGGATAATGAACATTTTATTATTATTTATGCCATAACAACAACAGTGCAGAAAGAAGAGTAACCAAGCCACAATTTTGCAAGAATCCAAAAGTAATTGGAAGTGTTTCCAAGTGAGCATAAATTTGTGCCTGAAGTCAAATACACTTAATACATTGGCTAGAAGTTTGGTTTGTTTTTACTTTGAAGCCATCTGGAATAGTTTAAGACATATGGCATTTTTACTACGAAATAACATAGATTTTGTAATTCCTAACTAATCCCCTGAGGTTAAATTAAAGGAGAAGGAAGTGTGTGTGTGTGTGTGTGTGTGTGTGTGTGTGTGTGTGTGTGTGTGTGTGTGTGTGTGTGTGTGTGTGTGTAAGTAAAACTAGCATAGTAGCTCATCTCTGTTCTGGTCTTTTTCCACTGGATAAAACTACCAAATGTGCTTTTTACCCTTGACTCAAAAGTGTCACTTCTAGAAATCTGCAGTATTTGTCACCATGAATACCATTTAACTGCAGCAGTACCCAAAGGAACTCTGTACTGCCACACGTGAATACAACTGGAGGAACTTAATTAATCTTCCTGTCACTTCCATGATGCTTTTCATTAGTTTAGCTGCTATCTGATCAACTGGTCCATTCTCTATTGGAAATGACTATCCAGAACCTCTTATAAAAGCATTTTCTAGAGATAAACAAAGACTCTCCTTTTGACGTGGCGAGCCTTTACAAATCTTAGTCATGCAGACTTTATCTATTCAATAACAGTACTTGCAGCAAACGTTATGTGTAAGAAGCTAGGATTTTCCAAATATGAGGTTTAAGAACTATGAATAGCACCAATATGCATTTAGGTGTAGAAACCAAGTGGCTTAAATTTTATACTGATACTAGTTTACAGTCTGGACATAGATATATTTCAAATGAAAGGTCACATTTTTCTTCATGAATAATGATGTTTATTACAGTGCCTTTAAAAAAAACTCAATCCAACATTTCAGGCACTGGCTCTGCTTGTTATTCCACTAAGGGACCCAGTCAGGTATTTGATTGGGTTTAAGATGATAAATCAGAATGAATAATATGCCTAATGCAGAAGCTTCTTTGATCATGTCTATTGATCACAATTTGTTAGAGATATTATAATCATACAAGCAAAAAGTGGTGGCAGGAAGTGGTAAGTCTTATTCATGGTTCATGTTATAGATAAAATGTTTTTAAAAAGATCCATAACTACACTTCTACCCCGATATAACGCGACCCGCTATAACACAAATTCGGATATAACGCGGTAAAGCAGTGCTCCGGGGGGGGGGGGCGGGGGAGGCTGCGCACTCCGGTGGATCAAAGCAAGTCCGATATAAAGCGGTTTCATCTATAACACGGTAATATTTTTTGGCTCCCGAGGACAGCGTTATATCGAGGTAGAGGTGTATTTCAGTCAAGATCTGGGCTAAGGCAATTTATGGCCCTAGACAAACCCACTGGCCCTATCAAAGTGCCATTGCCCATAGACTGTAACCTTATCCATTCCTTCAGGTGGCAGTGACAGGGACCATCCACATAAGAATATTAGTTGGACTAATGAGAAATTCACCACCACTTCTGTTTCAGCAGACTGGCCTTTACTTGCTTCTGAGACCACTGTTCCCTGTACAGGCAGGTTGTGGTCCATCCTGGAGGACAAAGGATTCAGATATGTAGGGCCCCCTTATGTATAGATTCATAAGGAATAAGGCCAGAAGGGACCATTAGGTCATCTAGTCTGAACTCCTATATATCACAGGCCATTATATTTCACCAGTTACCCCCGTATTGAGCCCAATAATTGGTGTTGGCTAAAGCGTATCTTCCAGAATGGCATCTAGTCTTAATTTGAAGACAGCAAGAGATGGAGAATCCACCACTTCCAATGACTAATCACCTTCACTGATTTCCAGTTTAAATTTCTCTGGCTTCAGCTTTCAATCATTGGTTCTTATTATGCTTTACTCCACTGGATTAAAAAGCCTTTTCTACCCAATATTTTCTCCCTGTGGAAGATACTTATACTGTCATCAAGTCATCTCTCAATCTCCTTTTGGCTAAACTAAACAGATTGAACTCTAAGTCTCTGACCATAAGGCATTTTCTTCATCCCTTGAATCATTTTTGTATCTCTTTTCTGCACCATCTCCAATTATTCAATATCCTTTTTAAAATGTGGACACCAGAACTGGAAGTAGTATTCCACTAGTGGTCTCACCAATGCTGGACCCAGAGGTCAAATCACCTCCCTACTCCTATTCACTACTCTGCTGTTTCTACACCCAAGGATCACATTAAACCTTTTTGCCACAACATTGTTGAGTTGCTCATCCACTATGACCCCTATATCCTTCTTAGAGTCATTACTTCCCAGGGTAGAATCCCTTGTCCCCCGATCCTATAAGTATTGCCTACATTCTTTGTTCCTAGATGTATAAATTTACATTTGGCCATAATTAAACATATATTGTTTACTTGCATCCAGCTTACCATATGATCCAAATCACTCTATATCAGTGACCTGTCCTCTTCATTATTTACTCCTCCTCCATTCTTTGTGTCATCTTCGAACTATCTGTAATGATTTTATGTTTTCTTTCAGGTCCTTGATAGATATATTAAACAGTATAGGGCCAAAAGTGATCCTTGTGGCACCCCACTAGAAATATACCCTCTCTCTAGTATGATCGATAATGTATAATAACATTTTGAGAACTGTCAGTTATCCCATTTATAATCTGTTTAATATGCGACATGTTAATTTTGTATCTTTCTAGTGTCTTAATCAAAATGCCTTACAGAAGTCCAATTATATTACATTAACATTATTGCCTTTATCAACCAAACTTGTAATCTCATAAAAAATGAAATCAGGTTTGTCAAGACATATTTACCATAAAATGATGATGATTGTATTAATTGTGTTTTAATCTGACCTCCTGTGTTATACAGGAAGTCAGACTAGATGATCACAATGGTCCCCTCTGGCTTTGAAATCTATTCATTTTATGCTTTAATTTTTTATCAGTGGAATCCCATATTAGCTTTCCTATTATTTTGCCCAGAAATGATGTCAGGCTAACTGGCCTATAGTTACCTGTGTCATTCTGCATGCCCTTTTGAATATTGGTACATTAGCATTCTTCCAGTCTTCTGAAATTTCCCTGTTGTTCCAAAATGTATTAAAAATGGACATCAGGGGGCCAGAGAACCCCTCAGTCAACTCTTTTAGGACTCTTGGAGGCAAGTTATCTGGGCCTTCTGATGTAAAAATGGGTTTCCAGAGTAGCTCTTAATATCCTCCTTGATTACTAATGGACTGGAAAGTACTTCTTGTGATAGGCATAGTACATCATCCTGCTTCTTTTCAAGTATAGAATGGTAATATTTATTGAGCACTTTTGCCTTTTCAGCATCACTATTGGCAGTTTTACCATCTCCATCTAGTAATGGGCCTATACCATTGCCAGGATTTCTTTTATTCTTAATATACTTTAAAAAACTTTATTTTCCATAGTATTGTCACCCATGGAGTCTCCCCCAATATCTTTGGCTTCCCTTTTCTATTTTCTATACTTTATAGCTTCTCATTTATATTGATTGCTAATTTATATTGATTGCTATCCATTTCCCCCTTTTTTTGCTTTTGTTATATGTTGCCTCCTTATTTGTAATTGCAGCCTTCACTTTGCCACTGAACCAAGATGGACTTTAGGCTAAAGTTACTCCCTTTGTTGATTATTGAATCCTGGCTTTTTAACTATCTAGTAAATACTGCTGATAAATAAATAATTCCTGATACTCATTTTTATTTTTCTGTCTGAATTTTTTCCCTAATAACTTCATTAATAATTCTCCTCAGTTTGAGAAGTTAGGCCCTTTGAAGCACAAGTATATACTGCTGGGAACTGTCCTCTGTTTTGCCATATTGAATGTAATTAGATCATGATCACTGGTCCCTAGGTAACCAGTCTAGTGGTTCATTCATCGCAGCAAGGTCCAAAATTGAAGGCTGATAATGAACTAAGATCTCTCTTTCCCAACATACAATCTATGATATCTTCTATACTTGTAATTCCAAACTGGAAATTGTTGCAAAGAAGGAGCCTGAGCCAATGCCTACTGAAGTCAATGGGAGTTATTTTGTTGATTATAATGGGAATTGGATTGTACCCTAAATATACAATAAAATAAACTAAATTAAATTAAATAAATGGAGATATCCTATCTCCTAGAACTGGAAGGGACCTTAAAAGGTCATGGAGTCCAGCCCCCTGCATTCACTAGCAGGACCAAGTACTGATTTTGCCCCAGATCCCTAAGTGGCCCCCTCAAGGATTGAACTCACAATGCTGGGTTTAGCAGGCCAATGCTCAAACCACTGAGCTATCCCTCCCCCCTCAAATACCCATGAAGAAGAGAAGGCTACAAACCATGTTAATTAATTCCATGGAAAACATGCACAAATTCAACACGTCAAGTATAGTCCTCAACGGAAAAACATTCTGGGCAAAATTCTGGTGACATAAAAGATGGGGCAAGTTACACAGCAGTAAGCTGTAACACACCAGTAACTTGTGTACCGAGTAGGTGGAAGGATGGGGTAAGATAAAGTACAGGTTCTGCTCTTTCAACAGCTATTTTAAACCAACTTACACTGACTTTTTCACATCAGTTCTGAATTTGACCCTTAAATCCACACCTTGTACTTCTATACCTGTGTGCTACATAACACGGTGTGGAAAAAAAAATGAGTTGGCATATAGAGAAAATGCCAGTGACTTATATTTATACACTGCACCTCAGGAGGCTTCGGAACTTGGGATCACTATTGGATCATTCACATCCACTGAAATCCAGCCACCTCTGGGATGAACATGGCAGCTGGTGACAGTGCACAGCAGCACTACACAGCAGTTTAGAGCAGAAAGTGAGGAATATCTTCCACTGAAACCAGAGCTGGAATGTATGTGGGAAGACTGTAAATTACCCACTGACAATTTGATGAGAACACTGCTGTTAATAACACCCCTACACTTGCACGATTTCCATTGGATCTTTAATGACCTTAATTTTTCATCCCATACTAAAGAATGGCATCTCCAAACTTCTAAGAAAGTGCTGAGGCACTGGTTCCTTAATCTATAGACTGATCACTGTGATCAAACAACAGCCAATACAGCATCCTACAGTAACTCTGTGTTCCACTGAGTTCTCTGAGGACTGACATGGGCCATCCATGCTTATCTTTAAAGGCAAAATGGGATCAAAACACAAAATGCTTGCTGCCATTTACTGTTTAAAAGAAAAACTATTGTAAAATCACCCAAGAACAATTGATTTCTTTTAAACTCTGAATACTCCAGTACTTTTCTTGCAGAAGAAGAACAAAGACACTGCTTTTCTAACGCACTGCCAACAACATTCAAATACTTTCGTATCTGGTTTATAATAGTTAGCTTTAAAAGGAGGGTTTCATCTCTGTTCCCACCTTTTGATCTTATTAACAGAGCCTCTTGTAATTCTAATTCAGAAAGACATTTACACAGAGAAACTCTAATTTGTATCCGCACCTGATTTTCTTGTTACATCTTTTTGTACTGGTCCCTTTTGATCTGCTGTATCTCTGAATTTAATTATGAAGTCTGAAAACACCCTCCCACTATATCTGCCCATAAAATAATTCTCTCTGTTTCCCATGTCCCAGTGAAAAGACTGCAGGCCTGTCCACACTTACAGCAGTGTGGCAGTGCCTTGCATAGATTCATAGATTCATAGATTCTAGGACTGGAAGGGACCTCGAGAGGTCATCGAGTCCAGTCCCCTGCCCGCATGGCAGGACCAAATACTGTCAAGTATCAGAGGGGTAGCCGTGTTAGTCTGGATCTGTAAAAAGTGACAAAGAGTCCTGTGTAATTTCCACCACATGTGTCTGATGAAGTGGGTATTCACCCACAAAAGCTTATGCTCCAATACTTCTGTTAGTCTATAAGGTGCCACAGGACTCTTTGTCGCTTTTTACAGATCCAGACTAACACGGCTACCCCTCTGATACTTGACACCATGCAAGGCACTGCATTTAGCCATATGGAGTGGAAATCCATCTACCTCATGAAGCACAAGTACAGACAGATATCATCCAAATGCAAACAGATGGACATCATACCAAATGGACTGAAGGTGAACCTCAACTGCTAGAAGAGGGCCTTATCCTCCCTGATTGAACTAACCTCGTTCCTGCATATTTATACCTGCCTCTGGAAATTTCCATCACATGCGTCTGACGAAGTGGGTATTCACCCATGAAAGCTTATGCTCCAATACTTCTGTTAGTCTATAAGGTACCACAGGACTCTTTGTTGCTTATTACTCATCTAGTAAGTGAATTACCTCCAAGAAAACTGCATTCAAGATGATTATTACTAGTGTATGGGCTATCTATGGGGCAAAGTATAACTGTGAAAATAACAGTTTTTTTCGCTTCACTGGCAGTTCTGAAAAATGGGGGGGGGAAATCAGTTAGAGTCAAACCAAAATATTTTGAATTTCTGGCCAATGGAAAAAGTGAACAAAAATTTTGTTTCATTTCCAGGCATTTAAAACATTTTTTTAAATAAAAGCAAAAGGCTGGATTTACCACCCACCCAAACAACAACCAGTGACAACTGTGCATGCACACACACCCACATCCACACCCATGTAACCCTGATAGGACAGTGATTAGGGAACTCAGCTGGGATGTAGGAGCCCAAGGTTCAAATCGCCACTCTGAAGCAAGGACTTGAATCCAGGTCTCTCTTCTCCCAAGTGAGTGCCCTAGCTACCAGCATGTTGGTTATTTGCAGGGGGAGACTCTCAATCTCTCCCTTTGAAGCTGTTGTACTTTGTATAAATACATAATAATTAAAGCAGGGAATTGAACCTGGGTCTCCTTTCTTCCCAGCAAATGCCCTCACCACTGTACTGTTGGGTGAAAGGAGGGGACTGTTTTGTGAATGGCACCTAAGCCCCTTGTGAATCTATCCCCCCACTGTTTCTTGGGGGGGGGGGGTTGTTTTTGTCCAAAACTACTCACCACCACATTTGTCTCAAATTTGCAAACAGTTTGGTTGACCAGAGTCTGAATTTTGGGGCGAATAAACTATTTGTTTGAAAAATTTTGCCTAGCTGTTGAGGAAAGTTCACCTCAGTGCAGAGGATCTGTACTAAGCTCTGTGTATCACTTTAGCTCTGCAGTGGAGCTAAAGTGAGGAAGGGCTTGCTGGTGGATCAGCATGGGGGTAGGGGGATGTGTCTCTCTGCCTCTGTGTTCTGCACAAACCAGAATCAAAAGTGATATTGAAGGTGGCAGTCCGGCAAGGAAACAGGGTCTTCGATAATGGATGCTGTGACCTTAACACCTACTAAAGTTGAGGGGAACGGTTGAATGCAGCCACCATTCTAACCCATGACATGGAATAGCAAACTTGTGTTGCGGAGCGAGTGGCAGTATACTGCAACCCTCTGCCTTGTCACCTTCCCATCTCCTCTGAACTTCATATGCATAAAGCCTGATTTCTCATTTTTTGGTGAGGGAAGTGAGTTTTGTTTAGGTGGATTTCTTTTCCAACTCCTCCTGGAAAGTTGGCTGCAGTATAAAAGTGACTTCTAGCTCATACTTGTGTTGCAGCGATTTGGCAATTTAGCTCTGAGTAATAGAAAACGGGATCGCTAAATGGAAAGTGCGCACAGAGAAAATGGTGGAGACAGAAAAACCCAGTGTAACTGTTTTATCCAAAAGCCTATAGCATCCCACCAAAGATAATCTTGTTTTAAATTGTTGCTCCTTTTTGTATTAGAATTCTTTTTCTTTACTTATCTATCATGTCCTTCCTTGAACACTGACCCCCAGAGCATTTCATCAAGTAATTATTTTTACTAAAAGTAGTTGCCTACACATTAAAATTAACTGAGCTGTGTTTTATGTTCATTTTCCTACAATGCCATTGACTTTAAGGGCAAGTTTGGCCCACTCTTCAGACATCAACAGTAGGTGGTATAATATGTGAAAATAATGAGATGTTGGTTACAACACAATACAAAAAGTTAAATTTTAATTATGTCTAAAAGGTCTTTTGCAGAAAAAAATAGCTGATAGAAAAGTATACCAAAAATCCACCGATTTCTGAACAAATTAATTTAAATACATGATTAATAATCAGTCAGCTCAAGAAATGTATATCATACAAGACAGCATGAAAATCTGATCTCAGTTATCGAACTCAATTGAGTTACTTTGGATTTACTTATAAACAGAAATCAGAATTAGGTCCATCTATGATGAAATATAAATGTTCTTCATTTATTAAAATGCACCAAGAAGAAACCAAATAGGTTATTTTTCTCAACAATGACTCATAGACTTTAAGGTCAGAAGGGACCATTATGGTCATCTAGTCTGACCTCCCGCATGATGCAGGCCACAAAAGCTGACCCACCCAATTTCCCTTATCTCAGCTGTTGAAGTCTCCAGATCGTGATTTAAAGACTTCAAGTCGCAGAGAATCCTCCAGCTTGCGACCTTTGCCCTATGCTGCGGAGGAAGGCGAAAAACCTCCAGGGCCTCTGCCAATCTACCCTGGAGGAAAATTCCTTCCCGACCCCAAATATGGCGATCAGTAGAACCCCGAGCATACAGGCAAGATTCTCCAGCCGGAGAAAATGAGGCTAGTTTCACAACAGCTGCCTAGTCATGACATCCATGAACATGTGAATAAATCTGAAGTATAAATAGAGCTATAAAAACTTTCCAGTTACATAAAACCAAGGACAGGATATCAAATTTAAGTAATATTGAGCCAAACAACTTTTGGTCCTATCAAAAAAGGCTCACTGACAAATAAGAGTCCAAATGGTTATTTGGTTATCATTACTTATTTTCTTGGTTAAGTACCCATGCCATACTATAAATCTGCAGTAACAGTTTCACTATAACCATTTCACAAGAAAAGCCTTGGATAAACTGTAATGTCTCAAATGAACCTTACCTATTATGTTTGCCAATAGCAAATTCTGTAGCTAAGACTGAGAGTAGTTTCCATTCTATCTCTCCCATGGCACATCATTTTTTCAGCCAACTCCGTCTTTTGTGATGAAATATTCCATGGGAATCAATCCAAACAAGATTTTGTTTTGTATATGTGTGCACACGCAGGTGTGTGCATGCAGGAGAGAGAGAAAATCTTGTTTGGATTGACTGGATAGGTAAATATTATATTTGGTATGTATGAGCAAATTTGAGCAACTACTAAGCTCACTAGCTAGAGTGCAGCTTTGATGAGGCCAGGAGTAGTGGAGTCACCCTCGGATGGGTAGAGTGGGAAAAGATCACAACTAGGATCAGCTAGGGCAATGCTTCATGTGCTCCTCTGCTTCCCCTTCCCCCTCTCATTCTTTCAGCATGTATTGATGAGATAGCTGCTTCTTTGTTTTCTCCCTTCCAGTCCCTTTCCCGCCCACCACTACAGCCATTGGATAGTAGGGGTGGTAATGGGGCCGGTGATAGGCTCTTTCCTGGAGGAGCTGGAGGTTGCTACAGTTTGCTCTAAGGCAAGTAACCCTTTGAGGGTCCCACTCCTCCCCCTCTTAAACTATTGTTCTGGATTTCCTTCAATACCAGTGCCTAGGCTGAAGTACAGTCCTGGAGTTTGGAAGGGATGTTTCTCTCATTCGGGTTTTCACCTTTCATTCTGCATCCTAGAGGTCTGGTCTTGCAGGCTTAAATTACAACCGTTCCAACACTAACAAGTTGTTGTGCAGTTGGTGGGTTAGCAAGTGTGTGCAAATGAGGCCCCTGTAATCTAATGGGCTGTTTGGGCAATGGTCCTAGGCACAGCAATCCATACTGAGGGGGTGTGCCTCTACGTCTCATGCAGCTTGTAGCTTCATTCATCTCATCTCTGCTACCTCCAGAATGTAGAAAGGGAGCACTTTCAGGCTCTGGCTTCTGTCAGGGTCCCTGCGCAGGCCTGAGAATAGAGAGGGGGCACAGTCTTCATACTCACCCAGGCCACTGGAGCTAGTTGAGATCTGCACTGGAACAAATCATGAGATGGGTCCCAATGAGATTTGTCCATTAGAAAGGTCCAGTCTGAGATACTTGTAACCCAGTGGGCTGCTTGGGCATTGGCTCCAAGCATGCACTGCATGGTGAGGAATTGGTTTAGTATTTTAAATTTTAAAACAAAATCAAATGGTTTCAAGCATTTTTAAAAACCAGCAGCTAAGCTAAAAGTGCACTATTTATCTCAGATCATCAATAGAAGTAACTACTTTCAGTTTTTCAAGGGAAAAATTACTCAAAGAACTATAAGGCAATACACAAAACAAACAAGATTAAAGATACACAATTGTTTATATGACTTATGTGATTATTTAGCAAGATTGGCTAAGTAAATAACAAATGAAGAACTACTGGGCATACTACATACTTTCAGAATTAGTCTCGCTGAAGTCAACACATATTGCCAAGGTTAGTTTTCAACTTTCTGTGAGTGTCTCTCAGGCAAAGACAATTCTAAGAGGAAACTAATGGATTTGTTTTTGATCTCAGTTCCATGACTCAAAGGCATTCAAACCTGCTAAAGAGATTTTTTTTAAATGTCAGAAATAGAAGTGTATACAAAAGGTAAATACTAATGTACCAAATTGGCCCATTACTTTGAGGGGAAAAGGGTTGGAGAGCAAGACACAGAACAATCCTTCCCTCCAAAAATTATTGAAGGGACAATTTATAAAATATGAATTTATGGAATTTTAAGAAAGGCAAATGTGCAACAAGAAATAATGTATGTGGGAAGAAAAGAAAATGTACAAATATTAAATATATCACCCATCTTGGACATTTAATTGAGAGTTAAAGGGTACACCCTGCCTGAATCATGAAGACAAAAATTCTGAGAAGGTATAACCAGTTCAAAACAAAGCTTGCTGAAAGACAAACAAGCAAAGACTGGCCAAATAATAGCAAATAGAAATACTGTATGGCTGTCACCAGAGGATTATGCCATCAAGATTTTATGAAATGGGTGAATTAATTCAAAAGGGACAAATGCTATGTTTTAAAGAAGACACTACAGGGGAGATCCAAATTGCTCCTCCCTTTGATTGATTCTAGTTATGATTATAAACGCTTGCCAACAAGCAAGCAAAAGGCATATATTGAAAGTGTATATAATGAGATGCCAGAAGGTGCAAAGAACCTCCTGCAAGTCGCTGAGGACCCTAGTCCCACTGATTCAGCTCCCAAATGACTTGAGAGTTGAGGACACCCATAATCCTACATGATCAAAGGATAGTCAGAAGCCTAGAGAATATTTAATACTTATGGTATTAAATGGCAAAAAAACCAACAACCCTTCATTGATGCATGGTTAAGGTTGCACAGTGGTATCTTGCGCCCTTCCAGAATGTCAAGTTCAGCAAAACTCAAACTTGTGAAAACCAAGAAATACAGAATTAAGGTTAAACACCCATGCATCTTTAACTCAGTCCGGCTGGAGCAGGGAATAGTTACTGGAAATTATCTGCATGTACTCCAGTTGAATTCATTGTGTTAGGTGTACTTGTACTGAGTGGTGGAGGAATTAGTTGGAGCAGCTTGGAAGAGCTGTGATTGTGATATGAAATGATCTAGGGGGACCATGCCCCTCTGGTTGTGTATGTGAGCCCCCCTCTCTGATCCAGGTCTGTATGATCAAAGGAAAGAGGTGTTATGTGTGCCTTAAGAGATCCAGAATGCCTCATTTCTGTGCTGTTTCTTGTAGGTTGTGGCAGTAGTGGGTCACAGAGGTCTTCTTGACATGGGGATTGTCAGCAGTTAGGTAGGAGATGAATGTGGTCTGTGAGTTTAATGAAGGGTAAGTGAAAACAAAGTGTTTGATGGCATAAGTGTGAAGGGTTTGTAAAGGGACTGAAGGGGCTATAAAATTTAGCAGATGGGGTGTTCTTTCTGTGGAGTAGGCTAAGCGATTGTGTGTAGGATGGCTGTGGGTAGCTCCTGTTAAGTACAGTGTAAAGGCAGAGTATATGTTTTAAGAGAGTAGTGGGGTATCACTTAAGAGGGCAGAGTTGAGGTTCACACCCATACTACCTTAACTCTGTATTTCCTGGTTTTCACAAGTGTGAGTTTTGCTGAACTTGATGTTCTGGAAGAGAAACTTTAATTCTCTATTTTTAGTGCACTAGCTCAATCAGAGCTAGTGGAGTATGTTGCCTCAAGCTGGAATCATGCCCCCAGCGGATAGTGTAGGCACACCCTTTGTTATAGCAGAATGGGGATAATGGTGGTTGTTTGAAATGTTTGCAATATGTAGTTGCTAGCAGGGCTGGTGAGAGAAATCTCAGACATGTTCTATGTTCCAAGGTTTCAACAGTTTTATTACATGGTTGTTACAGGAAATGTAAGCATGTGAGAAAAGACTGGTGGCTCTCTCTCTTTTTCTCCCCTCATCCCTCATAATTCCCCACATTGCTATCATTTCCAACTCACTGTCCTGACAGGAGACTCAAGGAGACAAATATAAACTGAAACAATAGCTCTGAGGAGTATAAACTGCTCCATTCATATCAATGGATGTTTCCATCCCCATTCCCCTGGGCTGGAGAACCCGTGCTATGCATCAAGCATGACTGTTCTCAATTCCTCACCCCAGTGTCAGCAGTGTGTTCTTGGTGCATCCTCCTAGCATGCCTGTTCTCAGCTTTACACGCAGAGGGTCAGGGTTGCCCCAGATCCTTGCTCACATGTTAGGGAGTAGGGAAAGGGTCTCAGACTTCCTAGAGGGACAAGGGCCCTCAGATCTCAGCTCACATTAGGAGGATAGTGAGAGGGGCTCAGACCACCCCCAGAAGGCAAGACCCCCAGAACGTATCTCACATGGGGAAGGGGAGTCAAACTCCTAGAGATGAGTAGGGGGCCCCCAGATCCTGGCACACACACAAGAGGGGAATGTGGGTCTGACGGGTGCCCCTGCTTCCATTCTCCCCTAGTCCTGTCACTACTCCCATGTCCCGCTTCTCAGTGACCCACCCTTCCCCTCCCACTCTTCTTGGCCCCTTCTCACCTTAACCCTCAACCCCTCTCCATTTATCCCCCTCCCCTTGCTGAATCCCATCCCTCTCCCCCTGCTCTCGCTTACTCTTCCATCCCTAATAATCCTCCCCTCCCAGCAAGCATTTGCACATGCAATTGATTTTCTTTAAAAAAATAGTTTGAGCACCTTCTGAATATTCTGCTATACTCAGATTACATTCCCTCCCCACCCCCCCACCCCCAAAGCAAGCCATCCACAATCCCCCTTTACCAGAGGCAGATTGGAGCAACATGCCTTCTTTTTTATTTCAGTTTTCTGCCCAGATTGGCTCTGAACTCACAGTGCCCATTTCCCCCTTGAGCCTTTCAGGTCCCATGAGTCCTGGCTAGCTTTCAGTCCCCTCATCCCCTCTCTCTGCACATGCGATCCATTTGGCATGTGAGCATTAGAACTGCTTGCAGCCTACCTAACTGAAGACCCAAACTCTTTGTCTAACAACATTGTAATTTGATTTCCTCCAAGGGGCTGATGGGTGCCATGCATGTCTCGGGGGGGGGGGGGGGGGAGGAGGGACTCTCAAGCATTTGAGACCCTAGTGTAATTATTTCAGTCCTGCTTGGATCCCTATGACTGCAATTAAAGTTACAAAAAGTAGGCCAACCTTTCGCAAAGCTGGTTTTTGGGAGGATAAATCTCAAGAAATCCTTGGTCCAATGGCTCTAAAATTAGACTAGTAATCAAATGTCCCCAAGAGGGGCACAAAATTTTAAGGTAATCTAAGCAGTGGCAACACATGGGGCAAGGCACATGGGGTCATATGCCCCGTCCCCCCTGATTTCTGTCAGGGTGGGAGTCAGCTGACGGGGGTGTGCTCTGGGAAAGGCATCAGCACCTAGCACTCGCTTTGAGCCCCACTAGATGGTGCCCAGAACAGGGAAGCAAGACTGGGCTGGCAATACAACTCCACCAGAGGGGGCGTGGGGAAGCCTTCTGAGGCCCGCCCCTTTCTTGACCGTAGTCACAGTTTAAACCTTTAAATTGTGCCCTCTCCTCACTATCAAGAGTTACGGATCATCTCTGAATGCGAGTAACTGTGAGGATTCTAGAGCATTTAGAAAATTCAAGCTTTAAATGGAAACTAATCTTAACCTTAATCATAGCAGAGCTGGTGCTTTACCTTTTCTAACGGGTGTTGTAAGAATGTAAACTAATTAATCCTATTTCCCTGACCCTGGCTGTTGGGCAGTATTATCTTCATTTAACCCTCTGCATTCCCATTTGTAAAATAGTTTGAACAAGGTTACATCAGATCAGTGGAAGAGCCAGGATTAGAACTTCTGAGTCCGGACTACTAGCCCTGCTTTCATTCTGACTCCTATCAAACAAACAGTGTAACAAAGCAGATTGTGTAACACCTGTACCACTCTTCTACAATACAGCAAAACAATAAGCAACATGCCTTACAATGTTTTAAGAAGACTTTGATTCATATTTCTTTTCTATCCACTACATTTGCATTCGTTTGTTTTCTGCATGATAAAACAGGCCAGATTTATCCCTAGTGTAATCCAGTGAGCCCAGTGAAGTCACATCAGGGATGAATTTGACCCATATTGTCTCCATGAGGTGACCAATAAGAAAATAGGTTTTATTTTCATAATGCCACTAGTGAGCAGCCTTTCTTAAGAATGCTTGCAAACAATTGTTGTCAGCTTTCAAACACAATTTTATAATACTCTCGTGGCCTTCAAACATGCTACATTTTCATCCTTATCACCACATTAAATCGTGTTGCCAATAGTGTCTTTGGGAAGAATTTGAATTTTTCAAGCTTGAATTTAATTACATTATGTAAACTAGAAAATATCTCCACCAGTATGCTTTAAGGGAATAGTTTATCTTGGCAATTTTAAATTCTATTTTGTTTAAAATATTTGCATTTTGATAACTTCACTCTGCTGTATGCAGCATTTATTGATCTTTGTCGGGAACCCATTTTCAATTTACTGAAGTGCGTTTATTTTCCATAAACACTATATTGCAGCACATTCTTACACAGTGTTTAAGGTGAAAAAAAATACTGAAAAAGTGTTTGCCAAAGGAAGCAGGATAATATATGTCAGAGAATAAAAGATTTGTGGTGACATCACTGCTTTGTTTCATGCCAGTGTGGTAGATAGTGTAATGGTTCAATGGCAAGAATCTATGTTTACTCTGGCCATAGTGGTTTAGTAGATCCCTTGCAATAATGCAACCACATTTCCATTGAAAGATCTCATGATAAAAATAAAATTAAGTAGCATCTCAGTTGCATTTAGAATTTATTTTTTGCCTTCTGCATCTATGTCAAATGCACATTACTCAGCCTTACAGAAAGTTTTTTTTTCTTTTGTTGTTCATTCAATATTTATTTTTAAGATAGTATGTTTATGGAACATTCCTTTTCCCCTGCCTTCCGTTTCCGTCTCCCCATTCCTCCTCCCCTAGCTCACACAGTCTCATGATGGTGGTAGCTGCATTCTGGTTCAGAAACAAGCAAAGGGCTTATTTCATATTTAACTCACATATTTATCTTCATAGTTCTCTTTCATTTATCTAAATGTGGAGGCATTTTACAGTCAATCAAGCAAGTCTTGCCTCCACCTGCAGTTGAGTGCAGCTCTTGAAATGCACTGGAGAACAATTCTGATTAGGCAACCTGGGAGGAAATACCATATGTGAAAATATACATACATTTCAAAGAGGCATGGAGATTTTCTTTCTAATTCCTAAACTCTAGGAAGCTGGGACAGTATGTGAAAAGTCTCATATCACAGCTTGATATTAGCAAAATGAATAAGTCTGCTGCTCTGGCATGTGGTAGCCAACCGTTTCGTAAACATACAGTGAATCTAATAAAAATATTGCCATGAAAAGAGTACTCTCTTTATATATATTCTGTCACAAAAATGCATTAATAATCTTTACGTAACAGTTTCCTACTAATATCTTAGTTTTTTTTTTAGTTTTTTTTAAGATAATAAACCTACTTTACCTCAATACTCAGGGCAAAATTCTCCCAATCAGATCTTCAAGCAGGGTGAATCTCAAATAAACGGAAGAAATGAAGGATTATTTGAGCTGTACAACGGGAAATTTTTTATTCAGCTGGATGCTCCCATGCTGGAAATAGCATTTAGTTGCACACTGCATCTGCTCTGGCACAAACAGATCTCCTAAAGGAGATATTGGCTTGGCAGAAAGATCATTTTTTAGCACAATTTTGGATTCTACTATATTTCCAGCAGTTGAAATACAGGGCAGAAACAAAAGTTATTCCAGCTCTTAGGTGGTATGCAGCCGTGTCGTCAGATGTGGAGCTATTATACAGATGAATGAACACATACATTATGATTGTGTACAGATCCCATTGCAAATATTGACACGTAAGAACTTTGTGTGGATTTGGGATTTTAGTTCCTTCACAAAGCATTTGGTAATTTAGGAGAGGTATAATCCTACCCTCAAAGCTTTCAACCAATTTAAAGGGATACGGTAGCTCAGACAAGTTCTCTTAAAGTTAAAAAGGTAAGAAGTATCTCTGCTCCTCTGTGTGTGTGGTGTGTGTTTGTTCCTGTAGTAGGAGACAGACAATAGAATAGGAAAGTGTTCGACCAATATGTGAAAAAGACGGTAGAATTCTGTGGCTTGCAGGGCCGGCTCTAGATTTTTTGCCGCCTCAAGCAAAAAAAAAAAAAAAAAAAAACCCCTCCGAGAGCGCAACTGCCGAAGCATGTGCTTGGTTTGCTGGTGCCTAGAGCCGGTCCTGTGCTTGTGTGCTTGCATAGAAGAGAGAAATATGACATATCCCTGCTTTTTTGGTTTTGCCTTTGAGACTTGGTAGCACCCAAAAGAAAGTGTGCAGGCATGTAACAGGAATAAGAAGCTTATACATTGATGATTAAATGACCATAAGATGTAAATGCATATAAAGGGAATAACATATTGCAGTTCCTATTATTTGCTTCTAGAATCTAGATGTTTCGTCTCTGTTTACATGAGAAAACAAGGTACCTTTTCATTTGTGTTAGCTTAACTCAACTGATGCCCTCTCACACCCATCTTAAACTGTGCTAACATTTTTCAGATTGCTTAAGCTAGTTGTGTTGCAGCCTGGGCTCCTACATTTGGTTGTATAAAGAGAGCCTTCGGGACAGTGAACGTGGCATATCATGACATAGCAGCCAGTAAATAATTGACAATATCTTTGAATTTTGTTAGATTAGAAATTTTGAAAATAATGTATCTGGTGATCTATCATGGAATATTCTTATAGATTATCTGATGTGTCCCTGGTTTACCAGTTCAAAATCATTCTGTAAATGTGTTTCAGATAATGTTAATGTAATATTCTGTATAAATTTGGATTGGAGAATAATTACAGTCAAGAAACCTTGAACTGACAATACATAACTCATTTTTGCTGCTATCCCAGGTAGCTGAACAGATCTGTGAATATTTCTGCAACAGGGTGGCTGGTTCTGGGGACCTCAATAGAATATAAGTCTCCTCTGGTGGGTCACCCTAAACTCAAGTGCTACACTCCTGCAGGGTCACTGCTGCGGACAGGTGGACCGTGTTAGCTATAGCAAGGATATAAGGCCTAGGTGCTGGAACTAAGGATGTGAGGGGTGCTGCTGTACCCCCGGGCTTGAAGTGGTTTCCATCATATACAGGGTTTACAGTTTGGTTCAATGGCTCTCAGCACCCCACTATAAAAACTGTTGCAGCACCCCTGCTATAAGGTGGTTAACTTTGGAGTGTTTCTCTGGGGCAAGACGAAGTCCTTCAGGAAAACACAAGTGTAATCTCTTTTGGAGTTTTGAGAGCTCCTGGGATGCAGGTCTGAGCCTGTATGGCACCTACCCTATGGGCTACAACATTGGCTCCAGAGCCTCCAAACACCAATTCCCAGGATGTTTAGAGTCGGGGCTGCAGACAGAATAGACTGGAAACTCCTGCACAAGTCAACAGAGAGGCTTCTGAAGGGGTGATTAATACAAGACAGTTTGCAGGACCAGCGAGGAGCCAGGACTGCTCAGTCCCTCAAGCCACTTATGGCAGTGTGCCTAGACACTGCACGCCCATATAGCACAGGTATAAATAGCAGCGTAGACAGTGAGACACAGCTTAGGTGAATATAGTGCCCTACATGCCTGAATCCTCCAGGATATATACCCTACAAGGCTCTCTATACACCTAAGCTATACCGCCCACATCTACATTTCTATTTTTAGCTGTGTAGTGTCCCACTGCTTCCCATCTACCAGAGCCTTTCCTCACCAGAGTGAAAGTCTCCGACAGCAGAGCGCTGCTGACGCCTTTCTCCACTTCAGGAGCCTTTCACTGTCGCATGTAGCATTTCATTTATTGGGATTTGTCGGATTGTATTTTGTTTCTTATGTGTTGGGACATACTCCTTGTTAAGAGTAGTAGTTTTAGTTATTTTCCCAAGGGACAGCACCCCTCACAGCAAAGAACCCAGGACCCAAACCATGCAAGGATGAGGGAGAAGACACGCTGATTAGCAAGCACTAGGGAAGAGGCTTAAGCCACACCTCAGGGGAGGGGCTACACTAGGAAAAACTGAACTTGGAGAGAAAGCTTAGGCTGAAGTCTATTTTTTGGTATCTGAGTTATCAGTAGAGCCAAACTCCAGGAAAGGGATATGTTTGGGTTCTATATGGTGTGTGTCACTTCTTTTCAAAGCAAAGTAGTAATTTTATTTGCTTATTGAACACCCTGTATGTGTCAGGATGAGAAAGATTCGGATTGCTATCTCTCTGTCCTACTCTTATGCAGAACTCTACCCAGACAGTTGGAGCGATCAATCCACAGATCCATTTGACAATAGGATTCAGCCCTAAAAGGGCAATATTAACGGCTGCTTTGAAAGAGGCAATGAAAACAAGCAATTTAAAAAAAAAAAACCACCTGGGAGACAGCCTCTGAAGAACAGGTTTGTAATACTTATACCATCTATTGGCACCTCCTTTCCTTTCGGTGGTGATGAAGGGGTAACAAGATCATGAATTAAAAAAAAATAATAAAATTTCTGCTCTATTCTTTTGATAATAAAATGACACATCACAAAGCAATAGACTTCTGTCCTCAAACTCTGCTCTAATAATGTGAGTTATTCTGGAAAGGTGGATTCCTTCTTTTCATGTCAGGTCAATAACCATTTCTTCCTACAAGTGCTGCGTTCGGATGCATTTTTGTTATATGTCAATCTAAAAAACAAATGCAAAGCCTGAATGCCTGGGGCCAACTGAGTGACCTTGCCCTCTGGAACAACGATTATATCCAACAGAGAAGTGGTCGTCGTTCATTCTTTTTGCTTTATTTCCCTCCACCTTAGAGGTTGTTGGATAGATCCAGAAGCTAGGATAAGGACTTTACTGTTGTTGGTGCTTATCTTCTCTGGTCTGTCCCGCTGCCTCTGGTGAGAGGCCCATCAGAAAGAATGGCTCACATACACATCCCCATGTTATATCACCATGCATTACAGACACTCCAGTACATAATGCTGCGTTCAATCTACTAATTCAATTTAGAGCGTCACACATTTAATTTAACTTCCTTCTCCAAATATACAGCAGTGTTTGCTACTTTGCTGGATGCCACTGGGCTGAATGCTGTCCCTGGAAGGATGTTCATTTTAAACTAGCAGAGACTAAACGATTAATACAGTATTGATTGCAAGGAGTTTGTGTACAGAGATTTGCCATGCCACTGGTTGCAATACCTTATCAACAGTCAGCTCTTTGACAGACTCATTTGATGCCTAATACCCATCAGCTACCTCATACATTCTTAAACAAGGTTCAGTGTAAATTCTGCAGACAGAATAGGCTAGTGAAAATAACAGATGTGGCCATAAAGAGGAATACATTTCCCCCAAGTTTGAATTTTTCCATATAGCTGTGTAATCACTTATATTTTACCCACATGCTTTTATGCCCCTGTACATTGTTGGTTTATGAATCGTATATAGAATATACATGCTGAATCACATCTACAAAGCCATATATCAAATCCATACAAATACAATTCATTAAATGCCCTCTTCTAAACCATCTTTAACCTATTTAATTCTAATCCAATTAGTTGAGCTCCCTTACTTTCAAAGTGTACAGCACCAGACCCTGAAGTCATGTGCACAGAGCACAAGTTAGGATTTAAAAGTTATCTTTGAACTCCCCTGATCCTGCTGCTGGCTCTGTGGGCTGGTCCCTCTTCCCATATTAGAGCAGCTCATGCATTCAACCAGAGGTGCCCAAAAGTGCTAGCCAGGGTTAGAAATAGCACAGGACATCCAGGTCATGCCCATTCCCCTGCTTCACCAGCAGCATGGGTATAAGTGGTGTAAGAACCCCTATACTGTCTTTATGCCATCGAGGATCACACATATTGAGGTGACGCATGCAAGACTGGTTAAACTGACTTTAGGACCAGATGATGCAGTGGAATAGCACAAAATGGCTGCAGAGATTCTGGTCCATAGACCCTTTTCTAATATCTAGGGGTGTCACCACTCATTTACACAGCCATTAGTTACAAATATGCTTCATTTCTTTAGGCTTAGATTTTCCAAACAGGCTTGAGAGAGTTTGGTGACAACTGGGATTTGGGCTCCCAACTCAGGCCAGTTTGAAAATCCCAGCTTTAAAGACTTAGCGCAAGAAGCATTATTTCCCCCCGCCCCGCCCCCCTCCCCCACTGATTGGAGGATTTGGGGGACATTTATTTGAAGAAAACATTCAAGGCCAACTTCTATCTTTGGGAAGTTAAGCCATTTCCACAATAACTTGATTGACATGCACATGGTATGCAAAGACTAAATATATAGGTTGTAGGCAAATCTCATGGCATACACTTTTTTTTTTCATTGCAGACATTATAGACCTTGCTATGGAGTTATCAGTATTACCAGACTAATTCAGTTGGCAATCAGTTTCTTTCACACAGGTGCTTATCTCTCTGGTATAAGAGCTTTATCATTTAGCACAGTATGGGTATTAACAGTGAACATTTCTTCAGAGTAATTTTTGCCAGTATTAAAAGTTAAAAAGAAATGCTTACAAAAAACAGTGAATAAACAGGGGCAAACTTCCCCATTACAAAATGGCCATTAACAACTCTCAGGCCTATTTTCCAGACAATGGAAATTGCTTTCAAAACTGTGTATCCCAAATGTATGTGTTATGTCTGATGTACCCACAATGATTAAGAGAAAGCTTTGAGCGGCAAGAAAACCCAAAGCCAAAACACAAGTTAATAGCAGATTTGTTAGTGCATAATCTGAACTGAATTAAAGAGTCAGAAATAATCAATGCTGCTGATGATATTAATTACAGACACAAACGATAAATACCAATTTCTAACCAGTATATCATGAGGTGCTTCAGAGAGCAGAGAGAAATTTCAGCTCTTAGGGGTAAGTTTCAAAGTGCTACACATTTTTTAGCCACATGACTCCAATCGATATCTGTTGGAGTTACCCAGCTAGGTCCTTACCCACTGCTTTGAAAGGGTAAATGATAATGGGCCAAATTCTCCTCTCATTTATGCCAGTTCTATACCACTTTAACTCCACTGGTTTCAGTGGAATTTCTCCTTATTTACACCGATATAAGTGATCGAAGAATCAGACCCAGAGTGATTTTAGCAGCAAGTTAGCACTTTTTGGCACATCCGGTTTTTCTCAATCACTCAAAATGACTGGATTAGTCTTATTTTGTTAGTGGTTATTTTTATTATGAAACACATAAAAGCCTCAGTTCATGAAATATAATACCTACAAGTCTGAAACATTCAAAAGGCTTTACTCTGAAGGTTTGCACTTTTGCCAAACATCTTAAAATCCTATACCCACTTGTAGTTAGTATATTACCTCAGAATCAAGCTATGCTGGTACATTTGTGATAAAAAACAACTTTAGAATGCCTCCTATTGTGCAATAGCTACATTCTGGAACAGTACAGCACTAGATGTGACAGAATAATAAGACCATTTATATCTTTAGTGCTTGGTAATTCATAAAACCAAGTTACATCTAAGTAATTTTTCGGGCATTAAAGCTTTTCAGTGTCTACAGAATAGAAGTATGCTAATGAACTAAACATTTTTTGTATGTATAAATGAACGTTATCTTTCAAACCAGAACCAAATTCCCCAGCTAAATCTCTGAATATAATTTCCTGAGCTTGTATGAAGTACTCCTTTATGTATGATTATTATTTTAGTAGCTCTGCTAAAAAAATAAATCTCTTACATTCATTAAAAACTAATAGTTGCCTTTTAAGCATATTACTGAAAATATATTTATCTCTATCGCAAAGAATCAGGCTACGTGTTGCTGATTTTCAGAAAATAGTCTTATTTTAATTCCTTTAGTGAGGTTTGTTTACTTGGTTATATTTTAAAAACAAGTGCTAAGAACAACAGTCAAATGTAAATTAAACTCAATGTACCATTAGACATGGATCCACAACATGCAAAGCTGTTAGCTTGGTTTTGAGTTTTTTCTTTTTATTAAAAAAAAAGTTTTGTGGTTGTTCTTAACACACATTCACAGCACAGGTCCTAAATGAGGATTTAGAGCATTTAATTAATAACAAATACTCATGTCTCTATTCTGATCTTCAGGATAGAGACATGTTTTACCTGCTACCATCCAGAGCTATCTTATATGAACTGATCTGGGCCCACCAACACAGTATCTGAGTGCCTTAAAAATCTTAAGAAATTTATCTGCACAACACCCCGTGAGGTAGAAAAGAATTATTAACTTTATTTTACAAAGAAAGAATTGAAGTACGAAGAGATTGAGATCCTACAGTGTAACTAAGTTTGAGAGCAGTAGTTTTATTGAAGCTGCTGCTCAAGTACCTTGCTGATGGCTGAGGGCCTAGATGACTTGCCAATGGTATACAGGAAGTCTGTGGCAGAATCAGAAATAAAACCCAGATCTCCTGAGAGCCAGTCCAGTCCATTGCACACTACAATTTCTTATCTTTAAAAGCAGATATTCTACGTAGGAGCACATGGCACTAGCCAACTTTGAAACTTATGTGGTGAATGCAAAAGGAAACAGGAATGTATGAATTCAGAATCAAAGAGCTTACCACCCCCAACAGCCTCAGGTTTTGTGGGACTGTCCTACTTTTACCCCCAAAATCCTCTGTCCTGACTGAAGAGCAGTTTGACCTGGGCCCCCTGTTTCACTAGGTCCTCAAACTGAGCGGCATTGCAACTTTGCGCACAGCACTACAGCACCACTTAAGTTTGACCTGGCCACCGCTCTATGGAGAGATGGATGGGACAAATTTGAGTGGTGCTGCAACCTAGCCCACAGGGCCATAGCACCAATCAAAGGTGGCCCATCCACCCCTCTGTCTCAATCTACGGAGGGGTGTACAGGCCAAATCCAGTGCTGCTGAATCCCATTTTAACCACTTGAAATCTTGACAGGTAAGAAAGAGTATGCATTCGGGTATTCTGAACTCCCAGACTAAATGTGCATAGCATAGTAGTTACTGTGAATATGTAGGAATTGTGGTTCAAACCACTACATCTCAGCCATTCAGGATATATTTTCTCCAGGTACAGACTTTCGTGTGCATTGAAAGTCTGAAAATTGTCACTGAAAAATATTAAGTCATATTGGATTAGATTTTGCCACTTCACCCAAACTGAGTAATACTTTACTAAGGGGATAGTAACATTGCTCTGCAATTAGTCCTATGGATTTCAAGTTACTACTCAACGTGAATAAGGGTGTCAGATACTTGTCTATAGGAGTTGCAGTGCTTTTAAATCAGAAATGTGGGAGTTTTTATGTCCGTACTGTGAAACTATTCTATAAAGCCTCCACATGTCGGTCGAGACTGAGCAGTGACCTGAATATGAAGCATCATATTTTATTATTTGTAGTGGCAGCCTAAAAAGAGCCCCTTAGAAGAACGGTGACATAGTCATACTTCTTCCCCTTGCTCTGGAGGGAGGGGGTGAGTAATGTGCTACACACCTTTCCCAAGTGTGACATACTGTCCTCCTCATGTGCCATCTCAGCTCTGCTCACTGGCACATTGGAAGAGACTGGACCTAATCCACAACCCTTTCTGCTCCTCGGGGCAATCTATAGTGGTGCAGGAAATGGTTAAGGGGATCTTTCTCCACCCTCTTATTTTCCTCTGAGATTTTGTTAGGGTCACACTACTGTCCTTTATAGAGAAGAATGTGCTGGCTTCCAGGCATTGGCACTGGGAACTACAGGTGCTGGTTTAATAGTCAATGGGTCATATTTTTTTTCCACCACTGTGATCACGTTCAAAGTTCAGTGCACATTTAAAAATGTCACTACACATTATTTTTGGATCCAACAGTTACATTTGTAAAAGGTTTCACGGGTTAGAGTCTTGTGTGTTTTATACATTAAGCCCATTGTCATAAAGACTGGATTAAACATGCTATTATGCCATTTTAAATTATATTTCTCCAGCAGATAGATAAAATAATGTATGGAGTTCAGATGATTTTTAAGGGGGGGGGGGAGGAATCCAGAACTTTGCATAACACCTCAGTAAACAATTTCTTATATTAACCATTTGGATGGAAGCTAATGTGTTTACTTAGATCATTTAGTGACTTACAGTGTGGTCCATAACTGTGATATTTAATTGCATTTTGAAGGATAATTTGTATGACTTGTGAAGAGAAGAAGACCTTGTTTAGAATTTCCACTCCATTTCATCCCTTTTCTCCTTTTGACCTACCACCAGCACCAGTCAGCATCTGTGGAACTCTTCTAACATGGTAAGAATTGAACCAAAGTCTGAGTATATTAGGCATGTCAAATCCAAAGCAGAAGAAAAACATGTTATTCTTATTTTTGTAAATCAATCTATCAGTTATTAAGAGCAACAGTTATCTTGTAGCAATGCACCTTCAAAGAGAACAATTTTTATTTCTGAAGAACACTAAACACAATTTTTAAAATACATAAATAAATACTTTAAGATACACAAATTCATAATATGTCCCTGAGCTTGCTTGTACTGGCAAGCAATGGGAAAACTCCCACTCATCTCACTGGGAACAGAATAGGGCCATGTGTGCAGATATTGAGTTTATAAATTTATATTACTGAATTGTTGTATTTTTTCAAGTTTATAAAATGATCCCATTGATCATTTCTAAGTACATGTGCACAAAACTAATTAAAAAAACAAAATTATAATTCACAAATTAATCCAAAGGGATTTGCAACCATAAATCTAATTAAAGAATTCAATAAAATTGCTACCCCCAAAGTGACCTCCACCTTCTGCAATATCTCACACCTCTCATTATTTTATAATCAGACTAAATTTGCAGCACAGCATGCTTGAGAGGTTGAACAGACTTGAGTCCAGTAAGAACAGGGATTCTCAGTTTTTTCCACAGCTGAACAGACTGTTTCTTGTAGACCTATGCAAATAATGGATTGTTTGGTTTGATGGCCATTCTGAAAAGTGAATAAATAAATAAAAAAAAATTATATGAGTAGTTTTAACATTTTACATAACTTTAGTTAAATCAAAGGAAATTTCTAAGCAAAAAGTCATATCAAATTGAAAAATTAAAATATTTCTTTTTGAAAATATTGAAATTAAACATTCAGATTTTTTGGGACTGGGGAGTGGAGGGGCATCTACCAACACAATTCAGCCATATTGACTTTGCAGAGTGTTTAAGCATCACTGAATCTGCATTTTTTTTTTTTTTTACAAACACCATATTTGGGCCAAAAAATGTCACTCAGCTCTAGTTTCATGGAGTACCACCTCTCAGAATCATGAACCCATGAACTACGACAAAGGTATCTTCAGCACCCCAATCTTCAATCCAAGATGAGATAGTTTTGAAGTGTAGTTAGCCTGATGTGTTAAGCCAAAATGTGTTTTGGACACTCATGAAAATCATAAGAGGAATCACCACGTGGATTTTGAAGTCACGCAAAACAATAACCTCAGGAACCCCAATACTGGGTTTAATAAGTATTTCATTATCTCACTCCAAAAATACCAAATTGTGGCAGAGTGATCTGTACACCAACACTCTGCCCATTTTAACTCTTGTCCTACACAAAGTTAGTGGACAAAATGGGTTGATGTTGATGTTGTGGCGACTGCAGCTGAGGGAGTGGGCCCAAAACCCATCCCCTTCCACCATCTCACTCGAGAGATATGTGAAGAGGGTGAGCGATAGTTGCAGGTGGACGCGGTGATGCAGCTGAAGAAG
Organism: Terrapene triunguis; assembly: GCF_002925995.2. Taxonomy (NCBI): domain Eukaryota; kingdom Metazoa; phylum Chordata; order Testudines; family Emydidae; genus Terrapene; species Terrapene triunguis. Next base: position 8,838,826 of record NW_020664435.1, on the reverse strand, counting down.
GTAAAGAGTTACATCACCACAGTGCTTGGAGCGAGGGAAGAGGCCCCATCAGTGGCAGCAGTTCTGAGACATTTGACTTGAGAAGTGATCATGATGAAGGATCAGGGACATACTGTGCCACCTGCCGGAGGGGTGATAGCCTGTGAGAAGATTTCTGTTACAACTATGGGAGAAATGGTCACTATGCCTTGAACTGCCAAAACAAGACAGATCATGTAAGGGTATCTCAGAGATTGTAGCAAACCATTAGGAAGCTTCAGGGAAATGCTAAGGGGGTTGGAGAAGGAGCAACCCAAGACCCTGAAATTCCAAAACTCCCTAGCAAATACCACAGACAGGGTTTACCCATATGGGCTGTTGGGAGCCCTGGCGATAGTACCCATTCGTATAGAAGGACGGTTGTGTGAGGCGTTGCTGGACAGCGGATCACAGATCACATACTTTATGGATCTTACTACCGAGAACACCTGCGGCATTTACCCTTGTGTCCCCTGTCCAGCCTGACAGTCTGGAGAATTGGTTGTGACTTCTGCCCCTATCGGGGATATATCCTGTTGAAAGTCCAGTTTACAAAGGACATTGCAGGGGTAACCCAGGAAACAGAAACATTGGCGCTGGTCTGCCCAGATCTAGAGGGAACAGAATATGCACCTTTTAATCTTAGGGACAAATGCAAACCTGTTCCAGAGATTGGCACAGAAGTGCTGTCAGGTGGCAGGGAACAATGATCTGCAGGAGCTGCTTATGCACACTTTATATAAAACCGAATACCAGTGAATAAGGGACCACCCATTCCCAAGAGGAGACCAAGGCTCGACCTTTTGGGAGGGATACTTTCCAGTTTGAGGATTCCACTGTTCCTGCCAAGTGGAAGGACCACCTGTGCAAGAGGTCAAGAGGAAGGCTGTTTTCTGTACACACGAGTAGGATGTTGGGTGTGCTCATGATGTGGAGCCCTATATCTGAATGCAGCATGATTGGCCTTTTCGAGTAAGGGCAAGACGATTAGCCTCTGCTGATATCAAAGATGTGAGGCAGCACCTACAGGAACTGGCTCAAGCAGGTATCATTGAAGAGTGCAGGAGCCCGTATGTGTCTTCAATCATTGTAGTTCGAAAGAGAAGTGGCAAGGTGCGGATGTGTGTCAACTATCGCACCCTCAACTGGCAGAAGATTCCTGACTAATACACAATTCCCCAGGTGGATGATGCCTTGGATAGTCTGAACGGCAGTCGCCGACTCTCTGTCCTTGATCTCTGCAGTACCCACACACCAGAGGACCGTGAGAAGATAAATGCTATCTGCCCCTGGGGTTTTTACCAATTTAATCACATGCCCTAGGGAGTGACTGGGGCTCCAGCCATGTTTCAGCAACTCATGGAGCGAGTGGTAGGGGACATGCACCTGTTAGGAGTTTCTGGTGTACCTGGATGATATCGTAGTGTTTGGGCACACTTTAGAAAAACATGGGACTCAGCTGTGCAAAGTCCTGGATCGTTTGGATCAGGCTGGCCTCAAGTTATCTTCTGCCTGATGTCCATGACTATGTGGGACACATAGTGTCTGCAGATGGTATAGCTATGGACCCAGAGAAGGTGAAAGTGGTAACCACCTGGCCGAGACCCATAACTCTCAAGGAGTTAGTGTCATTTCTGGGATTCTGCGGCTGTTATCACAGGTTCATAAAGAATTTTTCCCACATCATGCATGCACTCACAGAGCTCACCAAAGGTTACACACAAGAAATAAACAATTATTCCACAAGTATATTCAAGTTATTAAGTAAAGTTCAAAATCTTTTTGCTGGGAGTAGAGAACCAGCCACTTGAAATAATAAATTAAAATCACTTTTGGGTAGCCCACTCTGCTGGGGATGACATAATTAAATTACATGTTCAGTATACGATTGGCAGAGGGGAGAGAACGGAAACTTGAAGCTCAGATAGCGATAAGACCATTTGTTTGGAAGATTCAATTACCTTTTCTATAAAGAACTTGATTCACTCCCATCCCTGCTGACACCATTTCCTACTGTAGTGCTTTAAATTTATAGTAAGTAGTTTTCCCTTTTCTCTAAATGGATCTGAACTGAAAGACTTTCTGCCACTTCAAAAACACAGAGTCAAAATCACTGTTTAAGCAACAGACATTTTCAAATAAATAATGCAAAGCACTTGAAGCTATCAGCATGAATTGCAGAGACGATGTACTGTTTACATTGCATGTCTGGTTTGATTCAGAGAGCATATGAGGTTTACGATACAGTACAGATATGTAAAGCATATAAGAAATTACAGTCATACCCCCATGAAAATACCTGCTATGGAAACACTGTGAAAGAAATACACATTGATGTATTTATCCCTTTAGTAGTCATATCCTACCATAATACATCTCCTTCATGTATGGAGGTGGGGGGTGGAAATTGAGCTAACATTGAACTAGTTAAGAATATACCAATGAATCATTAAACTGCCTCTTCAGATTTTCTACTACTCTAAGACAATCACAACATGTCTCTGAATTGTACCAAAACACATTACAAACATTCCCTTTAAAATATCATTCTTGTTGTAGCTTACAAGTATTGCACCAGCTTAAAAGATAACTGAAATTTTGAAAAGAACAAATTTGTGAGTAAATTAAGAAGAGGCACTGTAGCTGGAATGCTCAAAGAGATTTGAAAAACAAAATAAATGTGTAGTATAAAAGAATTATTTGTAAAAGGTAGTTTTCATAAGGTCCTAGAAACAGCATCATGCCACCAGGTTATGAACAGCCACAGGGAGCTTGTTCTGAGGAAACACATAATGTGGCTTGCTTAGTATTTCACATGCTGAATTTATCACTTGATATCCTACTGGACAGTCAGGTTATGTGGAAGCTCAGAACTTTTTTTTCCTGCTCATGCATACTTATTAAACTCAGGTGTTGATTTTCTAAGTTGCCACCAAGGTTAAAAACTGTTGGTCCCAATACAACAAATACATGCACAGATGTGCAACTGCAGAAGGTTTGTAGGTTTGTTTCAGTGTAGATAATCATCTAAAAAATGGACAATTACCCAAACAATTTATCATTTAAAAGTGATGGAAAAAATATTATCTGAACCACAAAGTTTTGGCTTATCAGCTTAACTAGTATCTTATTACATCCAATGTGGTTTGGCCTTCTTTAACATACATACCTGAAATGAGGAAGGAAAAATAAAATGAAAAGTAGCCATTATCTAGTAGAGCAACAATAGTGTGTCACAGAGTGGAACTGAAAGTAGCACGCAAATTACTCACTAACAAAAATGTATTTGCAGAAAAATTTGACCTAACACTGTGCTAATTGCCCTGGAGGCATAAGTTCCAATTTTCCCCTAAACAGTACATAAATTTGGTTGAATCAACAAAAGTTGTGCATGGAGGAAAATATTCAGATTTGGATTTCTTGCTCCATAATTCAGACATGAATATTAATAATAACCCATTTTCTTAAGGGCAAGTTTTTGTCTCTACCTTTCCAACCATGTGCAGCCCAAAACTGTCCCTACAGGTTTCACAGACCAGGGTTCTTCTTCTTAAATAAAATAACATTAAGGGGGGGGATTCTTTTCTCAACCCAAGTATATGTCTCTGAAGTTGCAGCTTGCCCCAGTGTCTGCCTGAGAAAAATATTCAACATCCTTTTGGGATTATCCTATTTAAGTAGGGACATATGTTTGGAACTTCATTCAGGGAGACTGAAAGTACATCACAGGAGTGGGACTCCCACCAAAGAATGATTGGAGTTGTATGTATGTGTATATTTAGGTGGGGGGGAGAGACTTGCAAAACCTAAAGGCCCATAGGCCTGTGCCCAGGTGTAATTTTTTACATCGGACAGAAAGATAGCCTTTCTACTCTTCTCATGTACATCCATATGCTGATGTAATATCTGGCATCAGTAATTACTTCCACAGAAAAGTGGTGGGAAGGCAGTCCAGGACTAGAGATATATGAATGAAACGTGGCCCTAGACACAATCTAGTTTCTACTTACAGTCAAAGTTAGGTACAACATTTAGATTGTGAACAATCTCTAATTATCCTTTGGGGATCATTTAACTGTAGGAACGTTTGGATCCAATGGGAGCAATGCCACCTAAACTGCACTTAACGTGAGTACAGGTAGTTTTGTATTCCTCACTTCCAGTTGAAATCTGTTCTGGTCCTTGATGGAGCTTGGCTTAATAGTCAGGTAATTATATGGCAGCTGAAATGTGAAGGGGATTTCACATCAACTCACCCAAAAGCAAAATTAAGACTTTTATGAAAGCATCATAGCTATGATACAGTGAGAGATTAGCAGTGTCAAAAAACCAAAATAGATAAATAATGCCTCATTATATACTTAATCTACAAAGACTATCTTAGAGGCAAGATGGAAGACATTTATGCCCTAAGCAGCAGAGCATTCTTACTTATGTAAGCCATTGCTATGTGTACATTATTCACAGCTATGCCTCTCTGTGAATTTTTAATTGTTTTATTTACATGGTGAAATGTGACAGTCAGCAGGAATTGAGACAGAAGTAAATCTCTTGATGTAAGCTATAATTAAAATGAACAGAAATGTGGCAATGGTAGCTATCAGCGAAGGGTAATGATTCAGAGAAATCAATCAAGTACAAAATTAACTCTAAGAAAAAATGACTTAGCATCATTGGTAAATTCAAAGTACAGATGAAGTTTCCATAGCAAGCTGAAGTATATCAAAAGTAGAGTGAGTGGGATTATTTTTTCTTATACAAACCATCAAAGCTGATTCTTGTTTGTTTGCAGTCTGCCCTTTGGCTGTCATGTACAATGCCAGTCCTTCTGCAGTCTCTAAGTGGCTAAACTTAACACATTAGAAGGCCCATAATCACTTTGTTTATAGGGATGGTAAAAAAGATTGCAGACATCATGAGACACCCGACAAAGATTGCCAACACCTCCTCAGAAGAGGGGAATCTACCACTCACCCTAGAACATGCAATAGTCTGATTGATACTAAATAAATTATCATCACTTGACATTGGAGACCTCATGAACTGCCGACCACTATCTAACTTCCTTTTCCTATGGCATTTTCTTCATTGCTAAAAAAGGTGTCTTTTTTTCCTTGGGGCATGAGCTAACCTGGGGAGTTGGGGTGGGGGAGGTGGGAACCAGTGAAGACAAGGCACCTGGAGGTAAACCTAGGTGAGGTCAGTACTATATGCCTCCCTTGGGTTGACCTACGTTTACCTCCAGATAAAACTAAATTGTTTTGTCTTCACTGGGTTTTTTACCTTGGGATAGCTCATTCACATTAGTTACCCTGAGATAGAAAAAGTAGATCTTTCTTAGCAGTAAAGTCAAGAGCTGGACCTAGACTATGGAATTCATTCCTGCAAGACATAATAATGACCATAGAATTCACCAGAACTAAATGCAATATTAATTTCTTTGACACAACAGTCACTCTACACTTTGACACACCCAAGAAATCCACACACAAACAAACAAAAGAACAAACTGATACAATGAAACAAGCAAAAACCTATAAATCACTAAGCAATTTCTCCTTCAGACTGGGAAGGAATGAATTTTTGTTATTATTTCAGTTTCTAAAAAATAGGCAACCAATTCAGGTCATATGAACACCTACATAGACAAACAGAAGGGACCCTGAATTTAAATAAAAAGACACCTACAGCCCTATAAATTGTAACACATAATACCATTTAGAGACACATTTATCACATGTACAATAGAAACTGTTTATTTCATGTGCCACAATTTATGATGGTATGTTAAGTCCCATGTTTATTATTTTTTTAACACGTGACCAATTTGTTTAATTTGCACATGTCTCATGCACTTTCATAGAAATTACAGTTTTGTAATAAGGTAGATGGGATTTCTTTGTATTCCTCATTACATTTTACAGTAAGATGTGATCATATTGTGAAAATTAAAGAGCAAATACTTAAATGATCATTACTGCATATTTTTTTCAGAAAAAAAACAACTTATCCAAGGCACAACCAAGATTCATTAGATCATTACAAGTGAACTATAGTACTTTCTAATTCTTCAAGTATTTAATTCCTGTTGCCTCTTTGTGGTTGCCAGTAACCTAATGTCAAACCAAAATGCAAATATTGAAAATTATTCAATGAATAGTGTTCATCAAGATCTTTGGGGCATGGATGTGGCTTTTTGCTGCAAAACAGAGCTTTGGCAGATCTCTGCTGTCATGTGGACGAGCATCTATCAGCCCTCACAAAGCAAGGGGCAGAAGTGGAAAAGACTACGACAGCCTGAGGATTGCAGTAGTGGCTACCTAGTTACTCTGCAGCTGAGGTCGATCAGTTAAGGTGGAAAAGTTCTACTAAAAGAGGACACACCGAGATGCTTTTCTGTTCCTTCCCTCTTCCCTCCCCCAATCACAAGCCTAAAAGGCATTGCCATCTCCCTCTAGAAACAATTCCTTGGAGACATTTCTGACTGGTCTCTCTCTGGCACTTTGCTCTTTCCCCCACCAAGAATCCAACTTGTTGTTGACTCCCATGTGCCCCACCTTTCCCCCAAACACCCTCAGCCACCCACCCTGCCTCCTTTGAAGGACCACACAAAACATGCTGCTGGCTTTTACCAGGTCAGGTCTGTTGTGGAGTCCAGCTCCTGCCTCCTTGCTGTGCACTCAGCCCCATCACTTTAAAATACACATACTGTAGCTGATGTATTTTTGTGGAATGTAAGAGTTCATGAGGGATAAAGAAATGGTGCACTTTGACCATCTCCTTCCCAGCTGCTATCAGCAGTGGCTGTGTAATGTTTCGTCCATCCAAAGAGTTGCTGCCAGTGGGAGACGCTAGCGGGCTGTGGACCGTCCTTAAAGAGTGGCAAAGTAGCCAGGAAGGAAATTGTGCATACCCTGGAGGAGGGCCCTGAAGGTGGAAAGTCTTAGACAGGAGCAAGTTGCAGTGCTGGAAAGTGGTCAGAATTTCCCCTCCACCAGAAGAACAGTAGGAGGCCTACCCAACAAAGAAGTGGGCATGGCCAGGGCAACCAGGAGATGTGCTAATTCAGCACATACCTTCAGCAGCCTCTGCGGAGAGCACCGATGAATCCCCAGTCATATACTCAACCAACCCCTTTCCTCAGCAGAATCGTCAAGCAAGGGAAAGTAGTGGCAATACCATAGTACCCGTGGTCCATCAAGTCCAGTACATGCTCTCCAATGACAACTCATACAAGATGCATCAGGGGAAGATGAAAAGCCTCACATCACGGACAACACTACCTGCTGGCTTTGAATGGTGCAGAGAGCCTAATGGCCACCAGGAGAGATACTTTACATTCCCCTGACCAAAATCAATGAATCTGTCCTTTTGACATGTTTAATCAGCCTCCAAATGATTTTCATTTCTGTTAGAAAGTACCAATCTAGCTGGTGAATATTTACTTCCATATTATCAATAGTAACCGTTGGAGAGGGGCTCAGCTTAGTCACTTGTTAAAAGAAAAATTCCAAAATACTTTTGAAGATGTGCGACTAGGTCTTAAATTCAGCTCCAAGACTGTCACATTTTTGTTTAGGTCAAGGAAACTGTTCAGCTTTAACTCAACACTACTAAGAATGATGTCAAGAACATCATAAAGTGCCAAACCAACCGAAGCTGCATCAAGCTGATAAGAGATATACAGTGCATTCATATAAAAAAAACCCCACTAAAATCGATAAAGAAGCCTGGATTTGAACAGAAAGTCATTTCTATTGCTCAGCTGCTAATTTCTGTGACTAAGATAACAATCCATTTTCTTATATCCCTTCGCCATCTTCTCCTGGCTTGCACAAAGTTGTGAAGAATATAATTGGTTGGATAGTTTGTTGTGAATATGAGACCAGATTCTCCCCTATACTCACTGGTTCCTTTGCAATAGACTGTGGTCAGCAGCTCTGTGCAGGTCAGAATTCCCTTCCCTAGCTGACATAGATCTGGCATTGCTGCTTCCTCTATCACCCGGCTACTCATAGCCACTGGCATGGGAGATCTAGTTGAAATGCTGCTGCAGCTCCCTGATCCCTGGGTTACATCCTGGCTTTAAAGTCCATAGCCCGACAACATATTTTAGGGGTTCTCAAACTGGGGGTCGGGACCCCTCGGGGGGGTCACGAGGTTATTACATGGGGGGTCACGAGTTGTCAGCCTCCACCCCAAACCCCGCTTTGCCTCTAGCATTTATAATGGTGTTAAATATATAAAAAAAGTGTTTTTAATTTATAAGGGGGGGGTTGCACTCAGTGACTTTCTATGTGAAAGGAGTCACCAGTACAAAGCTTTGAGAACCACTGTTTCAGAGGAACACTAAGTGTGATCTAAAGTACTCTATGGCACCAAGGTAGCAGAAACCAGTTCCCCACCAGCTGCACACAACAAATATTTGGCATGGCTGAGAATCTTGGTCACTATTCTTTTTCATTTGTGGTGTTTTTCAAAGTAATCACAAATAATTTTTCCATTGTTCAACCAGCTCTAGGAAAGAATTTCTCCCTGAGACTAACAGCACATGTAAATTATGTGAGATCCATCCCTTAAGTGTTTTAATGAAATATGTGGGTGTTTGTTTATGAGCCTTATGCTACGGACAAATTAAATGCTGGTCTTGAGGACACTTACTTCTCCAAGTGGCTTCATTTCAGCATTGTGTTTTCTAGATGTAAAAAGCCAGCAAAGGTTATTTCATGCTGCAAAATTATATAGTATCTGTCTTTTTATGCACCCACTTGGGTCACTCTTTAGCAAATTCTGCCACAGCCAGGTACTCAAAGATTACATCAAAGTTGCAATTATTATACATATTAACAATTATTATTATTGCAACTTATTGTTTCCAAATATGCTTTTTGCAAGAACAGAATGGCAACGATTTTGCTGATTTATGCAGACCTTCAGAACATGTGTGTGAACATATTCTTTGAACCCGTAAATGAATACACACGAGTTATCCAAGAGAAGGAGTGGATCAGATTAAGTCATATCACCTTGAAGTGCTTTGTGCTCCATTTCAACTCATTACTTTTGATGGAATTGAGACTTTCCTTAGCCCACTTTAATAAACATTCTTTAAACAAAAACTATTCTAACAGAATCCATGGAGATTGAATTCTGAATTAGTGTTAGCTTTTATTAATAAGTATCAATAAGAGACATAAATATATAGACACACTGTTATAAATCCTTCTCATTCCTATTATAGTATATATAGAATACATATAAGCAGTTTGCTTTACTTCACTTCCTTTCTCATCAGGCATTGCAGGCTTTCTCTGGGGATCAGGTTGAGCATGGCCGTGTACCAATGAATTTTCTGGCCCAAGTAACTAATTTTGCACAGTTAATAGAAATATGCCAGAATTTAACCAGAAAACTCAGCTAGTGCAACAAAATTCAATAACAATATCAGAACAGAAAACTCCATAACCACAGAAGGCTTTCTTTCCAAATAACACACCACTAAATGCAAATGGAGCAAGTAATACTTACATATGATCAAAGCAGATTATCTGACTGCATGGCACAAAGTTGCAACAGAAAATATTCTGCTTCTGTAGTCCCCATTGGGACTCAACTGCTTAGGTTTATTGAAAGTCAATATATGTTAATGGGTTGTACAGAACTGTATATCAAACTTGGGGGGAACTTGTCATTTTATTGAGAAATCATTAGATTGTTAAACTACTTTATGATGCATGGAGGAAAAAATGCAATTCTAACCAAGCTTTTACTGTAGGTACTGCATCCCATTATCTTAAAATGGATGTGTTTCTGTCTTCTCATGCTAGTGCAGGACGGCCATCTGAGCAAACCATAAAATGAAAGGCAATAATAAAAAGGTAACTAATTGAATCATGACTACTTATAAAGTATATTATTTCAGTCAAATCCATGATTTTATAGAGCCTGAGTCCCCAGTAGATATCAATGCTCAGCACCGATAATGATCATTCAAGATCTCCAGGAACAGGAGCAGTTTTAAATACTGCACAATCTCTGAACAAAAGATACTTAAACAGCAGTTAACACAAAGTTGATTTAACCTGACATTGCCAGGTTATAAATCATAAAAAAGCTTCCGGTATCTGTATTATTCATTGTTTGTATTTCAGTAGCACCTGGAGTCTTCAAGCAAGGTCAGGGGCCCATTGTGCCCAGCACTATACAAATACAGAGATAGACTGTAAGCTACGTGGGACAGAGACTAAGACTTTGATTCTGCAAATATTACCCAGATGCTTAACATTAAGCATGTAAGTAGTCCTATTGAAGTCAATAGGACAACACGTGCTTAAAGTTAAGCAACTAGGGCTAGTGTTTGCAGGAACACCACCTAAACAGTCTATACGGACAAAATGGGGAGTGGGTTGAAGAAAGAAAGAACTATTATTCCTATTTTACAGATGGATAAGTGATGCTCAGGGAGATTACTTTACTTTGCACATATCAACTTTTAATTTCATGTGCCATTTTGTTGCCCAGTCACCCAGTTTTGAGAGATCCCTTTGTAACTCCTCACAATCTGCTTTGGACTTAACTAGCTTCAGTAATTTTCTATTGTCTGCAAACTTTGTCACTTCAATATATTCATTAATGATCTGGAAAAGGGGGCAAACAATGAACAGCACAGGTCCAAATACAGATCCTTGGGGAACCCCACTATTCATCTCCCTCCACTGTGAAAACTGACCATTTATTCCTACCTTTTGTTTCCGATCTTTCAACCAGTTACTGATCCATGAGAGGACCTTCCCTCTTAGCCCATGGCTACTTAGTTTCCTCAAGAACCTTTGGCAAGAGACCTTATCATCGGCTTTCTGAAAATCCAAGTACACTATATCGACTGGATCACTTTAACCACATGCTTCTTGCTAAGAGATTGGGGAGGCATGACTTCCCATTTCAAAAGCAGTGCTAACTCTCCCCCAACAAATCTTGTTTATCTATGTGTCTGATATTTCTGTTTTTTACTATAGTTTCCACCAATTTGACTGGCACTGAAGTTAGGCTCACTGGCCTGTAATTGCTAGGATCACCTTTGGAGCCCTTTTTAAAAATTGGCATTATGTTAGCTATCTTTCAGTCACTGAAGTTTATATAGAATAGTTAATAGTTCTGCAATTTCATATTTGAGTTCCTTTAGAACTCTTGAGTGAATACCACCTGGTCCCGGTGACTTATTACTGTTTAATTTATCAAATTGTTCCAAAATCTCTTCTAATGACACCTCAGTTTGGGACAATATTTCAGATCACCCTACAAGAACAGCTCTGATGTGGGGATCTCCCCCAACATCCTCTGCAGTGAAGACCAATGCAAAGAATTCATGTAGTTTCTCTGCAATGGCCGGATCTTTGTTGAGTGCTCCTTTAAGACCTTTATCATCTAATGACCCCACTGCCTGTTTGTCAGACTTCCTATTTCTGATGTATTTTAAAAAAATTACAGTTAGTTTTTGCATCTTTAGCATGTTACTTGTCAATTATTTTTCTTGGCCTGCCTTATTATACTTTTACACTTAACCTGCCAGAGTTTGTACTCTTTCCTATTTTCCTTATTAGACATTGTTTTATGACGAAGTGTTACATTTTCTACTGATTTTCATGTAAATACTGTTTTAAGTAACTGGATTACAATAATAGATTACATTTTTCTATCCTTATTCCGTGCAAGGTATATCAATTCTACATGATGTCTGAGAGTAGAATATGGCCCTAAAATGTAATTCCAAGAAATAATCCGATTACTTTTCAAGTCAAAATTTAACATGGACTACTACTCACCATTTTTTTTTTTAGCATTCCTCCCATTCCTAACCAAAATGAAGTGCCACTTATAGGAATCAGGCCAATTATTCACCTGGTGGAGATATGCCAACTTACACCAGCTGAAGATCTGGTTCAATGTTTAAGTGTTTTGATGCTGTAATGCCAAAATTCCTGTACCTTTTGTTAGTGTACTATGAGTAAAATGTCTTTCTTTCCTTGTCAGACCCTTGCTACTGATCTGGGCTACCAGGATAAATTATACTGACAACCACCATAAGATGTAGTTTTCAGTTTACAGGAGCCAGGACACCTATTTTAAACTGTGGTTTGACTTTTAGTTTTAGTCGGGATTTTCAAAATTTTGTTTATAAGAGAGGAGTAAGAAAATAGCAGAGACATACATGAATTACCAAGCTACAAAAGGTGAAATCTTGGCTCCAATGAAGTCAATGGCAGTTTCATTATGGACATCAGTGGGGCTGGGATTTCAACCAATAATTCTGTTTTCAGGCAAGAATCCCCAGTAATGAAAGCATAAAATGTATATACATTGTGGGCTGTCTCTCTCTCAATAGCATGGCTTCAAATTGTTTCCATGAGGTGTCAGCAGGTCTTTGAGTTGTCAGCAAGTGTGGAACTTAATGTGATGAAAGAACCAAAACAATAACAACAAATAAAAGAGTGTAATGTTACTACGATTATTATTATGCTGCAGATGTTGTAGGAAGGGACATTACAGATTATTGAAGATATAGATTCCAAGCTGCATACAAAAGGCAGTGGGCATACTCCCCCGAAAAACAAACTAGCTAGTGACAGCAGTAAGACAAGGTTCCCTAAAAACTCAATAAATAAATAAGAATGCTTTAATAATGATTTGAAATGTATTAGATGTGCAACTGGCTATATTTTGTTTTTGTCAAGATGTAGATTCCCACAATTTATAAAAACAGCATACATTTTAAATGCAGAACAACATTACGGTATAGGGAAGGATTAAATGATATCTGTTAGATGGTATTGTCCTAGTCCAATTATCCAGAGAGAGTTATTGTAGAAGTGGGCATGTGTGTACTTCACAAAAATTACCACTAAAATTGTCATCCTTATTGGTAGTTTCAGTAGAGAGGGCAAGGAGTACATATGCCATGAAAGTCGAATTACTTTCCTACCCTCTGGAGATGATCCTTCTAGTCAGGGCTAAATCACATTGCCATGTAAATATGCTGATGTCCAAACCTTATAGTACCTGTTGTGTGCAGAGATAGCGGACTTCAATATCCAGTCTGTCAATCTGCAATAGCTTAGAGTGTGGTCCTGGACAGAAAATTGGCTACATAGAAAGCTATCTTCTTATTCAAAAAGTCTGCTCCTTGTGTATTTCAAGTCAAAACTCCTTACTTTAATAACAAAGCAGTACAGCCCTTGATATATCCAAGCAATTGATTTCTAGAAAACATCCAACAAAACTACTTCTAATTTAGTAATAGCAATTAGGGGATTGTTTTGATCTTTTACTTTGGTGATGTCTTTTTTTTTCCATGAGGAAAGCTACTATATATTTCAAGCAGGTACAGAATGAGGTGACAGAGTATGGGAGAGTGTACGGCTCCAGATCTCATTTAGGCCAAGGTTGGGCATCATTGGTGCCAAAATCTCATAAGCCATTTTCATGACACTTCAATCAAAAATGGTGGCAAACTTGTGCAGTCAGTGGAGCTGTTGAGATTTTCACCACCTTGAGACAGAAATATTTTGGTTATGTCCAGAATGAGAAAATTCAACCCCTTTTAGTTTTGGATCTGACACTGTGGATGTAGGGTTGGGTTTCAAATGCAAATTACCCCTCACAAAATTCAAAAGTGTTAGTATTCCAGGTTTCATTTTTGAATCATCTCTAATTTCAAGGGGTCTTTTGTTCTGTTTTTGCTTTTTTTTGGGGGGGGGGGGGGGGGTTTAATGATTATCTTCTTCAGAGTTAAGTATTTTAGTTTGTACATACGATGGTGAAGAATATGAAGTCACACTAGCCGCGAGGTATGGAAATGTTGAATTACTCACATTGTTTCCTTTTTTCTAAGTGAGGTGTGCTCACATTATTCCTCTGAATAAAGCAGATTGATTTGTGTTCTGATTTTATATTGTTGCCCCAGTAGTATATACAACATGTTGTTTTATTTAAAAAATAAATGTTGCTGTCTTTCATTTTTTTGGAAAAAGTAAACCTGCCAACCCACAAAAGATTAATGAGATTAGGTAAACAGTTAAATCAATGTACTGTATGTTTGTAGTAATAATAATAATTAATAGCAATATATGCCACTTGCTCTTCTTACAGCTTTTCATCATCAGAGTATTTAAAATGATGACTTGTTTATCCCCACAATACGGCTGTGAGGCAGATAAGTAAATTTTATCTAACCATTGTATAAAGGATAAACTGAGGCACAAATATGCCAAATCTGTGCTTGAGCCAGAAATAGAACCCAAGAGGCCTGACTCCCAGTCCTCTGTCTTAACTACTTCCACGGCTGGAGTGTAGAGATTTAGAAAAGGGTTAACTTCTCAGAGAATAAAATCCTTGCTAATTGTTGCATTATAAATCTTTTCCTAATTCTTTCTCCTGGGCACTAGAGTGATGGGAGGCATAAAAGAACCTAATTAGATCTATACATTTGAAATCTTCTCACTCATTTCCATTCAGCACCTTGATATGCAGCATAGCATATTCTGTGGCTTTGGTCATTCAACTATATTTTCATTCGGTGTATGCATATCCATTCTAAAGCATTCAAAAACAGAAGAAAAATCTCCTATGGATTGAAAGTGATGGTTGCTTTCTTTGCTGAATGTCAGTACGTATAGCTTTTGTTCGTTTCATTTTACTAAAATTTAATGCCATGTACACTTACATTTGCTTAGTAAGGCCTCTATGCATCTAGTTTAGTGGCTTCCATAGCTGAAGACTTTTTTTAAAAAAATGGAATATAATAGCACTAGTATTAGATACAGCATATTGGGGGCTTTTATGAGTTCATGGTATACCAAAACAATTATGCTTATTATATTCCATTAGGCAAGAAGTCACATCTTTGTGCTGAGAATACTTCTGTCAGGCACAATTTAAATCTCTGCACACTTACTTCTCATCACAGACAGCTAATTCCTATTTTAAATAGCAACTTTGCTAGCCAAAGAAGCAATACACAGAATTTAGCATTCATAAAAGTTGACCAATTTAGTTAAGTGATAATATACCTCTACTTTATTGTTAAGATCAGCATACAGCTCAGACATGATATAATCTTACATAGTTTGGAGGTTAATAAAGTCTACCTATTTAACCTTCTTGTCTTGCTTTATGTTTCTCAGTGATGGAGTAGTGTGTAATTAAGAAGCACAATGTTTATTTCATAATTAGTATCTTTATGAAGTAGTCATTAGAAGCTTTAAGTTGGAATAATCAACTCTACAATTGTCAGTTGTTTCAGGATGAATAAGTAATCTGGTATGTTTTTTAAAGTGAGGTTCTGCGGCAAAAAGTGAATGTATAAATGGAATATTTGGGCTATAGCTCCCAATGTATGTCTGTCTCCATATACAATTTGCTCAGTTTACAGCAATGCAAACTCAGCCAAAGATCTGAAAGTTAAACTGTATTTTTTCTGGTTCACACATAATCATGAGGAATGAAGATTCCCCAGATGAAACTGAACGGACAATTCTTTTAAGATTGTAAGTTCTTTGGGTTGGGAGAAGGGCCATCTTTTTGTTCTGTGGTTCTACAGGGCTTAGGATAATGAGGTCCTGCTCCATGATTAGGGCTGCTAAGTGTTATGGTAATACAAATTGATCTGAAAGACAATATGCCTCTTAGTTGTTTTGACTCTTTAAGGCATAAACAGCAGGCGACAAGGTTTGAAGTGAGCCAGAACTACCAGTAACATGCAAGTCAGAATCTCCATTATCAAAACATGGTACTGTGGAAACATTTAATGTAAATTATATATTCCAAGATAGATATTTTATGAGGTAAAAATAATTAGTAAAATGTTACTGTTTCCACTACTATGGACCAGGGTAATGGGTGGGGAACAACTGCTAGTGTAAAGCACTGGTTATGCATCTTTCTGTATGCCTGATCTACAGAGAATATAGTTCTATTATAGTTCTCAACTTGAGAGTTTAGCGCAGTGCTTTTAACTCTGACGTTCTCGGTTTCGTTCCTAGTACTGACCAAGAAGACTCATCACACCAAGTTAGGATGAAAGGAGAGAGTCTGGGTATGTCTATACTTACCTCCGGGTTCGGCAGTAAGCAATCGATCTTCTGGGATCGATCCCGGAAGTGCTCGCCGTCGACACCGGTACTCCTGCTCCGCGAGAGGAGTAGGCGGAGTCGATGGGGGAGCCTGCCTGCCGCGTGTGGACCTTTGGTAAGTACCTTTAAGTTCGAACTAAGGTACTTCGACTTCAGCTACGTTATTCACGTAGCTGAAGTTGCGTACCTTAGTTCGAACTGGGGGGTTAGTGTGTACCAGCCCTCTAATGGATCCGTAATCAATAAAGGTGTTTCTGATATGTACTCATCCTCCTCTTCCTCAACCTGGTCTACAAGGGGGTTTAGATAGTTGTTGAAAAACCAGAATAATTTTATATATTGGCCTAAGACCTGACTGCAGCCCCGAGGCCATGAAAAGATGTCTCTGTAAAAATATCCAAAATTAAATCACTCTTTTTAAAGACAAACATATTTCATTTAAAGCTCATATCTAATTTGTGTCTATCATAAATCTAGATGTCTTTCTGCATTACTGTATTTCTAAGCATCCTCCAACCAATGGATACTGTAACAAAGTTCCTCCTCTATCTTGGTGGGTCCTGCACTTATTGGCGTATTTTCTTGCCTCAGAGATTCACCATGTGGGTCAGAGACCTTCCCCTCTGGAAGAACCCACAGTCCAGGTCAATTGGGAGGTTTGGGGGGGAACCCGGGCCCGCCCTCTACTCCGGGTTCCAGCCCAGGGCCCTGTGGACTGAAGCTGTCTATAGTGCCTCCTGTAACAGCTGCATGACAGCTACAACTCCCTGGGCTACTTCCCCATGGCCTCCTCCAAACACCTTCCTTATTCTCACCACAGGACCTTCCTCCTGGTTTCTGATAACACTTGTGCTCCTCAGTCCTCCAGCAGCACACCCTCTCACTCTCAGCTCCTTGCGCCTCTTGCTCCCAGCTCCTCACACTCTCGCACTACAAACTGAAGTGAGCTCCTTTTAAAACCCAGGTGCCCTGATTAGCCTGCCTTAATTGATTCTAGCAGCTTCTTCTTAATTGGCTCCAGGTGTCCTGATTAGCCTGCCTGCCTTAACTGGTTCTAGCAGGTTCCTGATTACTCTAGTGCAGCCCCTTCTCTGGTCACTCAGGGAACAGAAAACTACTCATCCAGTGACCAGTATATTTGCCCTCTACCAGACTCCTGTACCCCACTGGTCTGGGTCTGTCACAATACATTTGCTTCAGATTATATTTTTCCATATATAGCCAGAATTTCCTGCTTTTCCAAAAATAGTATGCTATCATAAATATGATAAACTGCATTTTTCCAGTGAGAGCAC
Source organism: Terrapene triunguis (assembly GCF_002925995.2). Taxonomy (NCBI): domain Eukaryota; kingdom Metazoa; phylum Chordata; order Testudines; family Emydidae; genus Terrapene; species Terrapene triunguis. The sequence goes on along the minus strand of NW_020664435.1, from coordinate 8,821,386 downwards.
TGTTTGTAATACTACTCAAAAATATAAAATTAAAATTGCGGCAAAATTAAGATATACAGCTAAAAACACTAATCATTTTTTTTTTAAAAACTCAACTCCAAATATGTCTTCAACCTTTATATCTTCACATTTCCTTGTCTATATATATCACACTGTTCAAAAGATCAAACATGAAGATGAGATATTTGACATCCGAAGCTTCTGATGCAGAGTAAGAAAATCAATGTTGTATAATACAAAATTCATCACAAGAAGCTATGGAATGAAATAATTAAAATCTAATTAGCAAATGGTTATGGTTATGGTTTTTAATATGGCGAGTGTCTTCCTTGACTAACTGTGTAGTGCTTGTTTATGGACTACCACCATATGGTCCTCTAATAGATGCAAAGCTATGAGTCAGGAGGAGAAAGCAATGTCAAGAAAAGAATATTTGTTCATAACTAAGGTTGACCAGAAAACAACAATTACATTCTGCAAAAAATGTAGCAATTTCAAGCAGTTGGCTTTGTTCTGTATCATGATAAAACTGAGACCTTTTGAATTTTTTCATGAAAAATACAGAAAGATACCCAACTCAGAAAAGCCAATAGCCCGAGGGTTAAGGCACTCATGTGGGAGGTAGAAGATACAGGTTCAAGTCCTTGCTCTATATCTGGGCTTTTCACTAGGGTTTCTCTCTAGTTTTGACCAGAAATTCTATCCTGGACCTGAGAAACCTTTCCCATTGAAACTGATGCATTTCTGCAAGAGAGTTTTGGTTTCGACAAATTGGCATTTTCCAGCAAAAAAATGTTTTGTTGAAACATTTCCAACCATGTCTACTCATAGCTTTTTAAGATATGAGAGATGAAAAAGATCTAGTCATATAGAATATAACCATATCTTTGCCAGTGAAGAACATTACAGGCCAGAGCCTCAGCTGATGTAAATCACTGTAGCTGCACTGGCTTAACTCCCCAGCATTTTAACGTCTTGTCTAGTCTATTTTTTAACTGTATCCATTGGTTGTTCCTTCTACTTCCCTTAGGACATTATTCCTAAGGCTTGATCCTGCAATCCCTTACACAATTAAGTAGTCTCCATGAATTCAGATAAATATATTCACTCACATGCAGGACCAGATCCTAAATAATTCCTATCCCTCTTGAGAGCGGACAAGCAGACGTTAATTTATTCAAATTCTTGTGGTTTTATCATATTTCTGCCTAGTTCTGCTTGGCCAAACTATATAAATTTAGCTCTTTTAAATTGTCCTTATAATAAATCAGCCCCCCTTCAGCCCCATAACATATATGTTGCTTTCTTCTAATTGTTATTTTAATTAATGTATTTATTTGATTGACATAATCTGGGGTTTTCAAAGGGGGCTAAGAGTTAGGAGGGTGTCCAGTATTGAACTCAATACTGGAGGTACAGTCACAGCAGGGCTATAGAGAATGTATTGCTTCCAAGTTCTGCTATGTGAAACTTCTGGGATAGGTAGCCTGTGGCTTTTTTACTGCCATATTGCATTGCAAGATGAAGTCTAATGTGTTCTCTACTATCATCTCTAGATCTCTTTCAGTATGATTGCTTTCCAGGTTTCCACTCTCAGTGAGTAGGTGTTTAGGATAATTTTCCTCTTGCATTTTTCTAACATCATTTCATTTTCCTATCTGCCTCTAAAATATCACTCTTCATATCAATGACTTTATAACTTTTTGCCATTTAAGTGATCAGTTATACAAGCAAATTTCAGTGGAGAGTCTACTAATAGCTAATCCAAGACATTAGGCATGTGTCTGTCTTTTGCCAGTGTCTGTAGTTGAAACCTCTATGAATAATGTAAAGAAAAGATGGATCCCTAAAAGTTATGCAAATTTACAGGTATTTACTTATCCATTCGAATTTATCCAAAGCTTTAGGAGACGTCTGTTGGAAGAATTTTACCACTGATTTCGGTGGGGCCTGGATTTTGTCCTTCATGATGACAAAGTGTAATTGGGTGGACCAACAATTCTCTCCTCTATTATTCCACTAGGGAAAAGGAAAGCTGGAGTATACTGCTAAACTGTCAAAATCCAGGGTTAAAAACAAACAAACAAGAAAATGGGCGTAATGGTGACAGAACAGTCCCAACTGATGTGAGGGGAAGGCACTTCAGTGCTATCTGTACATTTGCACATTTTGCTAGCACGTAGCCAGAGCATATAGGTCCTGCTTCTAATAACTTCATAGCTTCATAAGACAGTCTCTAACTTACTGAATCAAGTTCATCCCTACCATAACTTCACTGAAGACAATGAAGTTAGACTAGGAGAGTATTGGGACCCACCATGTTTGAGTCAGTTCCACTTTTCTTTATGTGAATTCTCCTGACTCTAAGATAGTGTACTCTACTATACTGTATATCCCCAAAATGAATATTGTAGTAGGAGTTCTAGGTAAGTATTACACATTTGAAGAAACATGAAAATGTCTATTTGTAGAGTGCTTGAACTATGCTGGACAGAACTGGTGCCTGTGTTGTGCATTTAGCCACTATTTCTCCTTTCCACTATATCAGCTTTTCACATTTTGACCATTCAAAACTTTAGTGGGGGCAGGGTGCAAACAAAAAGAGCAAAGAAACCTCAGACACATGCATTGACTAACATCTATAAGTGTCTCATTCCAGCACAAAAAAAAAAGTTTTCTTTCCTGTTCTCCAACTGTGTATGGAATAATTCCCCCATTTCACTAGTACATGGAGCATGATATATTCTGTGTCCCAGCGTAGTAAGCCATACATAATGTATGAATCTTTTGAAAGATCCCTTGCCTTAGAAATAATACACAATTACACAGTGCCCTTCAAATGGGGGATGGGAGGAGAGAATCTATTTAGAACTTTAAGTTTCTGAAAATATCTGTTTACAGTAATAATTTAAATAATTAACATACAGATTAAAACCTTTTCCTTATCTACTCCTTCCAGCAGTGGGGTCAGCACCTACAGCTACACAGAGAGTAGACATAAAGCTTCCCGATTCAAAGCTGAGGAGTCTGTTGTTCCAGCTGCAATCTCAGCATATGGTGCAAAACTCCATATGTGGTTGCACTGATGGGTTTGCATCTTGCCATCTAGCTAGATCATTGATGTGCTATTCGCACTGTCTTATTCCCCTGAATTCCTTCGTACGTTTGATACTAAGGAATATGTAGGCTGTACTTTTATCTACACTATGTGTGTGTCAAACCCATTGTATATATACATGACTGATATGGCAGAAAGGGACGGAAATGTGCCCACTATCAAAGCATACATACCTTCAAGAATCAGCTGTGCCATTCGTAAACGAAGATTTGTGAATCAGTAGCAAATTCCACAATAGCTCTGTTGCAGATGCACTTTAGAGTGCATTGCCACAAAACAAAGTTGTTCTGAAACGATGATTTTGAAAGTGGAGAAAGCTCAGTAGTGCTGCTTTCATCTTTTCTTTAGCTAATAGAATATACACGTCAGTGGAACTACTCAGTGGAAGTGGAGGGTGACGGGATTTTCCCCCAGATGTATTTGTTTTATACATACATAACATATCTCCAGGTATAACTATAGTACTATAAACAAAGAGTAACAAAGGCTACAGGTTTTCAAGGAAGTAAGGGAGCACTGGATGAAACAGCTACATGAAGGTTATGATTTATCTTTTATTTATTTCTATCTTTTTAATTACAAGTGTTGTTGCTAATTTGTCTCAGTGTCAAAGTTGGGAGGATGTTCAGTAACAAAAGGGGATTTTAGGCATTCAGCTGCAAGGAATGGCAGGTAGGACCTAACTGGGCCATATTGATCCTGAAGTTGAGTTAGCTCAGGGGTGGGCAAACTATGGCTTGGGGGCCGCATCTGGCCCTCCAGATGTTTTAATCTGGTCTTCGAGCACCCGCCAGGGAGTGGGGTCTGCAGCTTGCCTCGCTCCAGCACTCCAGCCGTGGAGCAGCATCGGGGATTTGTCTTGCTCCACGTGGCTCCTGGAAGCAGCAGCATATCCCCCCTCTGGCTCCTACACGTAGGTGCAGCCGGGGGCGCCGCATGCTGCCCCCGCAGCTCCCATTGGCCGGGAACTGCAGCCAATGGGAGCTGCAGGGGCAGCGCCTGTGGACAGAACAACGTACAGAGCCTCCTGGCTGTGCCTCCACGAAGGAGCCAGAGGTGGGATATGCCGCTGCTTCCGGGAGCTACTTGAGGTAAGCGTCATCCTGACCCTGCACGCCTGACCCCCCTCCCGTGCCCCAACCCCCCCCCCCCCTTCTGATCCCCCCCCCCCCCCCCCCCCCCCCCCCCCACCCCACCCACCTGCCCCAGCCCAGAGCCCCCTCCCGCACCCTGAACTTCTCATTTCTGGCCCCACCCCGGAGCCGGCACCCCCAGCCAGAGCCCTCACCCCCTCCTGCACCCCAACCCCCAATTTCGTGAGATTCATGGCCTGCCATACGATTTCCATACTCAGATGTGGCCCTTGGGCCAAAAAGTTTGCTCACCCCTGAGTTAGCTGGTACCTGAGTATTTCAGCTCTTCATTTATTCTTTGTATAAGCTTTAAGATACTATGGTAATAAATCTAACCACATGCTAAGCCTGCTGCCATGTAAAACTTAAAGTGCCATACCTAAAACTAAATGGAAGTGTAAAAGTTTCTGTAGGCATTAAATAATGTTAATGGATTACAGTGCAATACAGTTTGGTCATTGCTCTTTTTTCATAGGAAGCAGAAGACACCATGCCTGACTCTTCTCCTATCTACCCTGTCATAAATAAGGAGTAACTCCTTTGAAGCCAATTGAGTTACACAAATATAAAACCAATGAAGACGAAAAGAGAATCAGGCTCTTTTATTTTAGTTGGAATAATCAGGTGTTAAGACCTTGATCCACCACGCTCAGTGGGGTGTCTCTCTAGGCTGGCTGTGCTCCATCTCTTTTTATTAGTCTCTCTTTCCAGGATGGCTACGTTCCAGTTGTGCATCTTTCTCCATTAGTATATAACCACCCAGGAAAGACATAATCCATTATGTGATCTCTCTCCAATGGTGTCCTTCCACAAACTCCTTTTGTTGAACAGCTGAGTTCCAGTACTTATCTCCTCCTTTAGCATCTCTTTCTCTCTTCTCTCATTGTGTTCCAGTATTTGATCTATTGTAGTTCAGCATTAATCACTTGATTCCTAACCACTAGTTTCTTCTCATCCTGAGTGAGTATATTTGCAAAACTATATATAAAATGTATGTGTGTGTCAAAAACGAATTAGAGACTTGACTTTCACATTTACAGCTGAGCACATTAGAAGTAGTCTCACTGAAGTCAGTTGAGTTACACCAGTGTGAAGCTGGTGTAAATGAGACCAGAATCAGGCCCTGTTCCTTAAGGAGAGAGAAGATAAACCAGACACCCCCAATTACCTGTTTAGAAGTCAATTTCTCTATCCTGGTACAACTACTGCATGCATTAAATGTTTGCTTGCAATATCCAGATAAGCTAAATTGTAGATGATGATATATTTTCTTTTTAATTAATAAGAATTTCAATAATACAATGGTTATAGATGTAGTAATAGTAGTTGATATGTAGAGGCCCTGTGCTGCCAATTCTAACAGTTAACATCTCTACAAAATAACCCAAGCAGCTAAAGGAATCTATGTTATAAAGTCATCATCAATCAAAGGCAGTAATCATGATCAAAACCTTAGAGCAGGGGTCTCAAAGTCCCATCCTGTGGGCTATCTGCGGCCCAAGAACCTCCCCACTGCGGCCCGCGGAGAAGAGACCCATGCAGCCACGCTGCCGGCTCTGTCCGCTGCAGGCGCGGCCCCCCGGAGCTCCCATTGGCTGGGGGAGAGGGACAGAGATACCATCACTAGTTGCCGGGCAGAGTCAGCCATGGAGGCGGTGGCACTTTTTTCCACAATGAATATAAACAAGTCAAAATACCGAAAACAACTATCTGATGCACACCTTGCTGCAATCCTGAAGGTTTCAAATGCTCAGTCACTGAGACCAAACATCAACAAACTGACAGAACTGAAGCATTGCCAGGTGTCTGGCAAACATTAAAAACTCTCTGGCAGGAGAAGAATTGTATAAAGTTGTATGACAGTTATTATTTCTAAGAAATTCGAAATAAAAAATACAATATAAACGTTTTCTTTTCTGAACACCATCTTCAGTGACATTATTGGCCTGCTGGGAGGATTTGAGGACTGGCACTGGCCCTAAGGTAAATTGACTTTGAGACCCCTGCCTTAGAGGCATTTGTTTATCGAACACTAAGCCTATCCAGATTTTTGGAGCTAATACTATAAAAAATGCAGCAAGAAAAAAAAACCCACGAGAGAAGTGATGAGGAAAAACTTCCTCTCTCTTAATTTATATTGCTGTTCATGTAAGGTCAATTAATTTTTTCTCCACTTTCACATATCGGGACACAAGTCAATCTCCCCTCTCCCCTGCTCCCTCCCCCGCCCCACTCCCTATGAATGTACTCCCCGCACCATCCCTTAAGATTGTGCAGGATATCTCCACCTGTGTGTCTTTACAACTCTGCCGGATGGTGGGGAGGAGAGGACATGACCATTTCAGATGGCTGGCATCCAGATGAGTATTTGAAGAGAAGAGTCCCTATGCTCACCAAAGTGCAGCAACTGTAATTGCGGAGAACCTGTCCACAAGAGGTGCAGTGGGGAAGTTGTAGGGAGAGAGAGAAGAGCTCCCCCCACCATATGCAACCACAGTATCACCCTTATATTTATTCAAAATCTCCTGATTTTGTCGCATAACATTTTGGTTAACAGCAGAACCTAAACTTTGCCTCCCCCTAACACCTAAGAGGTAGGTAACCTCACTCAAGCTGTTATTTCCAGGCATGGCTGGGAGTTAACTTTGTCTTGAACATTTTTATGGATATCACACGGAAAGCAAATCATCCATTTCTCAAGACTCGATACAAGTTCCAGGAAGATGGTAAGTAAAATTAATTGAAAATACAGTGAAATGAAAATGCTGTTGCTGTGGCTCTCCTTCCTAGTTTAACAGCTTTTTACTGTAGCAGGAAAATGTGATCCATCTGTTAGATAGGCACTGAAGGCAAATGATGCCTTGCAGGAATAGAACCTATTTGTGGGGATGGGATTTGGGGCCCCATCACATTCTCTGGGAATCTTGAAAAATAGGACATAAAAACAGGAATATCAGCCAGCAGGATTTACATCAAAGGAAAGATATAGTTTATCTTTTGTTTCAGTATGCATTGAAAAAAAATTACCCAGTTATTTTTAGTACACTTGCGTGCTGCATAACAATGCAGTAAGCAGCATTATACAAACTCATTAGCACAAAGATTAAGGCAACAGAAAGAGATTATCCCATCATTTAATTTAAAGACTATTTTACCAGTGCTAATGGGTTAGTATATTTCTACAGGGATGAGGTGCAGTGTCAGAGAGCACAACATTGGCAAAGAACGTCAAAGATTCTTCATCGGTCATGTTCTATAGCTATAGTAAGTACCAGTATTTCCAAACATATCAGCAAAATAGGTTTTTAGATTTCATGGATGGCTTATTAGCTGCAGTGTCCTACAAATACTATCATGCATCATAAAATCCTGATCACTTTAATATGTATTCAATAGGAAAATAAGAAATAAGTCACCTACAGTATAGAGCATCCGGTGCAGACACCTTACCAACTTTTCTTTATAAAATGCAATTTAACTAATATTTTATAATTAGCCATAATTAACAATCAAGGTGTGTTTATAACAAACCCAAAGCAACCTTTGTTACCTGTCCTACCTTATTTGCAATCATTGCCTTTTGTGCATGTGTGTGTGGTGATGTCAGTTTTGTGCATCAAATCTCTCTGGTCCCCATCTGCAAAATACAGATAATATTTTCCTCTCTGCCACCCTCTTTCTCTAGTCTGTTTAGGCTCAGATCCTGCAAAGATTTAAGCATATGCTTAACTTTATGCACTGTGAGTTCAACTGAACTCAAATCATTTCTATTACTTGTTTTGCATTGCACATGGATAGAAGACATCCTTTGTCTTGAATAAGGATCATTAAACAATGTCCTACCTAATCTATAGTAAATTGTTGTTAAGGTAAATGTGGTGCTATTAGAAAACAAGAAGATTTATGCATTTTAAATGTGCTGTAACAGCCATGCAGGTTATTATATTATGCACTGTAGGCAGTATCAAAACAAAGGGAAAAAATGTTCTGTGCAGGTCACACTTTGTGCATAACAAATTTATTAGTGACAGTAAGGTTTAAGTTGAATATAGAGGTGGACCTCCTCCCCTACCTGGATTGTTAAGTAAATGTGAATTTTTCACAACATATGGTGTTGTGCAGCGGTGGGCAAACTTTTTGGCCCAAGGGCCACATCTGGGTATAGAAATCGTATGGCAGGCCATGAATGCTCACGAAATTGGGGGTTGGGGTGCAGGAGGGGGTGAGGGCTCTGGCTGGGGGTGCCGGCTCTGGGGTGGGGCCAGAAATGAGAAGTTCAGGGTGCGGGAGGGGGCTCTGGGCTGGGACAGGGAGTTGGTGTGCGGGGGGAGGAGAAGAGATGAGGGCTCCGACTGTGGGGTCTGGGATGTGGCTGGGGATGAGGTGTTGGGGGTGCAGGAGGTTGCTCCGGGCTGGGACAGAGGGGTTCGGAGGGTGGGAGGGGGATCAGGAATGGGGCAGGGGGTTGGGGCACAGGAGGGGGTCAGGGGTGCAGGCTTTGGATGGTGCTTGCCTCAAGCAGCTCCCAGAAGCAGCGGCATGTCCCCCCTCTGGCTCCTATGTGAAGGCACAGCCAGGCGGCCCTGTGCGCTGCCCCGTCCACAGGCGCTGCCCCTGGCCAATGGGAGCTGTGGGGACAGCACTTGGGGCGGGGGCAGCATGTGGAGCCCCCTGGCTGCCCTTCTTTTAGGAGCTGGAGGGGGGGACATGCTGCTGCTTCCGGGAGCCACGCGGAGTGGGGCAAATCCCCGATCCCACTCCCTGGTTGGAGTGGGGCAAGTCCCAGACCCCGCTTCCCGGCACAAGCTCGAGGGCCGGATTCAAACATCTGGAGGGCCGGATTCAGCCCCCAGGCCATAGTTTGCCCACCCCTGGTGTTGTGTTTTGTTGTTTTTTAAATAGTAGTCTGATTTTCAAAAGTGCTGATTGGTCCCAGCTGTCACTGAAAGTAAGAGGAGCTGCAGGTGCTCAATACCTTCAAGAATCAGACTACTATTAGGTTCCTTACACAAACCAGTGCTACAGAAAATGTAAGTGCTTGAATTCACCTAACAGTAATTACAATTTAAGGATAGGATGGGTCATTATGCATACCAGGACCCTACCCCATGTGTGATATATAAAGCACTGCTACCTAGGGTGACCATTTTTTTAAAAGGCAAAAGCAGGACACATGCACGAGCCCTGCCCGCTTCGTGGCCCTGCCCCCTGCCCCTCCTCCCCCCCGCCCGAGACCCCACCCCCTGGCCAGGTGGGAAGCCACAGCTGAACTGTGGCAAGAGACACCCAGGGAGCCTGGGCTACAGAGGGGAGCCCCGGACCCTCCACTTACTCTGGGCAGGGTGCCGGGGTGCCTGAGAAAAGCCCACACCCCGTGTCCCTGCCCCCGAGGGAAGGATTTGAGTTCGGGGGTCCCTGAGCAGCTCTTACCACTGCTCGGCTCTGGCTTCTGACCTGGCCAGGGAGTGGGGCCTCGGGGGATAGGAGGAGCAGGAGGCAGGGCCTTGTGGGGCGTGAGGGTGAGGGAATCCAGTACAAATGCTGTCCCGGAGTCATTCAGCCAAGGACTAGGACTTGAACGCTGCATTTTGAGACTGTCCTGCCCCATTCTGGATGGGTGGTCACCCTACTGCTACCTCCAGCATGTCACTGCCTCAGGTTCATACTCACCTCTTTTACAACCCGGTGTAACAGCGGAAGTGAAATGCTTTTTACAGGTATGATCCAATCACAGCGACCTCTGTAAGAGTCTCTCCATTAACTACAGTAGGAGTCAGATCAGGCACTTAGATGGAAGATGCTAAATACTGTTTTAGCTGCTCCAATATTAAAGGGCAGATTGTCATTCTTACCTATTGGTGAGCAGTTACTTATATAACTGATCTGTGAGGGTGAGTCTTACCTCTCTGACATCCTGAGCTGCTGCATCTCAGTTTGCCTGCCCCAGACTCTATACGAGGAACAGCCTTTTGTTCCAGCCACAAAAGTCCTTACCCTTTCTAACAGGCTCTCTCTGTAGGCCTCTTTCCCAGCACACTCAGGTACAATCTTTTTCTCTCTGGTTCTCTCTAGCCTGAGCTACACAGGTATCTGAAGTGTCCCCTGGCAAAACTGACTTTCAGGCCCCTCCCCTCTCCATCGCACAAGGGGAACCAGGCACAGGTCAGCACCCCTTAAAGAGACAGCTCACCATGTGGCAATGTCCAGTTGAAATACACATGTGACTCACAGTACTTATTTAAATGTTTGTAATTCTGGAAGCTAGTCCTAACAAAGCATTTAAATGCTTAAAACTATGAAGTACTTACAAGGAACTGATACTATCACAAGCATCTAAAGTAGGCACAAGAATGCAGTACATCATCATCTAAAGCAGTTCAGGCTTTAGCTTGATAGAGAAACACAAAACCCTGGACTCAGATCTTCCATCTTAACAAGTATCTTTCAATTTTGAAGTGTATTTATTTATTGAAGTCACCAGGGTTGTCTGTGGATGCAGGTATCTGCCTATGTAGATCTCATTGCAGGTTCAAGGCTTTGGGCAATATCTTATGAAGTTGTAAGGAGCAACTTCGTAAGTATAAGCAAAGACAGTATTTGGTTCTGCCATGAGGGCAGGGGACTGGACTCGAAGACCTCTCGAGGTCCCATCCAGTCCTAGAGTCTATGAATTTATAAATCTATGAAACTCCATAGTTAAGATTATGATGAGGCTCTAAATCCCCTTTTTCCACACTTTGATGATTGAATTTTGTCTTTACTTTTAACACAGCAGCTTCAGAGCACAGCTAAATTTTCCATAATATTTGTTTAATAAAGTATTTACATACATTGGCAGAAAAACTTTAAAACAATCATCCCTTTTTAAGATTTTTCCCATTGTCACTTCAATGTTCTTTCAGGTCCCTGTAACTGTTAAACCACAGTCACTACAAATTGCACATTGCCAGACAAATATTCTCAGGCATGGGGCTCTTTCAAATGTTACATACAACAGAAAAAGAAGTTGTTCATTGTGCTAGTGTTAGCCTAATTTAGGTGTGCAAACAGTAACTGAAGGAATGGCCCAGATTCTCCAACTGCTTCCATCCTCTGATGCTGCCTCCTGAATGTTCCTATCCCATTTCTTTCCCTAGTCGTTTTTGACACTAGATGCTCCACTGCCCCTCTGCTTGTCCACACCTCCCCAAAGGACTTAAATCATCACCACAGGAGTTCCCTGAACAGACCAGCCAAGGAGCATTCAAATGTTAATTTGCAGAGTGTGGAGGAGCAGAACTAGACATAAAGCTCCTCATTGATTCCCTCGCCCTGCTATTCACCCCTCTTCATCCTCGCTGCCTAGCCAAGTTTGATTTCCTAATTCCACATCTCCTATCCACTTTCTACAGTTATTTATTTGGACATTTAATTTTTTCATAAGAAACCCCCCCAAACATGAACAATCGTTCATCTTGGAATAGCAAATGGAGGAAAAGGCTCATGAAACTGGGAGTTGGACTAGCAGGGGGGCCAGGGAATTGGACGAGGCAAGCAGCACATCCCAGGAGTCAGCAGACAGGCCCACTGCCCACCTCATCAGATGTACAGGGCACAATGGCTCCCCCAAGTCAGTTCCCCCTGCCATGTGCTCTCCCCAGCCCCCTACGCTGTTCCATTATTAAATATTAAAATTTCAACATTAAAAATGAGGAATAAGGGACCATAAAAGGGAGGCAGTAAGGGGGTTAACGGAGGGGGCATGCAGGTAACCAGGGTACAATGGATCACTGAGGCAATGAGATTTCAGGGGATAGGGGGCCTGAAAGGGAAGTTTGGAGGAATCACAAGAGGGAGGCATTCAGGAGTGATGCAGGAATCTAGGAAGTACACTGGTAGAGTGCAGCTAATGAAAAGGTCCATAGAAACTGGGAGAGCGGGGGACACTATAATATTTATCATACAAAACCCATGAAATTCCCCACCCAAAAAAATTAATTAACGTAGAGTTAAGATTGGTCAAGTTCACTTCTTAACAATGCAATGAAGGACGATACTGGTTCAGGTAGCACTATCTTCACCAACCCCAACTCTCATCTTACTACCCAGGCATCATAGCCACATATATTAGCATAGTATGCTGCTCCCCAGCAAAACATCTGTACAGTTCCAGAATGTAACTATCCACAACATACACATCCATTTCTTCACAATTACACCCATTGGGTAACCTGAACAATAGCCTCCCCTACCATCTTGTGTTTGGATTTGCTGACAGAACTTCACACCACTGCCTTTGCTTTGGATCACTATGCTCCTTGCTAGACGTATTAGATCCTGTGTTGGTGGAGTTTGTCATCACCTCCTTTGAGGAGGGCAGAGGGCCAAGCAGTCAAGGAATCGTGTGTCTGGCCTTTGTTAAAGAAGTCATCACTCGACACTGGCAATCTTGCCAACTACAGCCTGTTGCTAATATTCCTTGTTAGTTAGGATGATGATGGTTTTTTCATGTTCAAACTGTGTTTGCTGTGAGAGGTCACATGGTGTTTTCTATTATTGATAATAGCCCCACTTCCCCAATCCCTAATCTTGCTTCTGGCTTTGTAATGAGATAAGGAGACCAAATCCACACCTGTAACTGCAAAAGGTCCTGGTTTGGCCAGGGTAGTCCCACGTTTAAAAGCCATTACTGGAAAAATGTATTCTTGCCTAGTGTCTCAGAACTATGTGCAAGGCATCTACAAAGCCACCCCTCCCTAGACCGTGCTGGCTGCCTCTCTCATATGCAAGTTCACAGCTTCACACCTTTGCTGAGTTCAACACAGCTCTAGAAGCAGCTGGTGGGGTGGGGAGCTGGCAGCTGGTGGCCTGCAATTGAGAGAGGAATCTGGCATAGGGTCAGGGAAGGAGCAGCTGATATGATCTTTCTGTAATTTAAAGGGAAAGAGCTGGAATGTGATTTTTGCCCACATTTACAAAATCAGTATGTGTTGGGATGGAATATTAAAGACCAAAATGAAGCAAAGAGGCCAGATCCAGTATTTGCATGCAATGTGTTGCAGATACGCCAGATCTCATTGACCCTCTCAGAATTAGTCAGCACTCTTTACAGAGAGTGTACAATTCCTCAGCCAAAAATAAAAAAACTACTTATTTCAATATAGGTTTTTACTGAACCTCCTTTTCTTAAGCAAAGATATTCCTGATGAACAACGCAAGAAAAATTCCACTCCTATTTGTGTTAGTTCCTTGTGCCCTTCTGGA